>NC_042621.1:197647642-197950800 GCF_901001135.1 Rhinatrema bivittatum
TTGTAGCAACTGTCAAAAGTCCATTTATTCAAGTAAAGGGCATTTACTCAAGTGAAACCTAGTTTTACTGACATAAATGCTTTTTAAAATCAGGCCTTCAGTACTTAAGGTATGCTCTTGGATTCTTGTACAGGACCCCAGTCCAGTCATTATACAGGTTAACAATATAGTACATGAGTTCAAAAGTACATGCTGTTCCCCCTTCACACACACACACACACACACACACCCTCAATCAGTTTCCTTAGCACAATTAATTGGTTAATAATCAGCTGCTTAAATAATTGAGTATCAAGTAAACCACCCTGCAGGATAAATCTACTTCCCAGAGTTTGGGCATCCTGTGCTGTTTAAAGGTCCAAAAGGTTTTAAGTTTCATCTTCATCTTAAAAGTTAGAGGGAACTCATCATGCCATGATCAAAAGAAATGTCAAGGACCTATGAAAAAGAGTAGTTCATACTCATCTATCTGGATAGGGTTACAAGGCCATATATAAAACTTTGGGGCTCCATTCATTCACTGTCAGATAGATGGTGTACAAATGGATAAAGCTGAAGACTATACTGACTCTACTCAGGAGCGGTCATCCTGCCAAAATCACCCCAAGCAAACTGAAAAATGATCCAAAAATTAACAAAGAATCCCTGACTAACTTCTAAAGATCTGCAGGCCTCTCTAACTGTGACTGATGTGAGGGCTCATGCTTCAACCATCAGGAAAAGACTGAATGGGAATGATGTTCATGGGAGGGCAGTTAGGAAGAAACTGCTGCTTTCTGAAAGGAACATTGCTACCCACCGCAAGTACACCAAAAAGCATCTGGATGACCCACAAGAATTTTGGAATTATGTTCTCTCAACAGATAAGTAAAAAATTGAACTTTTCAATCACAATAACAAATGTTTTGTTTCATGAAAACCAAACATTGCCTTCCAAAGTAGGAACCTCATCCCGACTGTCAAGCACGATAGTGGAGAAATCAAGGTGTGGAGTTGCTTTGCTTCATCAGGATCTAGAAGGCTTGCCATCATTGATGGAACCATGAATTCTGCTTTATATCAGAAAATTCTAGAGGAGAATGTCCCAAATTGGGTCATGCAGCAATACAATGACCCTAAAAATTCAAACAAATCTATTATAGAATGGCTGAAGAAGAAAAGATTTTTTGGATTGACCATATCAATGTCCTGATCTAAACCCTACTGGATTATTGTGGCAAAACCTGACGCAAGCTTTTCATGTAAAGAAGTTCTTAAATGAGTTAAAACAGTTCTATATGAAAGAATAAGACAAAATTCCTCAAGAGTGATGCAAGAGGCTGATCAACAGTAATAGGAAATATTTAGCTGAAGCTGTTGCTGCTCAATGAGTTGTTACCAGTTACTAAATAAATGAAGGTGTTATACTTTTTCACACAATGATGCTTATTGTTAAATCTTTCTGTTGAATATATAATCAAAATATATCTTTTTTGTATGAGTTTCAGTGGGTTATCTTTCTTTTTTAGTAGGGTTTAATAAATTAATATCTAATAATGTTTAAAGTACAAATTGTGCTAAAGTACAGACCATCCTAGGTGTTAACAAACTTTTTCTCAGCACTGTATACCTATATAACTGGATTGGGGGCCAAAAATGAAAACTTGAACCAAGGCTCAAGTGATCATTCTTGTACTACTGCCAACCTATCCTTTTTGGTAAGCATTTTAGCAAAGATAGGCATAGCATAGAAATATAGAAACATGATGGCGGGGGAAATCCAAAATGGCTGAACTAGCTATGCACATTTGAGCAGTCTCTTTCTGGACTTACTTTGTTTCTTCAATATGCCTCATTCCAGCTGTAAACAAAGAGCCAAGGAGAAAGATGTATAAGTTGCCCCTCCAATGAGTCCTGTGATCAACCCGATGGATGCCCACATGCAATGGGGGGGGGGGGGGGGGGAGCCAGTGCTCCAGGAGTCAGATCGTTGGAAGCAGTATGAGAGGGAAAAGAACTCAAATCCTTCCTAGACCTGTCAACATCTTTGTCCCTGGAGGAACGGATGGCCCCTGCAAATCCTGCTGAGGCGAGGTTGCTCTCCCCGCAATGAGGCTTGGCACTGGCTGATGATGCTGAGGATGTCAAGTCTCTCTCTGAGACCATGGAGATGACTGGAATCACTTCAGTGCCAAGTAACATCGATGACGTTACAGGGGAAATTCCTGGAGGGGAAGCTCAACAGCAGTATGGAGTAGGTCTACCTTCAATTGAGGGTTTATTGCCGAATCAATTCTTTGAGATAGTAAGTCCAAGTTCCTTTACTTTGAAGTAGATTTGGGAAACTATTCAGATTTCTGAGTTAATTAAGTTGGATCTGGGAAGTTTCTCTGTTCTACAGCAAGTACTCTTCAAAGAAAATCAACTGCTTTCAAATCAATTGGAGAAAATGGAAAATCAAGCTCAGGGGAGAAACCTTTGATTTATTAATTTTCCTAAGGATCCGCTTGTTCCACCTAAAGGTATGTGTAAGAAATATTTGATGGACATATTAAAAATTCCTGAACAAGCATTACCATTGGCTTCAAGAGATTATTACCTGTTACCCTTTACAAAAGGAGCATTTGATAAATACAAAGCCTCTTTCACCGACTGATCCAGTTAATTTAAATCTTACTTCTGTTTTAGAAACCTCTGAGAGTGAACAACTCCAGCAGCTCTCATTGTTACATTTCTTCTGGAGTTGGTCAGAGATTGGATTCTGAAAATGTTTTTTCTCCATCGTTTAGAAACTTTCCTAAATTTAAAAGCTAGAGTCTACCCGGACCTTGCCAGACAGACTCAGAAAAAGGGGAGGCAGTTTTTGTTAATGAGGCCTAGGGTTGTTGGCCTGGGTGCCTTTTTCTTCTTAAATTTCCTTGCCTTATCAAATATCAAAATGCCTCTTATATCTTTTTTCAACCTTCCCAACTTTCAGCTTTTTTGAGTGATAAGTTTTCTCCTGTTGTAGTAGACTCTTCTCCTTTTACTGCTACCAGAGTCTCTGAAACCCAATATTGGTTTAAGGCTCCCCTCTTAGCTAGTCATTGCCTTATTATATATGATGTAATATATTCATAGGGTTGTGTTAGGATTCCCCTAGAGTTTGAGGACTAGGATTATATGAGTCTTGTTTTACTTATTATTTTGTTCTATATTTCTGACTTGTTCTTTTTTCCTTTGTTGTCTTAGAATTTTCTGATTCAAATGGATTTTTGAAATATATTTCAGAAAATTCCTAAATAAAATAATAAGAAAAAAGAAATATGACAGTAGAAAAAGACCATATAGCCCATCCAGTCTACACATTCGTACAATTGGTTTAGCATTATAATTCTCATCACTTCCTTAGAGATCCCCTGTATTTATCGCATGATTTCTTGAATTCAGATACTGTTTTTGTCTCCACAACTTCCACTGGGAGGCTGTTCCACACATCCACCACCCTCTCTGTAAAGAAATATTTCCTACGGTTGCTCCTGAGTCTACCCCCTTTCAACCTCATCTGATGATCCCTTGTTCTAGAGCCTCCTTTCCATTGAAAGAGGCTCACCTCCTTTGCATGGAAACCTTTGAGATATTTGAATGTCTCTATCATATCTCCCCTGTGTGCAATTCTGGTCACCGCATCTCAAAAAGGATATAGCTGCACTGAAGAAAGTGCAGAGAAGGGTAACCAAAATGATAAGGGGCATGGAACGGCTGCCCTGTGAGGGGGGGGGGGGGAATGATAGAATTCTACAAAATCATGAAAGGTCTTGAACAAGTTAATGTAAATTGGTTATTTACTTTCTCAGATAATAGAAGGACCAGGGGGAACTCCATGAAGTTAGCAAGTACCTCATTTAAATTTCTTCTTTTTCACTCAGTGTTTAGTTAAGCTCTGGAATTCATTGCCACAGGATGTGGTTACAACAGTTAGGGGCCGATTTTAAAAGTTACGCACGTGGGGTACATTTGTGCGTGCCTCCTGGCACGCACAAATCTACACCCGATTTTATAACATGCGTGCGTTGCCGAGCACATGTTATAAAATCCAGGGTCTGGCGCGTGCAAGGAGGTGCACACTTGTGCACCTTGCGTGTGCCGAGCCCTAGGGGAGGCCCAATGGCTTTCCCCATTCCCTCCAAGGCCGCTCCAAAATCGGAGCGGCCTTGGAGAGAACTTTTTTTTTTGGTCCCCCCCCCACCTTTCCCTCCCTTCCCCTATTTAACCCACCCCCCAGCCCTACCTAAATCCCCCCCCCCCACACCTTATTTCGTCGAGTTACGCCTGCCTCTGGCAGGTGCAACTTGCGCGCACCGGCACAAGCCACTGTGCCAGAGCACTCGGCCCGGCCCCAGACCGCCCCCGGCCACGCCCCACCCTTAGTGTAACTGGGTTTAAAAAAGGTTTGGATAAGTTCCTAGAGGATAAATCCATAAACTGCTATTATGGTAATTAATAAGCACTAGTAGCTTATGATCTATCAAATGTTTGGGTACTTGCCAGGTACTTGTGACTTGGATTGGCCACTTTTGGAAACAGGATACTGGGTTTGATGGAGCCTTGGTCTGACCCAGTATGGCATTTTTTATGTTCTTATGTTATGTTCTATCTTGCCTTTCTTCTAGGGTATATATATTTAGATCTTTAAGTCTATCCCCATAAGCTTTAGAACAAAGGCCACTGACCATTTTAGTAGCCACCCTCTGAGCCAACTCTATCCTGTTTATATCCTTTTGAAGGCACGGTCTCCAGAACTGTACACAGTATTACAAGTGAGGTCTCACCGGGGACCTATATGGGAGCAATATCACCTCCCTTTTTCTGCTGACCATTCCTCTCACTATGCAGTCAAGCATCTTTCTGGCTTTTACCATCAATGTATCCACCTTTTTGGCCACCTTAGAATCATCAGATACAATTACCTCTATATCCCACTCTTCTTTTGTGCATAGAAGAATTTCACCTCCAATCCCTTGGGATTCTGCATCCTAAATACATTACTCTGCATTTTTTAACCTTAAATCCTAGCTGCCAGACCTCAGACCATTCCTCAAGCTTTGCTAGATCACTCCTCATGTTTTCCACTCCTTCCTGGCTGTCTACCCTGTTAAAGATTTTGGTATCATCTGTAAAAAGACAAACCTTTGCTGACAACCCTTCTGTTATATTGCTCACAAAAATGTTGAAAAGATCTGGTCCAAGGACTGATCCCTGAGGCATACCACTAGTAACAACCTCCTCCTCAAAGAAAACTCCATTTACCACTACCCTTTGCCGCCTCCCACTCAGCCAGTTTCTAACCCAGTTAGTCACTCTAGGAGCCATACAAAGCGTGCAGAATTTATTTAAGAATCTTCTCTGGGGAACCAAGTTAAAGGCCTTGCTGAAATCCAAGCACACTACGTCTAGTGCTCTCCCTTGATCTAACTCTCTGGTCACCCAATCAAAGAAATTAATCAGATTTGTCAGACAAGATTTACCTCTAGTAAAACCATGCTGCCTCAAATTTTGCAATCCATTGGATTCCAAAAATTGCAGTATCCTCGGTTTTAGCAGTGATTCCGTTAGTTTGCTCATCACAGAGGTCAGACTAACTGGCCTGTATTTCCCAGCTGCCACCTTACTTCCACTTTTATGAATAGGAACCACATGTACCTTTTTCCAGTCCGCTGGAACTACTCCAGACTCTAAAGAAGCATTGAAAAGGCCTGCTGTCAGACCATCTCTAAGTTCCCTTAGTACCCTCAAATATATCCCATCTGGCCCCACCACCTTATCTACTTTGTTTAGTTAGCTCCTCACAAACATACTGTTCTGAAAATCGATTAAGATTTATCTCACTTCCAATCTTATTTGTGTTTGTTTCATGTGGTCCTGCTTCATACCCTTTCACAGTGAACAACAAACAGAAATTTTTGTTTAACATTTTGCTTTTCCTCATTAGCCTTTACATGTTCTTCCCATTCACCTTTGACTCTCACAATGCCACTTTTGTACTTCCTTTTATCACTAACCTATCTAAAAAAAAAGTAATCTCCCTGTTTTACTATATTTACTATTTTCCCTTCTATTGAAATGTTCACATTCCTAACTACTTTCCCAGCTTCTCTTCATTTTTCCAGATATTGCCGCCTGTCTTCCTCTTTCTGCGATCTCTAGTAGTTTATGAATGCTAACCTTTTCTCTCTTACCTTTTCAGCTACTTATTTACAAAAAAAACTATAATGGTCTCATTTTCTTTTTCCCTTTATTTACATTCCTAACAAAAATGTTGCAGATGTGGACCCTTGGGCCGAGGTGGAGCAGCTGAGGCAGAGGCCCCACTAGAGTTTCACCTATACTAGGGATGTGAATCGTTTTTCTGACGATTGAAAATATCATACGATATTTTCAAAGTTGTCAGAAATCGGGGGCTCCCCGAAACCGATAGGAAAACCCCACGAAATTGTTCGTGGGGTTCTCTTATCGTTTTGGGGGAGGGCAGGAAAAACGGCACACAAAAACAACCCCTAAACCCATCCTGACCCTTTAAAACAGATCCCTTAGCTTCCCCCACCCTCCTGACCCCCCAAAAAACTTTTTAAAATTACCTGGTGGTCCAGTGGGGGTCCCTGGAGCGATCTCCCGCTCTCAGGCCGTCGGCTGCCACTTATCAAAATGGCGCAGATGGCCCTTTGCCCTTACCATGTGACAGGGTATCCATGCCATTGGCCGGCCCCTGTCACATGGTAGGAGTAATGGATGGCCCGTACGAAGAAAAATTTCACGATGTGAATCAGAACCGGAATCGGAACCGATTCTGGTCCCGATTCACATCTCTAACCTATACCAGCCCTCAGTCCCCCTAGGTTGAGCCCTCGGGTGCCAGGGCTGGCAGATCTTAGACGGGGGGCCTCTGTTGAGAGCTGAGATCCATGGAGAAAGGTTGGTCACAGCCAGGGTCTGGGGAAGGTTATACAGGCATATTTGGAGAGCAGGCAATGGTTGAGGCAGGCAGAGTTCAGATCTGGTCAGAATCAAGCAGCGATCAGTGGTATGTGGAGTTCAAGTGTAGTCAGGAGTCAGGCCAAGGTCAGAACCAGACATCCGTCTAAGGGCAGGCGGGATGGATAGGCAGACAGGGAGGCAAGGAGCAACACAAGTGGGCAGGCAAGGACACTGAAGACATCAAAGAACTGAAGAAGTGAAGACTGACCACAAACAAAAACCAGACGAAGAACTGAAGACTGACCACAGATGAAGACCATGGGAACAAGGAATGAAGGAGAGCAGGAGCTGAAGAGACAAAGACCAGGAATGCTGAGACAAAGACCAGGCACAGATGAAATGAAGACCAGGAACACTGAGACAAATCACTCTACTTTTCTCAGTAGTTGACCTATTACTGAGGTAAGGAGCTTGGCCTTTTATAGAGCTATGTCTATGAGGTCATCAGTGAGCGCCTCAGGCCTTTTCCCACTGCATGCCCTTTAAGAATAGTAATGTTGAGCGAGGTGTGCCTTATGAGGGCCTGGGGAAGCAGTGGCGGTGCATCAGGAGCAGGGGAATGTGGCAGTCTGCCGCATGTCCATTCAGGGGCATTCCCTGGTGTTGGGGTTTCTTCCACTAGGCTCAGGGCTGGAGGTAAGTGTGGTGGTCCACAGGACGGGCCCATGAACTGCCAAATATTTTAGATTTGCCCATTGCCCTTCTACTTTCCCTAGATTTTCCCATCCAGCTAATGACTCCCTGAGGTACTCCCCCATTTTGAGAAAAAGTAAGTTTTCCTGAAGTCTAGGACCCTCGCTTTCATCTCTTGCATCCTAATATTGAACCACACCATCCGGTGGTCACTGGTTCCCAGATGATCATCCAGTACAACATCGTAAATACTTTGCCTGCTGGTAAGCACCAGATCTAGTATCACCCCCTCCCTTGTGGGTTCTGTTACCAGTTGATAGAACAGTTCTCCTTGCAGAGAATCCAGGATTTCCTTGCTTCTAGAAGATACTGCGTTTGGGATGTCCCAATCAACATCTGGAAGATTAAAATCCCTAGCAGTAGAACCTCCCCTTATACAGCAATCCTTAGAATATCCTCCATGAAATCTCTATTCATCTCTTCTGTCTGTGATGGAAGTCTGTATATTACACCAATATTAATAAATTCCCTTTTTCCAGATTAACCCACAGTGCTTCCTCTATACCTTGTAAGCCCATCGATGCTGTTGCTTTAATACTGTTCTTTGTATATAATGCCATACCGCCTCCTTTCCTCCCTACCTGGTCCTTCATGCCTGGACAGATTGTAGCCAGGTATAACTATATTCCAGGCATGATTTTCCATGTATCAGATCTCCATGACAGCTACTATATCTAAATCAGATTCTTCCATAACTGCCTCTAGATCTGGACTTTATTCCCCATACTAACGGGCCGATACAGTAAGGACGCGTAAAAAAAAGTGCGGCAGTGCCGGGCGCCCGCACGTTTGATGTGCGCACATTTTGGTTCACAAGCCGCTCGATTCAGTATTCAAATTAGACGCAAATCCAAGCGGTGGCAAATGAGCGTCCAAGGTGCGCCTATGAAGCAGTAGGCATTCGCAATCCATTTTACTGTATAGAGTGGTATACAGTGCCTATACAGTATCCAGGGTGCGCCATACCTGTCATTTCAAATGTCATTTTAAATGTAGCAGGTAAGTGGATGGTTCTTTTCTACAGAGACCCCCTCATGGACACCGGGGCCGCAGCCCTGAGCATCCAGACGTCCTTGATCAGAGGCAACCCCCAACCTTCCATGTCCTGGCGCTTAAGGACGTGCAAGGACGTCCGGGCATCTGTGAAGAGAGACGGGAACACTGCCTTCCACCATCCATGGCTGCTGCATTGAGTGCCAGACGGACGTCCAAGGTCGGGGCCTCCGAGCATGGATGTCCACAAAGAGACGGGAACGCTGCCTTCCAACTTCCGTGGCCGCTGCCTTGAGTGCCCAGCGGGACATCCAAGGTCGGGGCCTCCGAGCATGGATGCCCACAAAGAGACGAGAATGCTGCCTTCCAACGTCCATGGCTGCTGCCTTGAGCGCCCGGCCGGATGTCCAAGGTCGGGGCCTCCGAGCATGGATGCCTGCAAAGAGACGGGAACGCTGCCTTCCAACGTCCATGGCCACTGCCTTGAGCGCCTGCCCGGACGTCCAAGGCCGGGGCTTCCGTTCATGGACGTTGATGGACGTTCCTGCCTCTTTCCATGTGCGAATGAAACATCCTGGCCTGCCAATGGCCTGCCGATGGCCTGGCTAGCCGATGGCATGGTGCTCTGCCTGCCTGGAATACAACAGAGGCAAACACAAGAAATTCAAATTAATTGATGAACACATATAAATCGTTTAACAGCACATACATGGATATGCAACACTGTGGATTCTCGGGTGCACATAGATTTACTAGCAGGGCTAATAGAAAAAGTTTCCCAGTACATACATGGATATGCCACACTGTGGATTCTCTGGTTTACATAGTTTTACTAGCAGCACATATAAATTATTTAACAGTACATACATGGATCTGCAACACTGTGGATTCTCAAGTTTGTATTCTTAAATGAGCTATGTGTTCTTAAGCTTTTACTATTCATAAATGAGCTATGCGCTCTTATTTAAGTGTTTACTACAATCAGCAGCCTCAGGGATGCCTAATTCTAGATGCAGGAGGAATGCTCCGTATAGGCGTCCGTATAGGCGTTCGCTGTCCCTACCCCCCCCCCCCCCCCCCCCCCCCACCGAGCATCAGGACGCCTAGCAGACACCGGATGAAGGCCTGGCACGGCTCCCATCTCTCCGGCGTCCGTAGAGGCGTCCATGTCCGGAGCCTCAGAGACGCCCAGAGATGGATGGTACAGTTGAACCCAAACAGAACACATACCTCCTCCGGTCTTGCTGCTGGGTTCTCCGGTTGGCTGGGTTCTCCTTGCTGCTGGGCTCCCCTGTTGGCCTCTCCAATCTGCCGAGCATTTCGAGCATTTCTCATTCGAGCATTTCTCATTCTGCTTCTCAACCGAATGAAAAATATCGCCAGAGCCAATATATGCATGTTGTCCATGGCGCTGTCCGGTACGAAGCTGATTGAACACCACACTAACGCCAGGGTCAGGGTAGGCTGTAAATATTGAGGTTAAAGATGCTGTAAATAAGCTGGTTAAAAAGGCGATAATTTGGGCGCATGTTACTGTATCGGGGGAACAGCTAATCCGATCATTAACATATCATATACATGCGGCGGGTGGTAATGGATATGCGTCTTTTTCGGCAAGCGCTAAGGACGCGTAAAAGTCGATACTGAATCACGCGTCTGTCTTACGTGCTCAAAACATGCGTCCAAAACGGGTTAAAAACCTTGCAACCACGGCCACGCTTTACTGTATAGACCCGTAAGAGCATTAGTGGACATAACTTTCCAAATATTATCTTTTCTTTTCCCATATTTTCCATTTCTATATGAGTATTTAATGTTTTACTTACCTGAGGATTTTGTTCACCCATCCCCAATGATTCTAGTTTAAAGTCCTCCCCAGTAGGTTTGCCATTCTGGTTTGCAAAGGCAGTATCATCAAGAAGATTGGGAGATTTGGGCCCAGTATAACAGCAGGAGCAACAAGATGACCAGCCTGCAGGAGTTGCCATGGAGGCAAAGATGGTTGTAACAAGTAAGGGAGAGAAGCAGGAGCAGAGCCGGCGCGTTCTATTAGGCGAACTATGCGGTCGCCTCGGGCGCTGATCCTTAGTGGGTGCCGAAGAGCAGCCATGTGCAGGCATGAGCGGAGCCTATCCAGATCTGTCACATACACACATGTGCACTCACACACACATGCATGCTCTCACACACACTAACACATGCACTCTGTCACACATATACACATATGCTCTCCCTCTCATGCACACACATGCTTTCTCTCTCTTACACATGCTCACTCACTCAGACACTCCCCTTCCTTCCCTTTTTACTTACCCCTCCCCTTTTCTTCTCTCTATTCATACCCCTTGTTCCCTCTAAATCACTCATTCCTTTTATCTCTCACTCACACTCTCCTTCCTTTCCATCCTTCCCACTTATTCACTCATCTTCCTTACCTTCTCACTCACCCCTCCCCTTCCCCCTTTTTCTTTCTCCTACCTATTTAAGCTGGTAGGTAACAGTTAGGAGCAGCCATGCAGTCTTCTTGCTGGCAGGGAGTGGGGATCCTACCAGCATCATTCTTCTGCACTGCCAGTGCCATGGGGTCTTCATGCTGGCGGGGAGTGGGAACCCTGCTGGCATTAGAATTTTAAAGGTACAATGAGGCGGTCACTGCAGGGCATTTTTTGGGTATACTTTTTGCTGCCCTAAACGTTTTGCTGCCCTGAAACGGCCACCTCACCCTGCCTCATTACAGAACCACCCCTTCAGCTAGAGATACCAAGGTAAAATGTGAAAAAGAAAGGCCCAGGTGTAAAGCTGCTGCCTGGCAAATAGAAAATCGGCAGCAGCTGTGTGATCTCAGTCAAGAAGGAAAGGCAAACTACAGAACCACATCATCAATGGAGAGAAAAAATAGTTATCTGGTGTTTTGAACTCTGGGAAGAAAATCAGCTAAGAAAGTGAATTACAGACTCAGCGATGTTTTATAGCAGCCAAAAGACGGTGAAAAGAAATACAATGAGATCTGTGGACAGATTCATGAACTCTGAATGGTTATATACAAATATGAGTTTAGCAGATCTTTTGTAACCCAGCTTCCCACTGAGCTTTGGTTATATTTCAGCAGCTGGATAGCACAAGTCATTCTTGTACCTATTTCTTCTCGTCCCCTTTCTCTTACATGAAGAATTTCCTCATCTGAAATAGAGTGTGAGCTCCCTTTTCTTTTCCTGTATGCAGAAACTTTTATATAATTTAAGAGCACTGAATGTCATTATTTGAAGGTGTATTTGTTTTTCATTACAAACACAACTCCATAAAGGAAAAATGTATAATTATTCAAAAACAGAATGGCAGAAGGTATGTTTTTATTTGCTTGCAATTCAATCTTTAGTTTTCATAAATTGCCCAGGTATTCCATTTTGCATAGTAGATGGATAAATGGCCATGTGGACATTAGTATGAATACCATATAAGTAATACTTTTACATAGCTGTGTATTATCCACTCACAGTAAGACATTTGCTACATACAGCAAAAAAAGTTCTGTCATTTGCATATCAGTCTAACCAATAGCAAAGTAGCTCACCAAAAACAAAAGGTTTTAGCGCCACCCTGGAGACATTAAAAAAAAAAAAAAAGAGCTAAAGAGTTTAGAAAAAAATTTCTGCAGGTTTGGCAAGAATCCAGCGAAAAAGTTGAACAGTATGACAGACTGTCAGACACGCAGAAGCTGCATTATTTAGGTCTTTAGCTCAGCAGTGGCACCGAAAGTTGGATTTACGAGTACTCCGCTTAAAGAGGAATACTTGAACACGGCGCTGGATCCGCAGGACAATATCTCTGCTCTGAGCTCTTTTTGGTGGGTGTGACAAGCGTTGGCAAAGCAAACAAAACAATGCAGTTTCTATTTCTTGTAAAAGTGCCGTGGCTTTAAAGATCGTAATATTGTGCAGAGGCTAAATTATTGTCATGCATGCCATTCGGGATGCCAAACACATATTGCAGTCCAGAAAAAAAAAAAAAAAAAGAAGTTTCCACGTTGTGATGAACGGGAATGCAACCTGTGCAAGGGCAAGATGTGGACTGCACCTGAAGAAGGACGTACAACTCTGCAAGTGCATCTAGAGCTGGCAAAGTGTGTTTTTGTTTGAAGACTATTTAAACCAAACTATGAAACCCATTCGCTAAGCAAATGGTATAGAATTTCTGGATGTTTAGGTGTAAATGCTACAAAGAAAGAAAGAAAGAAACAAACAAATGAATGAATCTTCGAATTTTAAAACTTAATAATTCAGAATATTAGAATACCTTAAACAAATGTAGCGTTAATTGAACCACAAATTAATTAAGTATGTTTGGACAGGAGATATATATTGGCTGCCCATTTAAACTGCTGGGTTATGGTGATGAACATCAGCTAACATTAAAATGAAATGTATGTGAAGGAAGAAACAGGAGGGGGAAGTAGTTTTCAAGCGAGGAACTTTCGGACTTCATTACATTAGAAGAAATCTTCCCTGGGGGTACTGTACCCCTGCCCCCCCCCCCCCTTCCCCATCCCCAGATGACCTCCTAAAATTTGATTCCCAAAGGATCGGCTTCCTTCTGGCTCCCTCTCTGAAGAGACCACAAGAAAGGAGTGAAAACTGGAAAACGATTTTTAAATCTTCTGCAGCACTGTACCTTCTCACTTCACTTTGCGAGCGGACAGAAATCTACGCGAGTGCAACTAATCCGCACACAAAATCGAGTTCTTAAAATGTTAATTGAAATGTACGACGTTTAAATGGAAAGTACTTAAATGATATGTGAACTTGTTCAGTAGTAACAACTCTTGCGTTTTCAGTCAGCGAACTGGTCTCCGTTTCTTTTTGGGTATAATATTATAACCTGTAAATCAACTTGCTGGGAAATTATTTTTCCTAAATGTGTATGGCCACAATTATGCTTCAAATCACATACATTGTCAGTGAATTATTGCCTGATACGGTGACTAATCTGTCCCTTTTTATGCGCCGAGACACCATAGTGCAGCCATCGGGCTATGATGATCCTTTAGAAGCAATAAGATAATCAGACACATATGTTTTAGTTGCGTGGTGTTTTATATCTCTTGGAAGAAGTGCAGGAGAAGTTTGCAATTTATAGAGACTAACTTTCATACTATTCTTTACTGTGAGTCAGCATGTCTGGAAACTTCAAGGAACCAACGATATAAAAACTTATTGACGTCTCCTCCTAACTCTTCTACTAAATCGTTTTGTTTTCATTTGGGGTTTGTTTGGTGTTTTTTTCTAATTAATCAGGTCTAGGTTCCAAACTGAACTGAAAACATTATGTTTCTTTCTTTACTTTTTTTTTCTCACAATGTTATATTTGTATTTCTGTTTGTACTTTCCGATTTCAATACAAGTGACCACAAGGAAAGCAAAAGGCAAACCTGAAAGTTAAGGCTTCAGGTCCGTTTCTCTGAGGTAGAGCTATGGATTATAAAACCTCCTTTCCTCACCTTAGAAAGAAGTTATTTAACCTCTTTAAGAACTTCACGTTAATTTTCTAAAATTGTTAGAAACAACACGTTCTATTTTTCACTAGCATGGACATTCGTGAGTCAATATGAATATTTAAAGATATGTTTTGCTATTTCACGAACAACGCTGTGTTTCGTCCTTCCTTGGAACGTATGGTTCCGTTCGCATTTCGTTTCTAAATTCAGTGGCAGATTAAATACTATTAAAATGCGACGTGCAGCTATATATCTCTCCGTTTTCTTTCAAGACAGATACAAACCAGACAGTAACAAAACTGTAAAAGGACAGAAGACATAGCTTTAATTAATATTTTATATCTGCTCAAGTTAATTATGCGCTTATCGGATAGTTTTTTTTAAATAAAAGTATTCGACATATTCCATCCAATAAATCAAAATCAGAGGTCATAGTAGTACTAGTGCACTCTAGAAAAATCAATAAATCAGTTTAGTAAGAGTATATTACCACTATCCAAATATAAAAAATGTAGAAATATTGAAACTTCGTTCTGGACAAAAATCTGAATCGGATTCTCAGATCCCTGCAGTAATTTGAGACTCATATTGTTTGTGGTATGTATTTGCCTATTTTTGTTTTTTCTTCAAGTTGGACATTGTGACTTTCTTTCTCCCCCTCCCCCCTCCTTTTTAGTCAATCTCAGAGGCGATTTGTGGATTTGGTGCAGCCCTGGCTGTGGGGGTCTCATTCAGAGAGTTGATAAGAGCCCCTGCATTAGACAGACACTTTCTTGCTATGGCTTAAAACCTTAAATGGCAATTCCTTGGTAAGATCTCACTTATTTTACATAACTTTTTACTTTGTTAAATAATCTTTTTAACAAAAAAGGTAAAGGTGTCTGTTGTTTTGTCTTTAGCTTCATTATATATAGCAGATATGTGAGATAAAGCTGAACTGATGATTAGCTAGAAAGCGAGAATATCATCCGATTCTTAACGATGATATGCAAAAAAATCTAAAATTTTGATAGAGATAAGGCTATCAAGTTTAGTTGAGCTAAAGGCTACAATGGGACTTTACAAAATGAGAAAGCATGCAAAAGAAGATGTGGTCTTATTTTTCTTTATAAACAGAAAAAAATATATCAATGGATATAAATGTGTTGGTGTCTTATACTTGTACAGCTTGCAGTTCATATTTTCTCCACATAGTGGCGATTTGATAGTGTGCGAGTCTAAGATTATGCCTGACTGCATCCATGCATTTGCACTTTGCTACTGTAAATCAAAGCCACGGTGTATAAATGCCATGGAGAAACAGAAAAGTAAATACATTTCTGAATTACATTCTTACTTTAATGAAAAAGGAACAAGTTTATAGATCTGAAGTATTCTGTAGGCAGTTTTGAATTGGCAGGTTGTTTCGGTTTTCAGACCTGAATTTGTTCGTTGTAGGCCGACTGCTGCAAGTTATTTATTCTTAAAATGATTAGACGTGTAAGTTTAAACAAGTGAGTATACTTGCACATTGTTTCATCACTGATGTTTTTAGTTTATTTACTTATATTTACAGCAAATGCTATGTCGACTGAAGCATGCTTTGCACAAACAGGCCAATGGAAATATAATAAAATCATTTTAAGTCATAGAAGTTACCAATATAATTGCATTGTTAGTGATTCAATTAAACAGCAACAATACAGTAGAAGAATTGCATTTTAAAATGACCTAACAGCCATGTAAGTATTCTTGACCTATTTGGGTAAGATCAAAGAGCCAGAAGATGATGCCGGTCATGTCTTGGATTTTTTTTTGCTGAGATTAAGAATTAAGGGTAGAAGTGCTTTAACCCTCTCCTTGGAGACACGAAAACGTTATGCCCATGGCCAAAGAAGGAGGGCTAAATGTCCTGTAAAAAAATAAAACGAAGAATTTTAATCAACGTAAAGTTGCAAAATTAAAAATAAATGTATAAGCATGTTTTCTGCAAGCATCTGAAAATACAACAGTTAAAACTGTAAGATTGGAGAAGAGGGGAATAGTGCATTCCAAACCATACAATCCATGTATTACTGTATGGAGAATAAAAGGTTGGATAACTTCAGACTTTCCTAATATTGGGAGTTTATTTAAATGGACTGAAAAATGTATAACAATAACATATGCAATCGGTATGTATGTACCTTAGTAAACGTCATCTTCTTCAAGAAAAATACTAATCGGGTTCTGTTATATTACAGCGTGACTGGTACTAAGCGCTGCAGAGAAATTCCGCTTTAAATACCGTATAAATAGAACAACCACTTTCCTAAGACACACGTTCACTCTTATCAGTATTCTTTCCACTTGTACTACAAAATACAAAACCTCAGATTCCGTGAATCTAGTTATTTTTCTTCCTCACTTGCGGTTTAAATTGCCAAGAAAAGTGAGTAGGCTTACTGCAGGGTCTCGGCGCAGCTCGATTTCTTTCCGAAATTTAATTTTCCGGAATATCTCCCATAAAAGGAAAGGGGCCGGCTGCAGTCCGGATCTTTGCCTTTTTTGGAGAGCTCAAGCAACCGGAATTCCTCGCAGCGCCTATTCCCCTGGCCTTGTTTCATGTTTTTTCCATTCGTTAGTATATATCTATCTATCTATCTATCTATCTATCTATCTATCTAGCTAGATAGATAGATAGATATACATACATATCTATATATAGATATATATTGGAGTACAATATCTATTTTAGTATATATCTATTTTAGTAGATATTATGCTTCAAACATGATCGCTAGAAAAAAAATGTTTTGCGGTGCTCGAAAAAGCACGTTTTGCATCAGAAATAAAGCAGGCGCCCAGATGTAAGAGCTCTAGCAGTTAACTTGAGATAGGGTAGACCGCGGCTGAAATCGAGAGAAACCTCTCCATTGAAAAGCGAACTGAACGTATGCAAATTTTGTAGGTGACGACACGGCGTAATTCGCCCAGCCCTGTTCCTCAGTCCTAATATGGTCAGTGACGTAACGGGCATTCAAGGCCTCTCAATAAATACTTACTGCAACACTTTCCATCTACTGAGCGCAGCAATTGATTAACAGCTCTGCCAGAGACACTGACTGTTATAATAACACTACCGAAGCAGCCTTCGGCAAATAAAGAGCTCTATGAAGGAGAGAGTCAGTGGCATGCCTGCCTTTTCAACTTTTTCCCTCGTTTTATAGTGTTTTATCAGTGGAGGAAACAACTAAAAGCAAAAAAAAAAAAACTTTATATTTACATACAAGTTGTAAGGACGTATTTTTCCAGCCTGTCAGTTGACCAAATGATGACTGCCAAGGCCATAGATAAAATCCCAGTAACTCTCAGTGGTTTTGTGCACCAGCTGCCTGACAACATCTACCCAGTGGATGAAATCGCCACGAACTTACCAGCCTCGGTTACCATCTTTCCTAATGCTGACTTAGGAGGACCGTTTGATCCGATGAGCAGTGTGACTGGAGGTAAGTAGGATTTGGATCAACAAAAGGGTTGCTACATAATTTTAGGAGGCTTTGGCATAGGTTGCATTAGTATTTTACACCCACGTGAAAAAAACTGCATTTTGGTTACAAACATACTTGCTGTCTTGCTTTAAAATTCCGTAATGTTTAAGGAGTGATATTTAGTGATCCGTTATATTACAAAAAATGTTCCGAGACCTGCTAATTTCTAGGCAAACAATGCAAGCGCATCCTGCACAGGTTTTTCCATATGAAAAAAGTTTGCATATGAGTACCCTATAAAATACTAAAACAAGCGAAGAACTGACTTTGATGACACGTTGAAACGGAAAATAAAGACTAATATGGATACCTAATGACATGAGAACTTGGCTATATAATATAATACATATGGGAGGGAAGGGGTGGGAAGGGGAGGGTGAGTTCACAACTATGAAAATAAATAAAACGTTAGCTTATCTGTTTGCCAGAGTAAAGGACCAGTCTAAACCATAGAACAATGCACACCCTTCAAATAGTACTTTTACTTTATGTTTAGGTTGCTGTATATCATGCACTGATCATTCCATTCTCTCCTTTCACTTCTAGATGGAATGATCAATGTGGACATGACCAATGAGAAGAGGTGTTTGGATCTCCCATATTCCAGTAGCTTCACTTCTGCAACTCGCAATCAGACATTTACCTATATGGGCAAATTCTCCATTGATTCTCAATATCCAGGTGCCGGCTGGAACCCGGAGGGCTTCATCAACATTGTGAGCGCCGGGATCCTGGGAGTCACCCCGCCCTCCTCATCTTCTACAACTTCTTCCACGGCATCCTCAGCTTCTCCCAACCCTCTTGCCAACACCTTAAACTGCTCTATGGCTCATAATCAGAGCGACATGGAGCACATGTATTCTCCTCCACCCCCTTACTCAAGCTGCGGGGAGATCTATCAGGACCCCTCGGCTTTCCTCAGCACTTCCACGGCTTCTCTGTCCTACCCTCCCCCCTCCTACCCTTCTCCCAAAGCAGCCACGGACAGTGCGATCTTTCCGATGATCTCGGACTACCCTGGTCTGTTCCAGCCTCAGTGTCAAAGGGAGCTACACAGCATGCCCGACCGCAAGCCTTTCCCTTGCCCCCTGGAGTCAATCCGTGTGCCCCCTCCTCTCACGCCTCTCACGCCTCTCTCCACTATTCGCAACTTCACTCTAGGGGGCCCCACAGCAGAAGGATCTCGGCTCCCTAGTGCTTACAGCCCCCAGAATTTACCTCTGCGACCTATTCTGCGACCCAGGAAATATCCTAACCGCCCTAGCAAGACCCCAGTCCACGAGAGACCCTACCCCTGCCCTGCAGAGGGCTGCGACCGCCGCTTCTCACGCTCAGATGAATTAACTCGGCACATCCGGATCCACACTGGCCATAAACCCTTTCAGTGCCGGATCTGCATGAGGAATTTCAGTCGCAGCGATCACCTCACCACCCACATCCGCACCCATACGGGGGAGAAACCTTTTGCCTGCGACTACTGCGGTCGAAAGTTTGCCAGGAGCGACGAGAGAAAAAGGCACACGAAGATCCATCTCAGGCAAAAGGAAAGGAAGAACTCGGTGGCTTCCACAGCGCCATCAGCGCCTGGCAGCGGCAGCAACAGCGGCGCGACATCAGAACGAACTCTGAGCCTGAGCCCAACCACCTCTGCAAACATTTGTCCTGCAGCAGCAAGTGGCAGCCAGATGGGGCTCTGTCCAACAAGGACAGCATGAAACATTCCTCGCACACCAACAAAACAAACACTACAGGCATATACTACTTCCAGTAGAGGAATAGTTACCAATTTAACCATCACAAAAAGGAAAGACTTGGAAGACTGGTTGACAAAAGGACAGTATTAGAGAAAAGTTACGAGGGACCAGCTTTAGCACTGCACTCGCCCTTTAAAAGGCGGTATTAAAATGAAACTTGATGGTGTCTTTTATTACATGTAGCTCCAACCCGTGTGATTAACCTTATGTTTTTGACTGAGGTATGTTTCTTGACTAAAAAGGTTTATGGCACAAGAATCAACTTTCTAAAGGTACTAAACTCTTTCTGTTTTGTAAATGCGGTGTGACTGTATGGCCCGGAAAAAACGTTGACTTGTTACTTTTTGTTATAGTGGCCAGAAAAATATAACTAATGTGCACTTTACTGCTTCATGACTGCTTTAGGCAAAAAGTGAAGTATAAGGAGGGATTTGAGGTCTTAACCATGTTAGATCTTAAACATATTTGTTACAATCTTTTAAGCAATACAGTGACTAACTTACAGAAGTGCAATCTGTTAGTACAAAACTATTGAAATGGCCATATCTGCTCTCTCTAAAGGTACTGCAGAGTTACACCCGTAGATTGTGTGTATTGATTTTCTGCACTGTTCTCGGAGCTCTTCATCTATGGGAAGAGGTACAGTATGTGATACAAAAAAAGAAATCAGTCAGAAAAATTAATTTATTAAAGGATGGATGTAAATTTATTTTATAACGCATGCAATCGTATTGAACAGTGCTCTTGGTGCCTTGTGTGATGTAGACACATGTTTCAATGTCTGCATGTAAATAGGTTGCCTTATCAATGACGAAGAGTTTTCTCTTACCCGTTGCAGTATTGCTGTACATTCTTGCCTATTAATATTTGGATTTTTTTAGAAACTATATTTTTGTACCCACTGTTTTGTGAATTAAAAGTGTTATCTTTGTAGTAAAACTTAAATAATGGGCGCTGAACACCTTGTTGAAATGTAATAATGCACCACCACTAACTGGAACTTCAGAAAAAAAAAAAAAGATGGGACTGTTTCTGATCCAATTGTAAATAAATACTTTTCAGCAGTACATTTGATGTTTTTGTGGTTAATATGAAGAGAACTGCTAAGAAGTGATTCAGGTATGTATGTGTGTGTGTGTGTGGGGGGGGGGGGGGGGTATATATGTATATATGATCTGAAGTTATAACAAGGTTTTTAATTCAGATACTGAATCTTAAAACATTACAAACGTACCTGTTTTACTAGAACTTACAGTATGCTTAGATAGCCAGAGTCCAAAGAATGAAGTTTGAGATTTTTTAAAGTACCTTCGAGCACTGCTTTCCTTTGGCACAATGTAGAAACAGTAATATCTGAAGCTCCCGAAAGTTCATTGCTTATCGCCCATAGGAGCAGAAAATACTTTGTGTGTGCAAAGGCTCTTAATAGAACGACATTTTAGCATCTATGGTTTATTAGCAAAAAAAATACCATTTTATGACTATGGGAGAGCTAATAAGCCTCCAAATGGCCTACTACTATTATTCTCATTAAAATGTATTGTGGGGGATTTCCTTCCATGTGAACAGTATACCACTTGCTATGACTCATTGTTCCACCCTTTAAATTTGACAAATTAAAACCACAACTGGGCTCAGGAAAGTGCAGAGAAAACAGTGCCCACTCGGAGAATATATTTTTAGTCTATTTTCTAAACTGAAAGTTCAGTCAAGATGCGCTGGCGGAAATTGGTACAGGAAACCGTCTGTAGGAATCTTAAATCCTGCTAAGGCATCTTTTGGTCTGCAATCTCCTATCAAGAAATATGCACTGTACGATTCCTTTCCTCCAGTATTCAATGCAATCTCACTCACAGCACATTATCGTTTCATAGGCTTTCCAAGACTAAGTTGGCATCGAAAGAGTTTAAGTCTTTTTTGTTTGTTCAGCACTCTTAGGAATCTTCCTAACAGGTTGAGAGAGTATATGCAGTGGGAGGCAATATTCCCGTGTTAGGTAAGGAGGCAACCCAGTGTGGTTCTACAGTGACGCCTACACAGAGGCGTATGTTTACCTTTTTTTGATTAAAACACGTTACCTGGCCCAATTTTTTCTTTGTAAAATATCAACTATTATAAAAACTACATTTGGGCCAAGAAAAATATTTGGCACAGCTTGGAAAAAAAAAAAAGAAAAAGAAATGCATGCTGTATCAGCGGACCGGGGATATCATAATGCCTCTGTTCATTTAAATTTCTTGCAATCCGCCTTGAAACCAACTGTGGGAAAACGTGGAATATCGATACATAAAAAAGTTACAGGCACTCGTTTACTGATCTCAACTACTCACAGCCTTGCCTAGCGCCCAGAACAGATTTACCCACTTACCTGCCTTTTATTCACATCCCCAGAACCTCAGACTTGAATATAGCTGTTACTGCCTGCACCGGGAGCAAATCTGAGGCTGCCCTGGAGCTCCCATTCCTTTCTACAGGTGTTCACTTATTACTTTCAAAAACGTTATCAAAATGTACTGTCTTGCCTTGCTCTAACCATATCTTACCTTTATCTATCAAAGAAACTTGAAAAGACTTCACACACTTTGCCTGATTTTAAAGTCTTCCTTTTTAGCTTGCTCCAATTACTTTTGCTGGGCCACTTTTGGGATGCTTATCTTTTTAAAAGCATAGCTACGTTAATGTTCCTTTTCCTAACTTCTTTTACAAAACTTTCATTGCATGTCCCTTTTTTTTCATCACACTTTAAATAGACATGCAAACAGTTTGATAGTTGTTGACCTCCCTTTCTATATTTTCCAGTGATGTATACAAATATTACTACATTAATGTATCCATTATGTAGTTCTTATAACTTGCTGCAGCTATACTCTGTACAGTTAGCAATTAATGATATAAAATAATCATACTATGCAGGAGAAACAGCAGGTATAAAAGAGCTTCCCCCATTGCGTGACTAGGACTACTGATTGCACTTAGGCAGTCTTAGTGCCTCCTAGATCCCAGTCATCTGCTGAAACAATAAGCATTACCATGGTCCAAGGGTCTGAAACTTTTTAAAATAGAAGAGCCATTTCACATTATTTTTTGTTTAAAATGTTTTCAAAGCCGCAACCCTGTCAGAAATTGGGACGCATGTAAACCTCCTCATTTCTCATCTCCAGCAGTCACATACTATCTATCTCTCTAAATTGCTCCAGCACAAGTGTTGACTTTCTTGCTCTCCATTCCCCCCTCCATATAAGTCATTGCCTTTCAATCCCTCCAGCCCCAGATTTTTTTTCTCTTCAGTCTATGTTAGCAACCCCATGATGGAACAACATCCAGGTCTTCGAAGAGCCACAAGTGATTGACCCCTGAATGTAGATGTGCTGTGATTCCTAAAGGCTGGTGATAAATAAGATGGCAAACTACCCTGCTATTCATAAAGAGTTCTAGGCAAGTGTGAAAAGGAATGGGTCTTGAAATGAAAGGAAGTTAGAATATTCAGGATGGTTTGTGTTTCAGGGTCATTTGTATGTAAGGTACAAGATGCATCTGCTATCTTAGCTAGATGAGTATGTCTTTCCCTACCTTCCACTTCACACCATCTTGTAATTATTTATTTGTCTCACTAGGTCAGTGCATCCGCTCATAGGAGAAGCGGATCAGACACTGAAGCTTCTGAGTTATACAATGAAGATACATGACTTTTATGACAGGAATGATGCTTTTTTTTTTCTTGTAACAGGAGTATGGACAAGACAGGGCCCTGTGCGGGTGTAACAGATTCAACATATTCTACAACAGAGGACAAGGAATTGGCCCAGTAGCTCAGTGGCAGTATTGTGCACTGCTATGCAGAAAACCTAAGGGCCTTATTTACTAAGCATTTTGCCCAGAGTCACAGAGTGGGAGAAAAGCCTTAGTAATCAGGGCCTAAGTTTGATGCCTAGGTCAGGTAATGCACAACTCAGGTTGGCTGGAAATGGAGATGTTACAAAAGGTAGAGTTCAGAGCCCCTTGAGATTCTTAACATTGTGGCTTTCAGGATTACCACAATGAATAAATGAGATAGATTTAGAGACTTGTCTCCAATTTATGCAAATCTATCTCATGCATATTCATTACAGACATCTTAAAAACCTAACAGGTTAGGTGTGCTTCCAGGAGAGCAGAACTATCCTGCTAGACAAAAATAAATAAAAGAGAAATAAGAAAATCCCTCCAAAAAACAAGACAGAATAACCAGAAAAAAAATAGTTCCCTAGCTCCTAAAACCTTTTGAAGATCTTAGTTTTTAAATATATATTTTTTATACCACTGATAGTAAACTGCAGATAATGAGTAATTGCTGCATCTGATCTGCCCCATTATTCCTGTCCCCACTGCTAAGGATATATCCCAGTTGCCAGCCAAAGCAGTTAGACTGCTCGTGGGAACACAGGGAAGAATACCTGGTGAAGCTGAAGGAGATGAAAGAAATCAGGAAAACCAAAGGTCAAGTGGAAGAAAGGATTGGCAAAGAGGTAAAGCGAGATGACAAAACATTTTTCAGACATATAAGAAAAGAAGGAAGGCCTGAGGTGATATAGTAAAATTGAAAGGTGAGAAGGAGCAATGTGTGGAGAAAGGCAAAGAAATAACAGTATATTAAACAAATAATTCAGTTTGGTGTTCACTAAAGAAGACCCTGGAGGAGGACCGTTGCTGGAAAGAGCTGGGAAAAGTGAAAGTAGACAATGGCACAGGGCCAGATGATAGCACTACACTGGCTTCCTATACAATCCAGAATTCATTACAAAGTATTAACTCTAATTTTTAATATAATCAACAATAATAACCTATGCTTATTAGGACTTCAACATTAAACATCACAGAGAACCTTAAGATCACAAAACAAAGGACTTCTAAAAGTGCCATCTATTTGGAATGCAAATAAGAGAACAAATGCTCTTGATAGCGGGCCCCAAGTTATAGAACTGTTTCCAGAGTCATTACATCAAATAACAGACAAAGAGTTTCAAGTGTGAGCTAAAAACATGGCTCTTTAGAAATGCATACGATTTAATGTACAATTCCAAAATGCTGAGAACTGCAATGTCAGTACCAGAGACTAAGATTGCGGAGCGAGCAATAAGGACCAAACAATGTAAAATGTATAGTTACTAGAATCAGAATCTGTAGTTGCTGTTGTGTCAATCTAGAAAATGTATGAATTTGTAATAGATTTTATAGTGCTAATGCGTTAACCTAGAATATATATGGATATGAATGAGAATATGATTTTGTTGTTGTGTTGACCTAGAGGATGAAAGCAGACAACGATGTGAATGGTGACTAAGAATTCTAAAACTGACTTTCGAAACCACTGTGATTTTCTTTTGGAACAATGGTATTAAACACCTAAATAAAGGGAGCTCAGAGATGTGCTGGTGGGTTCACTGAAAGACCTGTTCAATAGATCCCTGGAAATGGGAGAGGTACCACATAGTTGGAGGAGTGGTTGTGGCTCTGCTTTACGAGAATGGTTGAAGAGAGGAGGCTGGAAACTACAGGCCAGTTAGCCTCACCTTGGTGGGGGGAAAATTAATGGTCTCTGTTGAAGGAAAGAGTAATGAGCTATCTACAATCTGGTGTGTTGCTGGACACAAGGCAGCGTGATTAGTGGACTAGAGAACTGGATCAAGGAAGAGCACTTGATATGATTTACTTGGATTTCAGCAAAACTGTTGATATGGTCCTGCATAGGAGACTCATGAATAAAATTAGAAGCTTAGAAATGGGTGCCAATGTGGTGAAGTGGATTACAAACTGGTTGACCGATAGGAGACAGTAGGTAAATGGAACCTATTCTGAAGAAAGAACGATATTAATAGGTACATTTTAAAAGGAGCACACGTGCCCAAACACGTGCGTTTTGGGCACTCGAGAAAAAATACGCTCAATTTTATATCGCGAGAGAGCCTCTTTTTAAGAGAGACAACATAACACTCTATATATCTCCCACTGTAAGAGGGGCACTTTCAATTCAAGATGGTTTTTTTAGGGCGGGGCAGTGTTACAAGGATCTATAGACCCTTGCACCCTAGGCAGACCAATGTAACAACGCTATCCGCCAAAACCCACCCTGAGTTGGAAGTGCCCCTCTTACAATGGGAGATATATAGTGTCATATTCTCTCTCTAAAAGAGGCTTGCTCTCTCTTGCTTCCCTTCCAGGACCAGTAATAAATTTGCACAGGTAACCTGGCAAGCATTGCCATGGTTGGCCTTGCAAAATTTGGGGGTTACATGCATAAGTCTTGGCCCCACCCTAGAACACCCATGCCCCACCCCTTTTCTCTTTCTTCTTCTTGATGTGTGCACAGGTATACACACGCATATGTCCCGGCTTCTTAAAATTTGTGTTGCTCGCTCATGGCTCACATAAGTGTGTATGGGGCCGTTTTTGTGCAAGCAATGCTTTTAAAATCTACTTGTAAGTGGAGTACATCAAGGATCAGTTTTGGGATAAGTTGTTCGATATCTTCATGAGAGACATAGTGGAGGGGATAGAAGGTAAAGTTTGTCTTTTTGCAGATGATATTAACATCTGCAACAGAGTGAATAAAGAGCGATATAAGTAAGCTTGAAGAGTGATCGAAGATTTAGCAGGTGTTTGTTGGTTGCTGTCTGAATCCAATTCCTCCTTTCCTCTTTCCCCCCTGCCATTGAAGCAGTGAGCAATGATGGAGTTGCATCATATTTTGAAGTCTGTTTGCCAAGGATAGTATCTGCCACACCAGTAAGTTACCCACATGTGACGGCTTATTTGTTAAGGGTAGTATCCACCACACCAGCAAGATACCCCCATGCCTTACTTCATTCCCCTCCCCTTTGCCTTTAGGGATCCACAGTATTTATCCCATGCCCTTTTGAAATCTTGCACTGTTTCTGTCTTCACCATGTTACGTTCTGTGTCTTGAACTAATAGCGGCCCTTGGGTCATGGTGCGTGAAGAATCCGCCCACAAGGAGGAGTCCTGTGGGCCCTTACAACAACAGGCAAGGTCTCAGCAGCAATGGACAACAGAGGAAACAACTTTATTATACAGCCAATGGTGATCCGAGGAGCGGATCAAGAGTCAGTCCAGAGAGAGTGACCTGCAGCTGGTCAGTCCGCTAGTAATCCTCAGCGTGGAGTAGTCCAATGAATACCTTCTCTTGGCGTAGCTTGTGCTGGCAACTCCGGTAGTGGTCCACAGCGTGGGGTAGACCGGAAGCCGATGGGAAGTTGCACAAGACTGGAGGGATCCGGTAGTGGCCCGGAAGCGGGGTAACCTGTGGATCCGTACCACAAAGGTAGAAAAGCAGGTTCTGTACTCACGCCGGTACTGTGGAAGTAGTTGGAGGATCAGGCACCGAGGAGGTCTGGACAAGAACAGCAAGGGTTGTCCGAGGACAATGCAGGAACTCACTGGAACAGAGAAACAGATAATAATGGCTCTCCGAGGAGCAGATAGCCATGAGTGCGGCAAGGCCCCCGAGGAGCCGGTACCTAAGTCATCCAGTAGGATAGTGAGACGGAGTCCCCAGTGTGGCAGAAATAGCAGGACAGGAATCATTGCTAACTCGTATTGCAAGAAGTCAGCTGAGTTTAAGTATGGGAAGCGGATGACATCATGCGGTGGGGACGCCCCTGAGGTTCCCGACGTGACGCGTTTAAGAAGGGGGCAGGTGTGCACGCACCTTAGGTAAGCCCGGATGTAAGATGGCTGCTAGGAGCGCCCACGCTGTCCCAGGCATGCCATGAGGGTCAGCGTGTGGAAGCGGAGGCTGCCATTCGCCCCAGGCTCGGAGCTGCATAAAGAAAGGAGGTGAGCAGCAAAGATCGCAGCCGCCTACGACCGATGGGCACAACACACCACTTCCTCTGGCAGGGCATTCAAGGCATCCAGCACCTTCTCCGTGAAGAAATATTTCTTGACATTGCTTCCGCATCATCCTCCCCAGAGTTTCATTTTGTGACCCCTAGTTCTATTGGATTCATTCCAGCGGAAAAGGTTTGTTGTTGATTGTGCATCATTAAAATCTGCTCATAATCACCCCCATACTCAAAGACCTTCATTGGCTCCCCATCCCATCACGCATTATCTTTAAAACATTATCGATAATTCACAAATCCATATACAGCCATAACTCCAACTGGCTGGATGAACCGCTCTACCTTACACACTCTGACCGACTTACTAGGGACATCAATAAAGGCACCCTCCAAATGCCTTCTATCAAAAAAGCCCACCTCACCACTACTAGAGAATGTGCCTTCTCCATCGCTGGTCCTAAGCACTGGAACTCCCTCCCTACAGTTCTCTGACTGGAACCTTGCTCCTCCAAATTTAGGAAGAAACTAAAAACTTGGCTTTTTAGACAAGCCTTCCCTGACTAGTACTCGAAGCCTGTCCACCTGCAACCTTAGCCCCCTGCTTCACCCCTTTTGAGCCTGTTTTTCTCCATACCCGCACACTCTTACACCTCCTTCCCTTTATACCCTTGGAATACTCCTACTGCGCAAATGTGAATACTCTTCCCTTCTATCCTGCACCCTCTGTCTATACGTTACTACCAAGCCCGCTTGGTATTTAGCCTAATTGTTTTACAAAGTTGAGCTATTTTTACTTTCTGCCCTTTCTGTCGTTTGCATTATCTCTCCTGTTTCCCCCACCCCTGTTCAATGTATTTTTCCATCTATCAGTTGATAATGTAAACCGGCATGATGTTGCACACTAATGTCGGTATATAAAAGCTTCAAATAAATAAATAAATTAAAATCTTTTAGGTATCTGAAGGTCTGTATCATATCTCCTCTGCTCCTCCTCTCGTCCAGGGTATACATATTTAGGTCTTTCAATCTCTCCTCATAAGTCATTTGATGAAGACCTCTCACCATTTTGGACGTCCTTCTCTGGACTGCCTCCAACCTGTCTCTATCCCTCTGAAGATTTGGTCTCCAGAACTGAACACAGTACGCCAGGTGAGGCCTCACCAAGGACCTGTATAAGGGGATTATCACTTCCTTTTTTTTTTTTTAAACTAGATATTCCTCTCTCTATGCAGCCCAGCAATCTTCTAGCTTTAGCTATTGTCTTGTCACATTGCTTTGCCATCTTTAGAACCCTAGACACTATCACTCCAAGGTCTCTCTCCTGTTCCGTGCACAGCATCGCTTCACCCCCTCTCGCATACAATTCCTTCAGATTACCACATCCCAGATGCATGACTCTGCACTTCTTCACATTAAATCCCAGTTGCCATATCTTTGACCACTCTTCAAGCTTCCTTAAATCACGTCTCATTCTCTCCACTCCTTCCGGCGTGTCAATTCTGTTGCACATCTTAATTTCATCCACAAATAGACAAACTTTACCTTCTGTCCCTTCCGCAGTGTCGCTCACAAAGACATTGAACAGAACCAGTCCCAACACTGATCCCTGTGGCACTCCACTTAACATCGTTCTCTCTTCAGAGTAGGTTCCATTTATCGTAATCATGTAGCCAGGATTCAGTTATACAAAAGCAATCGGGTTTAACTGTGGATAGGGAGTCATAGATGATAGCAGCTTTTTTGGTGATTGAACATTCAATAAAATAATTATAAATGATGCAGAAATAGCAAAAGATTAAGGAGAAAGTAATGGAACATTAATAAGGACTGACCGAGTGCGAAAATGTCACTTCAGGAGTAGGCAACTATCAAGTCCATATCGACCCTGACCAGTAATAGTAGAGATTGGCTGTTGAGTATCAGTAGCCATACTTAATCAGAATTCGGATGCAATATAAGATGCTCATGAAGGGGCGTCTGGTGTTCTTTCCTCAGAAATATGGCCAGCACCCTTGATGATGTCACTTAGTGCGCAGGACTATCGACAAGGAAGGTGGGAAAATACAGTCCAAATCTCAGATGTAAAGTGCTGCGGATGGTTGGCAAGCAGCTCAAACACACTCACTAATAGCGCTGATGTAGAAGGCACACAGTGTGAACGGGGAGAACTCCCTCAGCTAGTGTTAGTGTAGTACAGTGTTGTAATGTGGGTTGTGGGGTTCTCCTAACCCATGGCACCTGAACAGGGAGAGAGGTCTTGTTGAAGCACATTCTGGCAAAGTGTGGTCATCCTTGAGGAGAGCTAGGATCTCTTATCTAGCCTTTTTGTAAAGGAGTATGAGTAAATTTGTATCTTGTTTTTATTAATTTTAGTATTACTTTTATTTATTTTGTAATATGCAGAATTCTTCTTTATTTTTACTAGGTGATGGGGCAAGTTTCTGTCGTGGAATGTATACAGGGTGAAATTGGGAAGTGTTTAGTATATATGGATGCAAGCTTTAGTCACAGAAGGCCTTCTAGAGTAGGGGTGGATAGTGGAAACCCTGAAGTATAAATGCCTCAATAGTTTAGTGATAGTTACTCACTGTTGAGTCACGTGCCAAGACATGGAGAATGTGGAAGGAAGGTTTTGATGAGGCTTCCAAAGATGCACATGAAGGAGCACACAGAGTGGCATGCCCTGATAGTAACATAGCAGACAGCAAGGGAGTTCATGATATGATACTGGAAGGGCGAAAAGTTCAGAGGAAATAAAAAATTGCCTATTCACTGAAAGTTTGGTAGATGCCTGGAATAAGGACCTAAATATCTATACCCTGGAAGAGAGGAAGTGCAGGAGAGATATGATACAAACCTTCAGATATCTGAAAGGTTTTGATGATGCACGGATTTTGAACCTTTTCCATTGGAAAGGAAACAGTAGAACAAGGGGGTCACACAATGAAACTTCAGGGCGAAATGACTCGGAACCAACATCAAGACATATTTCTTCACGGAGAGGGTGATGGATGCTTGGAATGCTCTTCTGGAGGAGGTGGTGAAGACAAAAATAGTCAAAAAATAGGGGCATGGGATAAACACAGTGGATCCTTAAAGGCCATAGGACAGAAATTAAGAAAAGCGTGCATGGGGGTAACCCACTCGGTGCAACAGTTACTACCCTCATCAGAAGCATGGGGATTACCACCTTCAATATTGAGCAGAAGCAAGCCTTGCACATAAGCAAGTACATAGGAACACTGGTGCAAGTAGAGAGATACAGTTCCATTCGATCAGTAAACCATATTTTTATTATTGTGAACATTCATAATACATTCACTGTGGCAACTCCGTTAGTGTAACAGCAAGAAGCTTAAAGTCCCCCGACACGGTCCCGTGTTTCGCGGTGGCTGCATCGGGATTACCACCTTCAACCAATAAGCCTTGATACTTTTGATGTAACTGCAACATCACTCTCCGCTTTGACGGAAGGGGGGCAGAAGGGGAATTTGATTCGGATGGCAACCAATATGGGCCTTGAATTTTATGGTCTGGGGGTACTGATATTCAGACATAAGGGGAAAACACAGGACTGCATTGCTGGAATTTTCTGGAAGGCTCTTCACCCAGTAAAAATGTTGCTAGCAGTAATTTTTTTATGGGTTTGACAGTTGCTTGGTTTTTGATTGTAAATATTTCTACCCTTATATCTTAAGGATTGGGAGTAACTGCACGGACTACCCTTAAGAGAAACCTGGGGTGATCTACACAGTGCAGTAGATATTACCATGAGAAGCTTGCTGGGCAGACTATATGAACCATTTAGTCTTTTTCTGCTGTCCTTACTATGTTACTATAACCTATCAGTAGAGGCGGTGAACATCAATATTGTGATAAAATCCAGGTATGCTTGGCACAGATAAAGAGGATAGTGATAGGGTTGCAAGGGAGGTTGAAGTATTGCACCTACTGTTCATGCCCTCAAGAGTAGGGGCAATGAGAGAGGTGTGAGAGAGAAAATAAGTCAGATATAGGAAGCACGTCTTGGCAACACCACAGGTCACAGGGTATCTGAGTTGGAACCAGCAGGCTACAACTCCCTTAAAACAAACTGGGTAAATGCCAACAAGAAGCTGATGAAAGAAGCAAGACCTAGTGATACTACAAGCTGTTGGTTAACTGGTTAGAACCAGTAGGCTACAATTCTCCATAAATCAACTAGGTCAATGCTGCCAGGTTAATATTAGCAAGGTTCCATCCAGCAAGGTCATGGGGATAGAGGCAGCCAAATATTCAGGCAACAGCTTCATTAGTTTGAGTATCTGTTTAGATTATTACAAAGCTTGGTGGTAAGACATGGGGTATTGGGGTAAGTATGGGAACATATATGCTCATCCTGCTCATCACCTCTGAGAACAGCACCTTTTCACCAACACAAGACACACCAACAATCACACAAGTGAGAGACCTAGGAGTCCTAATTGACAATCGCCTGAATTTCAAAGCCACCATTAACAAAACAACCAAAGACTGTTTCTACCAACTACAGGTGCTGAAAAGAATTAGACCTCTTTTCCATGCCCAAGATTTCAGAACCATCCTGCAAGCAATCATTTTTTCAAAATTAGACTATTGTAACACCATCCTACTTGGTCTTCCCGCTTCTTATACTAAACCGCTTCAGATGGTACAAAATACAGCTGCACGAATACTGACAAACTCCAGGAGAAGGGATCACATAACCCCCATCCTAAAGAGCCTCCATTGGTTACCTATACACTTTAGAATTATTTACAAGGCCATCCTTACCACATACAAAAATATCCACCTACTGGCTCCCATCGACATACAGATCCCTCTCCAACTACATAATTCAACAAGACCAACAAGAGATGCATACAAAGGATCGCTACAGGTACCACCGTCCAAATCTACCAGACACATCACACTAAGAGATCGGGCATTCTCTACAGCCATTCCACCGTTATGGAACTCTATCCCTTCAAACCTCAGACTTGAAACATGCATCTCAACCTTCAAAAAAAGACTAAAGACATGGATATTCACACAAGCATTCCCGGACTCAAACTGATCTACCTTCCACGCCAATCCTTACCTTCACATACACCATGACAAACCTTCTTGTTTGAATTTTATATTATTTTACACTATCGTTACATGTTTGAATTAAAAACCTGTCCTTTCTCTTCTCTCTCTGCCAAGTTCTAATCTCCCTGTTATTTGTAACTGCCTTTTTCCGCACCATTGTTTTAGTTTTGTTTACGATGCACACTTGTTTTAATGTGAACCAGCATGATGGGACTGCGTTCTCGAATGCCGGTATATAAAAACCCTAAATAAATAAATAAAAATAAATAAATATGCTCAACTACTCAGGATGGTAGAGAACCAATTAGGAAGACAACAAACTAACTTGGATAAGAAGCGTAACATAGTAATGATGGCAGATAAATATCAATCAGTTCATCCAGTCTGCCCAGCAACCTGCTTATAGTAGTAACTGCTGCTTCATGCAGATTACCCCCAAGCTTCTGTTAAGGGTGGTATTTATCACTCCATGCCAGTTACCCCCATATCTCTGATAAGAATAGTAACTCTTGTTCCATGCAGATTACCCTTATGCACACCTTTCTTCAAGTTACCCCCTGGAATTTAATTTTACAATTTCCTTTCCAACATAAAAGATTTTAAGTTTGTGCATCATTAATACCTTTCAGGTATCTTAAGGTCTGTATTATATTTCCCCTGCACCTCTTCTTCTCTAGGGTATACATAATGTAGATCGTTCAGCCTTTCCTAATAAATCTTCCAATACAGACCCTACATCATTTTGGTTGCCTTTCTTTAGCCTGCTTCCATTGTGTCTGTATCCTTATAGAGATATGGTCTGCAGAACTGAACACAGTACTCCAGGTGAGGCTTCACCAAGGACCTGTACAAGGGCATTCTTACCCTCTTTTTCTTACTGGTTATCTCTCACTATGCAGCCCAGCATCCTTCTGGCTTTAGCTATCACCTTGACATATTGCTTTGCTGCCTTCAGATTGCCAGACACTTACCTCATGGTCTGCCTCCTGGGCCGTGCACATTAGTCTTTTGCCCCCAGTTGCATACAGTTCTTCTGGATTACTGAAATCTCAGAAGCATGACTCGGCACTTCTTTGTATTGAATTCCACCTGCTTATTAATGACCAAGGAGGAAAAAGACGTACAATAAAATCCCATGTGGCCACAGGAGAACAAGGACATTGGGTCTCTCCGCTTCGACTTCCCGTCTGCGACTGAAAAAGTGGGCTGCTTTGGCATTCTGCTTCAATGCTATCAAGAAGAAATAGATGCCAGATGTCCTTAAAACCTTTATTGTACTGGAGACGTATTACAAATGCCAGACTCTGGCCGACTTTTGACACTTGTTAGGTGGCTGCCTCAGGGGCTGTATACATAAGAACTGGGATAGTCAAGTAGAGGTCATGTTAATTAAACACCTTCTGATATGTTCAAAGACCACATTAACTAAAGTACAGTTGCCTTTATGCTTTAAAATATCGATAATTGTGTCATCCACAGCGGGGGGCATATCAATTCTGCCGTAGCTGCATGACAGGTAACATCACAGCAGTCGGACATTTGTAATACGTCTCCACTATAATAAAGGTTTGAGGACATTTGGCATCTATTTCTTCTTGTTTAATCCTCTCGGCTTTCATAGATCACCTTCCTCTTTGTTTCTTGGGTCAATGCTATCAAGTCCAGCTGTGGAATGCCTCACCTGCAGCGCATGAGAGCCATCACTACTTCTGCTAGCTCCCAACCTCCGGTATCCTGTACCTGTAGACTTAGAAAGTCTGTCTGAACGTTGTCCAGTTTGGCAGCATGAAATATTGCCAGTATCACCAGATGTTGCTCTACCCAATGGAAAAATCTCTTGACCTCTCGATAGACCATGAGAATCCTGGTTCGTCCCCCCCATGGTGGTTGATATAAGCTACTGTTTTTGAATTGTCTGACAGGAATTGCACCTCTTGACTGAGCAACCATGGAAGACAGGAAAGTAACACCTTTTGAACCACCCCCATCTCCAAACAACTGATAGACCACGAGGTCTCCTCTGCCAACCACCGGCTTTGTGCTGCTTGGCCTTGGCAAACTGCCCCTCAGCCTTTCAGACTAACATTGTTGGTCACTACCACCCAATCTGGGATCTTCAACTCTATGCCCAGCTCCAAATTGGTCTGAGAAAGCCACCAAGAGAGACTGGTCCTGGATTCCCCCTGCAGTGGTAGCTGCAATTGGAAATCCTCAAACTAAGGATTCCATTGGGACAGAAGTGCCCTCTGAAATGGTCTCATATACGTGAATGCCTAGGGACCTAGATCTAGTGTAGATGCCATAGATCCAGGACCTGCAAATAATCCGACTCTGGGTACCGAAAGCTGTAGTAATTGGTGGACCTGCGACTGCAACTTCAACACCCTGTCCCAGGCTGTTATCGAAGTGTGCTCTTAAGTATTCAAGCAACTGGGTTAGAACCAAGTTGATCTTGGCCAGATTCACTACTCAAACCAGGTTCTGTAACATCTGCATGACTCGCTGAACAGACTGCCGACATAGTTCCTTTGATTTTGCTGAATGAGCCAGGCATCCAGATAATGATTCACTAAAATGCCTTCCTTTTGTAGCGCTGCGGCCACTACCCCATCACCATGTTGCATGTCCGAGGAGCTGTCGCTAGCTCAAATGGGAGCATGTAAAACAAACTGCTCTTCCAGCTCCATGAAGTGAAGGAATTTCTGATGCTCCTCCTTTATGGGGCTAGGAAGATACACTTCTGCGAGATGTAAAGAAGTCAGAAACTCCCGTGTGGGTGGCCACAATCACAGAACATACTCTCTCCATTTGAAACACATGGCACTCTCAAAGCCGCATTCACTTTCTTCAGTTCTAAAATGGGTTGATAGGTGCCCTCCTTCTTCGGAACCATGAATTAGAAGGAATACTATCTTCCACCCCATTCCTCTGGGTGCACCAGAAAGTTTTCTGAGCGATGCAAGAACCAAACCCACAGTTGCCATATGAGGTCCGGAATGGGTACCTCCAAGTAAACAAAGCCTCTGCCCAGACTTTCCTCCATCTTTGGGACTGGAATCATTGCCTCAAATAGGAGAACATCCAATTTGCATTGCACTGCGGTTTCTCTCCGCCTTGGGGGCACCTGGGGAGGCTATGAAGGCCCCCATCTTCCAGGCAAGAATATGTCTAATGCATATCCATTCCTTACCACACAGAAAAAAAAAAGAACTTAATTGCTCAGCCACAATAATGCAACAGACAACACCATACTCTGTGCTGATGCCCAGAATAAGACACTTAAGGCAACCGCCAAAAAAGGTCCTCTGCCTTCCTTTTAGCCATCAGAGCTGGATACAGGGAACCGCTGAATATAGGGTCATAAGCTTGTGCCTCAATCCCTAAACACACTGTTGCTCAAACCATTAGTGCCATGATTTCAAAGCTCACTTCTATTAGCCAACACTAGGGTCTCTCTCACATAGGGGACGCCACTTTGACCTAGCCCTGTCCACCCTTAAATCTTGCCCCTGGTATATCCCATTCCACAGACACCAAAGCCTTACTGCTCTATGACAAAGAAAGAACCACGCCGAGCCTATGGGCTCTCACCACAAGGTGCTCCCCTTCGTGTTCCTGATAACATAGTAACAGTACAATATAGGAAAGAACTGCCAAAAAAGACCAAAAATAGTTCATCCAGCCTGCCTAGCAAGAGTTTAATAAGGAACAGATTCTGGGAGCAGTGGCCAGACCAAGGGCAGCACCCGAAAGAAAGTGGCATCCCAGAACTGCAGGAAGCGTTGATGTTCTAGTTGAATAGGAATGTGAAGATATGCCTCTGACAGATCCAGAGGGGTAAGACATTTCCCTGACTGCATGGCCATTATCACCGAGCGCAATGTCTTCATGTGAAAATGCTTCATTCACAGATGACGACTGATGCCTTTGAGGTTCAGGATGGGATGAAAACAGCCCTCCTTCATTGGGACAACGAAATAATGGAAAAGCACCCTGTATTTTCTTGAGACATGGGCACTGGGACCACAGCCCTGACTGAGGAGCCTTGCCAATGCAGTTTCCACTGCCTGTTTTTTTTTTTTTTTTTTGTGGCGAGTGGCAGGGAGACACGATGCACACATTCCGGTGAACACTGCGAAACCCCAGTGCATATTACTCTCGTATCACCTCCAGGATCCACTGATCTGATGTGATTTTAACTCACGTCTGATAAAAAAAGAGAGGCATCTCCCTATCTCCTGTTCCCAGGGGTAGGTTGGCAAACCTTCATTGGGAGGCTCTGGATATTCTACTACCCGAGCCTGCACCTCTTTTGGGATGTCGGGGACGAAAAGACAGAGCTACCAAAGGGTTGAGTCCTCTGAAGGTCGCTCCTCTACAGGGTCGAAAACGCTTGGATCCTCTAGCATGACCTCTCATGTGAAGGGAGCGCTACGCCTGCTTCTTATCCTCCTGCAAACGAGGAAATAGAGATTTGCCCCACTTACTGGCCAGTTTCTCCATCTCGCCTGACCGCTACTATTGAAGCCACCCCTTTGGCTGAAGTGCAGACCAAATCACAGCCCTCCTCTGCCAAGAAGGCAACAGTGGGTTCCACAACTACTCTGGAGTTTCATCAATCTTTTGGGAGAGAAGCAAACAAGAGCTACCCACCAAGGAACAACAAGAAGCGATCTGCAAGGTAACTGCCACTGCTTCAAATGCTTGCATAAGGATAGTCTCAATCTTTTTAGCATGAGCATCCTTCAAGGCCACTTCTCCTTCCAAGGGAATAGTGATCTACTTGGAGACTGCACACACAAGTGTAGTTCCACCTTGGAAAACCAACATAAGCACTTCCTTACCACTGGATCCAGAGAGTACAGGCCTTCCAAAACCCGACCCCCTTTGAAAATAGCTCTGGGGCGCACAAGTAGGTGCACGCACACACGCCAATGTCACACACAAAATGCACACGAAGGAGCCACCGCAGCCTACTACACGGCCAGAGATACTATGCCTGGAAGCGGGGCCTAGCCAAAGGGCTGCTCAACCCGCTGACCTGTGCTGCCTTCATACCTCAAACTCCCCAGAGAAGTCAGTGAGAAGATACTGAATACAAACACTGAGAAGGAAGACCCGGTAAGAACGAAATAGTGAAGCAGAACCTCCCTAGATTTACTACAAACGTGTCCTTTTTATTTTATTACCCGCACTCAGGCCTTCCTGGCTGCAAATAGAACGGGTCCCCAGCTATGGGAGGAGAGGGCAAAAGCCTTCACCGCCAAGTCTCTCTTGGCCTGCAACTGCTTCTTGGTTTTTTTTTAAGTCCATGCCAGAAAAAGGCTACTGGACTCAAGGCACTCAACTGAGGGAGGGACACAAAGGTATCACCTCAGGAGGCAAGCAGTGCTAGCCAGTTGCTAGTTTTCTCCAGAAACTGGGCAAACTTTTTTTTTTTTTTTTTTTTTTACTACAAGCAATCCCCAGTAGGGAAATGCATGTCCACTATCTGCTGGAGAACAAAAATATTGGTGGGCTGTCAGGGCAAGACTATATATCCGTGACATCTTTTACTCAGTCTCCATCTGCTGGAAGAGGTACATAACCCACTTGTGAGGATTGGCCTGCCTGAGTGCAGAGGAAACTTTGTTTGATCATACAGATTCCATTTAATTTTCTTCCTAATCCACAATTAAAGAAGATTTAAAATATTACATAATCCAATTAGCAGTTACAACATAAGACTGGTTTTTCTATATTTTTGTAATTTCTTAAAAAAATAAAAAAGTTTTAAGAAAATTCTTAAGATTCAAAATGCTAGAAGTGATTAATTGTGACACTGCTGTACTTGTTCTTATAACCTCAATGCACCTAATGCAAGATCAGAAGAGAGGATAAACAATTAAAGGCTGAACTCTGGAAAGGGACTTCTGAAACAGAAGGCATGGAGGCAAAAAAAACCTCTCAATCTAAAAAACTTTAAATACACAAAAGGTGAAATACATTAAGATAAATACCTAAAGAAAAAGGTTGGAAAAATAAATAATCAAGCTAGCTCAGCTCACAGATATGCTTTCATTTGTGACTAACCCATAAGTGGCACTCTTAAAAATAATCAAGACAATTACAGCATTCAGGAATTTCTCAGTTTAAAATGGATTACAAAAATCAGACGTTTGGCTTATAAAGCATATCAAATAGAAACAAGAGGCACAATTCCCTTTAAATATCTAGGCCTCTTCTTTTCACCTAACCTAAAAAATGTATCAGAACAACTTGTGAAAGAGTAGCAGACAAGTTCAGATGACGAAAACACCTTCCCCTCTTACTTATTTCTGTTAGTATCACCACTTTTATTACATAAATGTATCCATCATAAATGCTATCACTTATGTTGGGAAAACATAGGTGTCAACTGCCTAAACTACACAATGGGTAAAAAACCCAAGAATCTCATTAAATAGGTCTAATAAAAAGCAGGGGAAGGTTGAGGGGGGTTTCATTGCCAAATTGACAAATGCAGGGGCTGATGCAATAAGCTGCGCTGATCTAAGAGTTAACTCCATTTTAGCATAGGGTTTTCATCACTAACCTTACCCAAGTACGCAATAGGATTTTAGTGCCGTAAATCCTACGCTATAAAACCCGCTGCAAGGTTAGTGTATCTCAGGAAAATTGCAGGATAAGGAGCCTTATTAGCCATTACCCTGCAATGCAAGCAAGCATACTAAGGGTGAGGCAAACTAGCACAATTCCTTTTATCACAGGATAATTGGTTAAGGGTAGTAATCCCCATGCCTTCTGTTAAGGGTAGTAACTGACACTCCATGCTCCCTTCATTTCACAGGAAATTTAACTCCTTGTCAGAGGCAAGAGTTTAAACCCCACGGTAAAGGACAGAGTGCCCCAGCAAGTGGATTGTAGCGTGGCTGTATTTTTCAACTTGGCATTGAAACACCCCCTCCAACCTTCCCTGCTTTTTTTTTTATTAGACTTTAATTTTCTTAATATGATATTTTCAGATTTTTTTCCCCTATCAAGAAAAATTCCTGGATTGTGTAATTTAGGCAATTGACACCTACATAAGTGATTGGAAATAGACCAGGAGGAAATTCAGACTTAAACTCAGATCTTTCCCTTCCCTAATTAGGCATCTAAACTGGGATTAAATAATGCAGGATTTCAGTTGTCATATTAAAGAAATAAGGGCACTATCAGAGATGACAAATCTGTCAAAGCTCTAGAATTTGATAAAATAAAATAAGGTCTCAAAGAAAGATATTTTCAGATACCTTCAGATTAAACAATCCTATTTAAAAATAGACAAGGTGGCAGTAACGGGCTCCATACTAGACTATTGTATTCAGAACAGCAAAATTATCCTTACTTAAGATTTATAAATTAAGCATAGAAGTGAAAGGGAATCATCTGAAGAGTTTAGCATAGAACCAGCACAAGCTAAGAGTAGAAAAAACAGAAATCAGAGTTGCTTACCTGTAACAGGTGTTCTCCTAGGACAGCAGGATGTTACTTCTCACCCACGGGTGACATCAGATGGAGCCTGGCACGGAAAATTTCTGTCAAAAGTTTCTAGAACTTTGACTGGCACACTGAGCATGCCCAATATGCCACTAACTGTGCGGCCCCTTTAGTCTTGTTTCAGAGAATTACAAAAATAAAACAACAAACTTAAAATGAAACCCAACTCCACGAGGTGGTGGACTGGTTTTGTGAGGACTACCATCCTGCTGTCCTAGGAAAATACCTGTTAAGGTAAGCAACTCTGCTTTCTCCTATTACAAGCAGGATGGTAGTCCTCACACATAGGTGAACATCTAGCTGCAGGCTGCTTCCGTACAGAGTGGACCAGATACCAAACAGATGCCAATGGGCACAACAACCTAGGTGCTGTTGGTAGCGAAGGAAGACAGCCTGAACCTGAAAAACAGGGCCCTAGGTGGAAGAGTTGGGCTTAAACCTGAAAGGTTACAGAGGACAGACTGACCGAAGCTACTATCCTGGTGGCCGTCTCTGTCCAAGCAATAATGAGCTGCAAATGTATGGAGAGAACTCTACGTGACAGCCCTGCAGATCTCCATCACAGGGACTGCTCACAAGTTAGCCATCAAAGTTGCCATGGCCCAGACGGAGTGAACCTTAACATGACCCTCAAGCTTGTGCATAGCAGAACGAGATGCAGTCTGCTAGCCAGGCAGACAGGGTGTGCTTGGCTATAGCAACTCCCATCCTATTCTTATCAAACAAGATGAAGAGTTGCGTGGACTGTCTATGGCCTGCTGTTCTCTCAAGGTAGAATGCAAAGGCCCTCTTACAATCCAAAGTATGCAAGGTCCGTTTACCTGGGTGCAAATGAGGTCTTGGGAAGAAGGAGGCAGGACGATAGACCAGTTCAGATGGAAGTCTGATACCACCATAGGCAAGAACTTAGGGTGAGCACGGAGAACCATCCTATCGTGGAAGAACTTTGTGTAAGGTGGGTACGTAACCAATGCTTGAAGTTTGCTAACCCGACACATGGAGGTGACCGCAACCAAGATGACGACTTTCCAGGTCAGATATTGTGCATAGGCTCAAAGGGGTCCTTCATGAGGCAGGTCAAGACCACATTAAGGACACAGATGGAGGACACAGAGGGGGCTTCAACTGAAGCAGACCATGCCTGACCCACCCAAGGGGTGCACTGAGATGGGCGTACCATTCACCTCCGCGATGGTAAACCCCAACGGTACAGAGATGCACTTGGACAGATTGTTCTTTAAACCAGCTTTCAACAGGTGCAACAGATAGTCCAAGAGTTTCGGGGTGGAGCAAGTAAACGGGTCCAACCGATGCTGTTCACACCAGATGGCAAACTTCTTCCACTTGAGGGTGTACGGCTTTCTAGACAACAGCTTCCTGGAGGTGACCAGAACCCAGGATACATTGTCAAATAAAGACAGGGGCTGCAAGACTAGCCTTTCAACATCCAAGGCCATCAGAGACAACACCTTGAGGTTTGGATGACGCATCACTCCCTGACCCTGTGTTACTAGGGTCAGGGAGGTGCCCAGACTGATCGGGTTCCAGACCAAGAGGTCCTGCAGGAATGGGAACCAAACCTGCCGCGGCCAACAGGGAGATATGAGGATCATGGTTCTCCCATCCTGCCGAAGCATCTTCATCACCAGCGATAGTGGAGAATACGCATACAGAAGGCCCTTGCCCCAGTGGTGGGCAAGGCATCCAAGGCTGATTTACCATCCTCCCGGTTGAGGGAGCAATAGGACTCCACCTTGTTGCAGGGGGAGGCAAACTGATCCATGTCTGGGGTACCCCACAGGCAGAAGATCATGTACGCCACTACCGGGTCCAGAGACCACTCGTGAGGCTGAAAAGCCCGACTGAGGCAGTCAGCGACTACATTCTCCGTCCCCACTAGATACACAGCTCCAAGAAACATGTTCTGAAAGCGGGCCCAGGACCAAATCTGAACCCTTCCTGGCACAGAAGGAACAATCCCATGCCTCCCTGTTTGATTGGTCTGGATGAGAACTGTTTTGGACAAAAGGTGATCCCGAAACGACCATAGGCTGTAATGGATCACTCTAAGCTCCAGGAAATTGATCTGGTACTGAGCCTCCTGAGCAGACCATAGGCCCTAGGTGCAGAGCTCCTCCACATGGGCTCCCTATCCCAATATGGACACATCCGTGGTGAGGACAACTTGCAAGGAGGGGGACTGGAAGAGGACACCCCCCCCCCCCTCCTGTTTCAGATTGGCAAGTTCCTCCCACCAGGACAAGGAAATCTGAAGCGGCTGGGCAACACACTTGCACACATTGAGGTCCTGGGAGACCTACTGCATGTGTAAGTGGGCAAATGGAGGGACGTGAACAGAGGCCGCCATGTGGCCCAAAAAGTACAGCATAAAACGGGCAGTGATCCACGGGCTCTGACGCACCAAGTTCGCCAAGCCTGCCAAGGTGAGCGCTCAGTCGCGAGGGAGGTAGGCCCTGCCCACCATCGTGTTCAGGTGGGCACCAATGAAGTCCAGGAACATAGAGGGAGTCAGATGGGCCTTCGGGTAGTTGACGACAAACCCGAGAGACTGAAGAGCTCCCTGTGGAGAGCTGCCCTTGATAAGCTAGTCATCTAAGTAGGGGAAGACCCGTGCCGTGTACTGCTACTGGCACTAGACATTTAGTGAAGACACGTGGCACTGAGGTGAGGCCAAATGGCAGCACCCTGTACTGAAAATGCCAGGAGCCCACCAGGAAGCAGAGATATCGATGTGCGCATACATATCCTTGAGATCAAAGGAGCAAAGCCAGTCTTCTCCATGTAAAAGAGTGATCGGAGCACCAAGGGAGACCATCTTGAACTTCTCTCATTTGAGTAAATGATTTAGAGCCCTCAAGTCCAGAATGGGCCGGAGTCCACTGGTCCTCTTGGGGACCAGGTAATATCGGGAGTAAAACCCCGTCCCCTGTTGCCATGGAGGAACTGGTTCAACCACCCTGACTTGAATGAAGGCGGAGAGCTCAGACAACAGGACTTCTTGTTGTGGAAACGGACCCCAGGAGGGGCACAGGGGAGTGTCCCCAGGCGCACTGACGAAGTTTAAATGGTACTCTCGGCGAACGATGGAGAGTACCCACCGATCCGATGTGATCACTGACCAACGATGCCGAAAGAGGCATAAGCAGCCTCCCACTATTGGAGACTGTTCCAAGGGTACGGTGACGGCTTGTGCTCCCTTCTCTGCCAGTCAAAACCCAGTAGTGGGGCTCAGTTGAGGCACGGGCTGGGGTCTAGGCATCTGCTGCTGCTTGGGGCGGCCCCTAGATGGGACCCACTGAGAGTGCCCTCGGGAGACTGATGGATAATTTTTCTTCTGATGGTAAAAAGACCATCTGGCCCCTTGTCTCATAGACTGTCTGGCTGAGAAGGGAGGATCAAACGTGCTAGCATAAAGATGCTGGAAGGTGACATGATGATCATTCAGCTGAGCCACAGCATCTTGGACCTTTATTTCCAAAAAGGTTATCCCTTGTACGGGGAGGTCTGCAAGTTTGTCCTGGACCTCCAGTCATAGGTCCGAGGGTCAGTGCCAAGCCATTCTGCGGGCTCCACTGCCCATGGGGCCATTCGGGTTGACGTTTCAACACTTCATATGTGGAACGCACCTCGTGGACGAGTGCTAAGAACAGCTCCTGCTGCTGTTGAGGGAGGTGTTCCGCCAACTCCTGAACTTTCTTCCAAAGGTTCAGGGAGGATCGGGTCATATATAACTGGTAGGAAGCGATACGGGCTATTAACAATGCCCCCGGTACACTTTCCTACCTAGCGTGTCCCATTCCCTATGGTCCCAGCCCGGAGGCATGGAAGCATGGGTTCGGGACCGCTTCACCTTTTTGAGAGCAGATTGCATTACCACCGACTGCTGGGGGAGCTGGTGCCGTTAAAACCCTAGGCACTTCTGAACAAGGTAGACAGTATCACTCTTCCTATTTACCGGGGGAGACGGAAATAGGATGTTTCCAGATAGGCAGGAGCAACTCCTTGAATATTTCATGCTACTACCTCCTTCAGAGCATCCTCTACTATGAGGAGCTGAAACGGAATAGACTCCACCATTGTTCGGACAAACCTGGCAAAGGTCAAATCCTGGGGGGGGGGGGGGGGGGGGGGGGGGACGACACACGGTTCGAGAGGACATCCTCAGAAACAATCGGAGGAGGATTTGGAAGTATCGTCACCCCAGGGGTCATATGGGGCTTCCTCCTTGCTGAGATCTTTCAGAGAGGTCAGCTGGGGACCCATGCTAACTGCCTGCGGTCTGGGCCCCAGAAGCTCTGGGGGCACACACGGCATAGAGGTCCCCAAAGGGCCTGGTGCCAAAGTCAGAAGCAGCAGTCTAGGCGCTAGAGGCCCCAAGGCACCTGGAAGCACCAAGTCTTCTTCCTCAGAAGAACTGGCGATCGGTAGAGTCCCCAAGGGGGGAGGCAACGATGGATGCCGGGGGACAGAGGAAACCCCAAGTATTGGCTACGTAGGGAAGGCACCGAGTAATACATCAAGGCATTCCAGCAGCGGTGCTAGGATCAAGGGTGTGAGCTCCAGCATCAGTGGAGGCACCGACGGGGCCTGCGGCTCGATGACTGAGGGTTCAGAGCACTGCCAACTGAACCCTACGATCCAGCTCCACCTAGAAGCCTGCCATGGACATGGCAGGAGCCTGATCTTTCCCCGGCACCAAGGAGGGTGAAGAATCCGATGTTCTGGAACGGGAGGACACAGACAGAGGTCGATCTCCGGCACTCCTCTCCAGAGGGGGAGCCTAAGCAGGGATAGACACCGAGAGTTCAGTGTTCATGGGTTCCCCTCAACCGTGTGGTGTCAATACACCGGATGCCGGCGTGGAGGGCCACGACTTCTTGAGCCGAAAAGGTTTCTCCATTTTATCTAGACATGCCCTACGACCTTGAGATTCATCTGGTCAAAAAATGGCAACCCCAGACATCACAAGATGCCCCCAGGCAAAGGATGCTGACCTCATGCGGAACAAAGACATGGTCCGCAGGCACTGGGGGCATCACTGGAAACCAGAGGAGGCCATGCCTCGAGCTGACGGTGCAGGGCGGACATAGATGCCAAAAAAATCCCTGGAACCGATCACAAAGAAGGTAAAAACTTACTTCGCCATCCCTTTCACTAGGGGGAAACCGAGGAAGGGGGACCCCATGTGAAAGTGGTGAAAAAATTGCAAGAAGAAAATGCTGAACTCTAAGACAGAGCAGAGCTCTACCAATGTGAAGCAACTGCACCACAGAAAGAAAGAAACTGAAGGGGGACCCTGTGTGGCCGTACGGATAGTGGCATGCACAGTGATGATGTCACCCATTGTGAGGACTACCATCCTGCTTGTCCTAGGAGAACAGAGGTTTGTGTTAAATGTCTTTATAAAACTTTCAAATATTACCCTCTCCAATTATTAGAGACCGATACTCACTGTCACTTAGCAGATTAGGTTCTGACTTACTTGCCTAAGCAGCAGATTCAGAATATCTGACTGTGTTCAGCGGCCACAGCTTAGCTGGATAACTACTTAGTTAGCCGGCTAAGTAGTGGACGGATTGGAGGAGGAGCTGGAAGGCACTATTTATCCAGCTAACTTAGCCAGACAAGTAGCAATATTTAGACTTATCCAGCTTACTTAGCCTTGTAAGTTAGACCTACTATTGAAAAGGTCTAAAATTAGCTGGATAAATTTATCCAGTTAACTCAAAAGTTATCCAGGTATATTCAGCAGCATGGCTGTGCCACTGAATATCCCAGCTAAGTTAGCAGATAAGTTATCTGCTACGAGAGTCTGAATATCTACCTCATTGAGAAATGTAAGTTGCTCTGAGAATATTGTATTACTTTTCGACAGGGATGGCTACTATAAAAGAAATACAATAAATGTGATGGCCTTAAAGCAAGTTAAATATCGTTGCTTTGACGAACAGAAAGCCATTAAGTGTTTTTGGACACCGATTATGGAACAAATTAATCAATCAGAATTAAGCATCAAATTAATAAGCAAAACGATTTTATTGAATAAGCAAGACAAAAATCCCAAAGGGACCCAAGTCCAAAGAAGATTTATAGATCTGGTACTTCTAGGGGAAAAAAAGTATATCCTTCTCAAAATGGACCACTCCACATACTCCCATGTTAACACAATGGCTGAAAGTAATGACTAGATATTTAGCAACGTAAAAGAGGGTGAAAGGGGAGTAGACTTGGGAGGTAATCTATGGAAATATTTCTTTACATAAAGGATGGTGAACACATGGAACAGCCTCTCTGTGGAGACAAGGACTGTATCGGAACTCAAGAACCATGGTTCCAGCAAAGAGAATCTCTGAGGGATGGGCTATTATAAAACTGAGTAGAAGATGTGGATGAGCAGACTTGATAGGCCATATGATCTCTATCTGCCATCATATTCAACGTTTCTATTGTGGGATCATGAGAAATATATATTCATAAATGGCCAGGCTTTTTTTTTTTGCAGTTACTTTCACTGCAACTGAAGACATTATTTAAAACAGATTCTCAACCCAAACCTTGGGACACAGTCAACTAGGTGGGTTTTCAGGATATCCACAATGAATATGCATGAGATAATTTGCATAAATCGAGGCAGTGGGCATGCAACTCTTACGCATATTCATTAGAGATTTCCTGAAAACCCATCTGGTTGTAGACCTTGAAGACTGGAGGTTCGCCACCTTAATACAGATAATAGAACTTAGTATGGATATTGGCAAATGTACTCAAACTAGGTTAGCAGCCTCAACCAACATCTCATCTATACCTCCTTTTCTCGTCTTGTTTTTCTCACATTTTTTATACTTTTGTTTATTATATGTGCATGTCATTGACCTTCTGTATTAATATGTCCAGTCAATAAAAAGAATCTAGTAGAGGCAAAGATGAATCTTTAAAAAATTGTCAATAGATTTAAAAAAAAATAAAAAATAAAAAAAAAAGAGGACTAAGGCTAGGAAAAGTTAATATTTCAAGCAATCTCATAGCTACTATATTTATGTGGACACCTTGCCGTGCTGATGGGAATCAAAGAATTCCCCAACTTTCTTAAACTCACAATAGTAGAAGAGACTTAGAAGACCTGGATTCACAAACATATAGGGATCTTAATTTTGTTATTCAGTCCCACTGCATTATTTTAAATTAAGTTGGAGGTACTGTTACTTCAAAATAATCTCTGGAGAAAATGATCACCAAGATAGAAATATAAATAATATCAATTTCCTAAATAAAAGGTCCTGTTCAGGGAAAAAAAAAAAAAAAAAAAAAAGAGTTCTCTATAGCTATGTATATGGCAAGAATTCTTGCTGAATATAGATAGCTTAATGCTTTGGTAAACAATATTTGTGGCATACAAGTATATCATGTCAGTATTCTCTTGTTTTTATTTCCCTATTTATCCCATGCAAGATCACTCAGAGCAGGTTACAGTAGAACAAAAACAATGAAATGAACATGTAATAGAAATAGACACAGAAGTCATAATCAAGCAATATCTCAATTAATGTCAAACAGCAGTAAATGCAAAGGCATTTAACAAAAGTCTAAATGACAAAAAGTCAGTTGATAAGAGCTAAATTATTCCACTAATTTGCACCTGTATTAAAAAAACAAACAAACAAAAAAATCATTTTGGGTGGAATCACCAGATAATTATCCCCTTGTGATCATAATGTCTGAGGGGGAATGTAAGATGAGGCCCATATCATGTCAAAGTTAAAATGTTTCACATGTAATATGCTGAGTAACCTGTAATCAATGGAGAGTGGTCCAAAAGTGTTAAACATGTTCTCTGAATTGTGCCTGGGCAAGCAGTCTAGCTGCAACATTTTGAATTTGCTGTAAACATCTTGTACTTTTTGCTAGTAAACTCAAGTACAGGATATTACAATGGCACACTATTCATGCTAGGTGATCTTTCCACCTCAACCCTGTGGCCTAGTTTGATCACACTTGTGCTATGTCCTGCTAACATCAAATTTGGCTTCTCTTTTTCAATGTTTTCTGTTACACTTGTAAATAGAGAACCCAGAAAACAGCTCAAACACTGGCAGTGGAAATGTTTTACTGTTTTCAACTAAGAAAATGAAATCACAGCATTGTCTATACCAACAAAAACTGCCAATAAATTAGCTGTCGGGCTATACTTCACTTAACTAAAGAGTAAACGAAAGGATCTTTTATGGTCATTATGAAAAGGAGAAAAATATACAGGTACTATATAAGAATATTCACTATGGCTTTCGAATTGAATACTTGACGTCTTTAAGGTAGTTCTGGCAAAGACAGGACAATTAAACAAAAAAACAAAACACCAGGAGACCACAGATAATGTCTCTTGATCGTAGCTCCTAGCAATAGGCAGGGGGCATGTTACAACACAAGAGCCGTCCAAGAGTTTGCCCCCCCCCAGCTGCACCGGGCCACCTACGAAAGGGCGGCTTTCAGAGAGAGACCTTGGGGCCGGGGTAGGGCTCCCCTCCGCACCAGAAGTCAGCCGGCTGGGGGATCTCCAGCAGCCACACCTCCTGGGGAACGCTCGGGTCCGCCTGGCCAGCCAGCAACTCGCTGCCGGCGGCTAGCTGCAGGAGCTTGTAGTAGTGACAGTCCCGGCCGTCGTCCGGGTCGTACGGGGGAGCCAAAATGTCCAGGAAGGCGGCGGGCCCGTCCACGGCGTTGATCTGGTGTAGGTTGTTCCGGTGGGGGCTGAGGAGGCAGGGCCCGCTGCTCTCGCTGAACTCGCCCACAGAGCGCAGGAGGGCCCGACGCAGCGCGTCTTTCTGGTGGGAGAGGAGCGGCGGGTTGAACTGCTGCTGCAGCGGCGCGGCGGTCGCCTTTTCCTTCTTCTTGGCGCCCGCCGCGTCGAGTTTGTCGAAGCCGCTGATGCTAACCTGGCCGTACAGCACCTTCAGCAGGCCGTTCATGCCCGGGTGGTCGTGCAGGGGGATGCAGGCGCCGCTCTTGAGCAGGAAGACCCCCATGCTGAAGGCGTCCGTCTCGCAGATGTGCATGTAGGTGACGGGCGGGTTATGCGGCACCGAGATGGGGGCGGGCAAGGGCCCGGCCGCCCGCGGGGCGATGTTCAGGTCCTCGGCTCGGATTTCGCTCAGTAGCGCCGTCAGCTTGTTCACGTTCTCCAGGAAGCTCTTGCCCTCGTCCGCCTGCGAGGTCGAGCCGTTTTTACGGAAGGTAAGGAGAGCCTGCCGGGCGATCTTCTGGATACGGGAGGCCATGTTGTCCCGCGGCATGGCAGCCCCCTCTGTCCGCTGCCTGGCGCTCGAGTCCAGACCAGCGCCCGGACGCCGGACTGCCCACTCCGCGGCAGCAAGAGCGACGCCGTCGGCCGCTGACCCCCCACCTCAGCACCTAACGGTTTCCCGCGAGAAACGTCGCATCCCCCACCTTAGGGCCTCAGGGAGTCCTTAGCTCACCTCTCCCGCAGCGACGTTACAGTGCGCGTGGAGTTCACCGCCCATTCGTGCAAATATTCCTCTCACGTCTGCAGCACGAGCTCGGGCACCGCTTGGCAGCATGGGGCTTGTAGTCCCTCCGCGTCTACAGCAGCTTGGGGGGGGAGGGCCTCCAAATTGTAATTAACGGCGCATGTTGTATGAGCTCTTCAACTGATTGCGGCTGCTATTCGAAATCGCTTACATAAACAGATATTAATAATATCTACCAGTGGAGAACTCCAACTCCCATGTGGCTCGGCAAGTTAAAAGATAAAGGGCGCGGTGCCTTTTCCAGAAGTCCCGGAAACGATGGAAAGGGGCTCTAACCTGATGGCGCTTCTTGTATTTTAGATGGTTCCAGCCCGGTACTTCTTCATTTAGCATGTAGTGCGAGTCCAGTTTTCTTTGACTGATAAGTGGATTGCTTGAGGATCAGTATGGAGATTTGTAGCGGTTAATGTGATAGTTCAAGAAGCTTAGGCCTAATAGATCTATGAAACTGCCAATGCATCTCCTTTGGCTATATAATTTTTTTTTTTAAAGAATGGAGAATACTCATTTTAAGCAATAAAAAGTATTAAGTGCAGCTATAATTTAAAAGTGTCATCTTTATTCCATTATAGTGTCTATGATAAAAGGTATATTTGTGTGCCATGTCTATTGAGTAAGATTTAAACAGCGTAAGAGACGGGTCAAATCTTGTTAAGATTAAAACAAAAACTATTTTTTCATTGTAATGTTCTAGGCCCATGATAGTGATTGTTGAGTACAGGACTTTTTATGTCGAAAGATGTGAATCTAATTGAAATAGAAATCAGGTAAAAGACCTCAAGTTAGGAGCTTCCAATTTCAGCTGGTTTTAAATGCAGCAAATCTAACCAAAATGTATAAAAGGTAATCAACTGTAAAACATCGGTAAATTTCATTATTATCTCATAAACTAGGCAAATTTAGTGTTATAAATATGTGATGGTATCTCTTATCTGTCTTCTTCCAAAAATAAATATGCTCTCATTACATGAAGATAAGAGAAAAGAAACAGTAAGCACAATTGTGAGAGTACTTTATTCTGTTATATGGTTTCCCTTTTTAAAGCTAGTTTGATTCTAAGCCTTAGGAACAGCATGCTTATAGTCATCTTGCCCTTTCTCCGCCAGTGTCAGAATGTATCCCAAGATACACTTTTCTAAGTGATACCAGAACGCTATTTCCTCCGCAGTGTACCTCAGAAAACTCTGCCACATGGCTCTAAAGCTTTTCCCTATCTCTATTGCCTTTTGAGTAAATTTGTAAAGGGGTTATGTATGGGGAAAAAAATAGCATATACGTGCATATGTAGCATGTAATTGCGTACATGCCATTTTTATAAACATCAATTTATTTTTTGTGTCACACATTTACCAGTGCAAAAAAAGGGCAGTTATAGGGGCATTCTGGGGCAGGGTCAAGAGATATGCGCAGAAGTTGTACATTGCTTTGAGTGCTTTTATCTGGAAATCGATTCATAAATATCAATAAATTAAATGAAGTTGCTATTCTATAAGAGATTTACACATATAAATTATCTAATTTATTCGTACAATTTTGCACCTGATAATTGACTAATGCAAGTGAAATTAAACTTGTCCTTTTCAGTTTTTGGATAGGAGGTCTGGGTGAACTGGGAGGAATTCAGGTTGAAGTACTAGAAGTTGTAGGTGAACTGGAGATGGACTATGTGAACTGGGGGAGGAATTGGCAAACTCGTGATTTCAAGTAAGCGCACAGGTATTTTCAAAACAGTATACACACGTACTTTATCTGCCTCAGTGAATAAATAAGGTTTTAAGTATACATGTTATTTATTTTTGTGTTAGAATATATATGTATATGTTTATAAAGCAGGTACAGTAAGCACTTTCATTGCATTGCAAATATTCACACGTACTGAAACATAGGCGCATACTTTCAGAGCAGAACTATGCTGCATTTTATAAATTGTGCAAGCAACCCGCTGCACAGTTTATAAAATACTAGGATAAATCTCAGTGCATCCACTTGTGAACAAATCTGTGAATAGGTCTGAAAGTTAGACTTTGGGGTCCCCAGATCTGACTGCAGACCTCTGGAGGTGCACTTTTTTTTTTTTTTTTGCCACATAGCAGTTCTGTTTCTAATCATGAAATTTCATAATGACTTTAGTGAAAACGATCATTTAGTGATGATGTCTGCTGCTGATCATGACAATGGTAAGTAAACTGCATTTTTGTGGTAACTGTGAAATAATATACAGATTCTATGATACCAGTAAGTACACAGAGACATCACTTTTACCCCAAAACCCTTGCAGCAGGCATACCTGGAAATTTTGGAATTTGTTCATTCTGAAATTAGGGTGGAGAAGGACAGGAGAATGAAGGGAATTCAGTCAGCATTATCTGGCATAAGTGGTAGCTGCAGACATTGTTATATAAGTATGGATGCCCCTAGCTGTAAGTACCTATATAACAATTCTAGTACTATAATATGTGCCAGAAAATGTGAATATTCTGCCTCGTCTCCCTTCCGTTCTCCCTTTTCCCACCACCACCTGCTGTTTCACTTGACCAACATTTCCCCCTTTCCTTCTCTCACCTCTTCTTCCCCACTGCATCTTCTCTTGTCTTCATTTGGTTTCCTGCCCTTTTCATCCTCTGCACAGGTCCTCAGCTGTTACTCTATTTTTTCTTTCTATTCCTGTGTCCCTCTGTCCATCTCTCCTGTGCCTCTTGATCATACCTCCTTTCCTTGCTTATGTGCCCTCCATCTCTTTTATACCTTTCTTTCCTTCCCTTTCCGTTCCATGGGCTCCTCTACCTTTCTTCCCCCGTGCCTCTGTATTTCCTTGTTCATCTCCCCATGCTTTCTTTAAACTTAAAAAATAAAAGAGCTGCAGCTCCATTTGAAGAACACCACAGGAGAGGAAGCTGCCTTTGTCCTGCTTGTGTTGTCTCAGCTCTGCATAGGGAAAGGAGGAGAACTGAGCTGCAAGAAGTGGCCAGGCCGAAGGGCATTCAGAAAATGCAGGATTTATCAGTAGGTTATGCATGGAGACAATAAGGGAAGCAGAGGAGAAGCAAGATATTGTTTTCTAGGTGTCTGGAAACTGGAAGATAGTCACTTCTAGCAGCAGACACCAGCCATTACTAAGTCCCTTCAGTTCAGCTACAGAACCAATGCATAATCCTAGAATCATGGAAAGAGGGGAAGCAGAACATTTCAGAGGCAATAAAGAAAAGAAGATGATGGTTGTTGGGGTCTTTACCTGGAACAGAGGGACCCATCTGGAAACCAACCCTATTGTCTAGGGAGATGTGCTGCCTGCCAGAAGCCTAAATTTGAAATGTTGTGGAAAGATTGCGGAAACTCATCAGACCCTCTGAGCACTACTTATGCTGTACTTCCACGTGGGCACAAATATTGCCAGATGTGACCCTGAGCAGATCAAAAAGGATTTTATGGGACTTGAATTATAGGTGAAAGTGGCAGAGGCACAGGTAGTGTTCTTGTCTGTCTTTCCATTCTAGGGTAAAGGCATGGCAAGGACAGACATATCCTAGAAACAATACACATCTTGCAGCTGCTTGAAAAGTGAATGCATATCCCATGGCTGCATGAATGATGTATTCACCTATTTATGTAGCTCTAGAATTTTTAAGAATCAGATCTCTAGGAATTCAGTTGAATGGTTTAGACAATTATTTTCTTGAGAGCAACTATGTGCTGTTCCCTGTACGTACCAGGATCAGTCCAGACGGTGGGTTATGTCCCCCGTCCAGCAGATGGAGTCAGAACAAACTTTGAGGGGCGTTACCATATAAACCAGTACACCCTCTGCTGGAGCTCAGTATCTTTCTGACTCCAGCAGATGAGAGTTGGGGAACCATCGGCTTCCCCAGGGTGGCAGGGCCTTAGGTTTTTCGCTTTCTTCTTCCTGTCACTCTCTTACTTTTTGGATCAAGTTGTTTAAAGTTTAAAAAAAAAACAGTGTTCAATTTTTGGGGAGGTGTGGCTCAAGTCTGTTCTGCCTCCTTCTCTGTTCTTCTCTCCTCCTTCCCTGGCTGGGGTAAGTGCAGCCTTTCTTCTCTTTGCAGGATTTTTGAATTTTTGCAAATTTTCCTCTCAGGTTTTTAAGCGCAGGTGCCTCGTGGCAGCCGGTGGTGCCGGCCTCTCCGAGCTCCCGGCTCCGTTCCGCGGCCCCGAGGTGATTTTTCGCCAGGGTCGCTGCTGCAAGGAGGGTCTTCCCCTTCAGCCCGGGACATCCTCGGCGGGTAGTGCAGGCCGTTCGGGCCCCCCCGCGGCACTTTCTCGCGCTCTAGGCCCCCCCATGGCTTTCTTTATTCTCCCCGGCGATCTTCATGCCGCGGCTGTCCCGGTGTGCGGCCTGCGGCGAGCCGGGGTCGAGAATTTCGCGGGAGGGGATTTGTGCCCGGTGCCTCCCCGGTGGGGAAGGCACCTCCCAGCCCCTCGGCACTTTCTCCTTCCTCCCCTTCCCGCGGCGCGGGCCGGCCACTTCGCCGCCAATGGCGGGAACGGCGGCCATCTTGAATTTGCAGCACAATGCTGCCCCGATCTCAGCGCAGGAGCAGAGGGATCTTCGGGGAGGTTCTCCCCCGAATTTATCCCCGGAGGGGGGGTTGCCCGATCAGGGGCCCGCTGAGGTTCCCTTCCCAGGGCCCCCTCCCAGCATGCCGAGGTTTTCGCCGGAGTTTATTCTTTTGATGCACAGTGCATATCTACAGGGCCTGGAGGGCCCCGGGGGTCCGCCCTCGGGCCCCCCTCTGTCCAAGACGCCTAAGGTTCCTACGGCTCCACATGGTTCTTCCCCTGACCCGGTGGGATCTGGGTCGGGGGCCCCTGGGTTGCCCCCTCGGGTGCGTACTACCCTCGGGACTACCCTGGGTGGGGCGGGGGCGACTGCGTCCTTGGGGGGTGATCTCCCAGACCCGCCGGATCCTGCGCAGCCAGACTCGCACGCTGAGGGAGACGACCCACGCGTGCTCAGGATCTTCCAAAGGGAGGAGCTGGATGATCTCATTCCTCAGATCCTCTTGGAGCTGGATCTTGACCCACCGCCGGATCCGCCAGCTCCAGTTGCTCCCGCCGTCGCCACTTCTTCCAAAAAGGGGGATCCAGTTCTCGCCGCCCTCCGGCCTAGAGCTCGGGCTTTTCCCACCCATGATTCGTTCCTTCAGCTCCTCACCAGGGAGTGGGATACTCCGGAAGCATTTTTAAAGGTCACTCGTGCCATGGAAAAATTGTATCCCTTGCCTGAGGATTTCCTGGAGCTCATTAAGGTCCCCAAGGTGGACTCGGCGGTCACCAAGAGGACAACGATTCCGGTCACAGGCGGAGCGGCCCTGCGGAATACACAGGACCGCAAGCTGGAAATCTTCCTCAAAAGGGTTTTCGAAGTCTCCGCCTTGGGGATGCGAGCTGTCATGTGTAGCTCGCTGGCTCAGAGGGCCAGTCTTCGCTGGGTGCAGCAACTCCTCACATCCCAGGATCTGCCGCCCGAGGAGGCTGCTCAGGCGGACCGCCTGGAGTCTGCCATAGCCTATGGGGCTGATGCCCTGTACGACCTCTTTCGGGTGCTGGCGAGGTCCATGGTGTCGGTAGCCGTGGCTCGGAGGCTGCTGTGGCTTCGGAATTGGGCGGCGGATGCCTCCTCCAAATCGAGCCTGGGCTCCCTGCCTTTCCGGGGCAAGTTTCTTTTTGGAGAGGATTTGGATCAAATCATCAAGTCTCTGGGGGAGAATGCAGTCCACTGGCTGCCCGAGGATAGACAACGTTCTTCACGGTCCTTTGCCTCCTCCAGAACCAGGGCCAGGGCGCAGCGGCGCTTCCGGTCCTACAGGCAGTCTGGACCGTGGACAACCTCTTCCAGATCCCACTCCTGGCCGCGGTCCTTTCGTGGGCGTAGATCCACGCGCGACGGATCGGGGCAGGGAAACCCTCCCCCTAAGTCCACCCAATGATGCCAGAGTCGCCCACTCCTCCACTCCCAGGATCGGGGGTCGGCTTGCGGACTTCTACGAGGAGTGGGTGCGTATCTCCGTGGATCAGTGGGTTTTGGACACTGTAAAGTACGGCTACGCCTTGGAGTTTGTCCACCCTCCGAGGGACAGGTTTCTCTTCTCCCCTTGTGGCTCCGACCTCAAAAGGACAGCGGTGCAGCAAACACTGGACCGGTTGCGGGACATAGGGGCCATTTCGCCCGTCCCCTTCAGCGAGGTGGGCTTGGGCCATTATTCTATCTACTTCGTCATGCCCAAAAAGGACGGGTCCTTCCGGCCCATCCTAGATCTGAAGGAGGTCAACAAATCACTGTGAGTCAGCCGGTTTCGCATGGAGACGTTACGCTCGGTGATTGCGGCAGTACACCAAGGAGAGTTTCTTGTCTCCCTAGATTTGACGGAAGCCTACCTACATATCCCCATCCTTCCTGCTCACCGTCGCTATCTCCGCTTCAAGATCCTCGGTCAGCACTTCTAATTCAAGGCACTTCCCTTCGGCTTGGCGACCGCCCCTCGTACCTTCACCAAGATCATGGTTGTGGTGGCGGCGGACCTGAGGAAGGAGGGCATCCTTGTACATCCCTATCTGGACGACTGGCTGATTCGCGCGAAGTCCTTCACCCACGGACAGTTCTCGGTAGCCAGGGTCATCCAGGTCCTCCGCTCCCTGGGCTGGGTGGCGAACTTCTCCAAGAGCTCCCTCGTGCCCTCGCAACGCTTGGACTTCTTGGGGGCGAGCTTCGATACGCGTCAGGGCAAGGTGTTCTTACGTCCGGACAAGGCTCAATCCTTGCGGGATCACGTACGTCGGTTTTCTGCATTGCCAGAACCCACCGCCTGGAATTATCTTCAGCTGCTGGGCGTGATGGCTTCCACCATCGATATGGTACCCTGGGCATTTGCGCATCTGCGACCCCTGCAGGCGGCTCTCCTTTCCCGATGGAAACCAGTCTCTCAGGATTATCAAGTGATCCTACCCCTTCCACAGACCGCCAGGGACAGTCTGAGTTGGTGGTTGGTCCCGTCGCACTTGGCTCGCGGCGTCTCTCTTGAGGTGCCCAATTGGGTGGTGGTCACCACCGATGCCAGCCTCGTGGGATGGGGCGCCGTCTGCGATCGAAGTGCCACGCAAGAGACGTGGTCACCAGTGGAGGCGATGTGGCCGATCAATCGCCTGGAAACCAGGGCAGCACGTCTGGCGCTCCATCGTTTCCTTTCGATGGTGCGGAACAGAGAGGTAAGGATTCTCCCAGACAACGCCACCACCGTGGCCTACATCAATCAGCAAGGAGGGACGAGGAGCAAGCATGTCTCCCTCGAGTCAACGCTCCTGATGGAATGGGCGGAGATACATCTCATCCGGATTGCGGCCTCACACATCACCGGGGTGGACAACATTCAGGCGGACTACCTGAGTTGTCAACAGCTGGACCCCGGAGAATGGTCTTTCTCCGACGAAGCGATGCACCTTCTGGTCCGCTGATGGGGTGCTCCGCACTTTGATTTGATGGCGACTTCCCTCAACGCCAAGGCCCCCCGCTTCTTCAGTCGCAGGAGAGAGCACGGCGCGGAAGGGGTAGATGCCCTAGTCCTTCCGTGGCCGACAGACCAGCTGCTCTACGCCTTCCCGCCCTGGCCCATGGTGGGCAAGATTCTTCGCAGAATAGAAAACCATCAAGGAGCCGTGATTCTCGTCGCCCCGGAGTGGCCCCGTTGTCCCTGGTTTGCAGACCTCCTGCAACTGGCGGTGGACGGTCCGCTTCGACTGGGACATCTCCCTCGTCTACTGCACCAGGGCCCGGTATTTTTCGAGCAGGCAGAATTCTTCTGTCTTGCGGCATGGCTTTTGAACGGCGCCGCCTCCGCCGCCGAGGCTACCCGGAGGCGGTAATCTCGACTATGCTGCGGACTCGCAAACCTTCTACCTCCATTGCTTACGTCCGAGTCTGGAGGGTCTTCGAGATATGGTGTTCCAATCAAGGGACCCGGCCCATGGAGGCGACGGTACCACTGATTCTACAGTTCCTTCAGGATGGCCTGGATAAGGGGCTCGCCTATAACTCACTTCGGGTTCAGGTGGCGGCCCTGAACTCCCTGGTACAGAAGGACATCTCTCTCCCTCTGCAGCCGGACATCGCACGTTTTCTCAAGGGTGTCAAGCACCTACGACCGCTGGTCAGGGATCCCTGTCCCTCCTGGAGCCTCAACCTTGTTCTTCGTGCCTTGTCAGGCTCGCCTTTTGAACCACTCCGTGGAGCGACCCTTAAGGATCTCATCCTCAAGATGGTGTTCCTCATAGCCATCTGTTCCGCACGACGCATCTCTTCAAGCATTGTCCTGCAGGGAGCCTTATCTTCGATTCACGGACTCAGGAGTCTCTCTTCGCACTGTTCCTTCGTTCCTCCCGAAGGTGGTCTCGTCTTTCCACTTGAATCAGACGGTGGAACTTCCTGCCTTTGCTTCCGACGAACCAAGGTCTCTTCGTCATTTGGACGTCAAGCGCGCCTTGCTCCACTACTTGGAGGCTACCAATGACTTCCGGGTCTCCGATCACTTGTTCGTGCTCTGGTCGGGGCCGAAGAAAGGGTCACAGGCATCGAAGACGACGATTGCTCGCTGGCTAAAAGACGCCATTTCCGCATCTTACATTGGAGCGGGACGGGTTCCGCCTCGCGGCGTCATAGCTCACTCCACCTGCTCACAGGCAGCGTCCTGGGCGGAAGCTCGTTCCGTTTCCTCTCAGGAAATTTGCCGTGCGGCAACATGGAAATCGCTGCACAGTTTCTCGAGACATTATCGACTACACCTGGCGTCGTCAGCCTCTGGGCACTTTGGCGACCAGGTTCTCCGAGCAGGTCTCTCAGGGACCCACCCGATTTAGGGAAGCTTGGGTACATCCCACCGTCTAGACTGATCCTGGTACGTACAGGGAAAAGAAAATTATTCCTTACCTGCTAATTTTCGTTCCTGTAGTACCATGGATCAGTCCAGACGCCCACCACTCTGGGATTCTGGCTCCTGCTTGGGTTCTTTATTGTACCTTTCAATTTTTTCTTATGCATGTTCACAGCTCCCTACAAGTTGGCTGTTTGCCTATGGTTGGCTGTTTCTTGTTACCTCATATTTTAGTTTATGGTTAAGTACACTTGATCCAGACTGTTTCTTGCTCTAATCGGGCTTTGCTATACGTTATACTGAGCTCCAGCAGAGGGTGTACTGGTTTATATGGTAACGCCCCTCAAAGTCTGTTCTGACTCCATCTGCTGGACGGGGGACATAACCCACCGTCTGGACTGATCCATGGTACTACAGGAACGAAAATTAGCAGGTAAGGAATAATTTTCTTATTTAAAATGCAGGAAAATATCACATTTGAAGTATTGCCTCTGATCTTCAGTGTATATAGACATTTAAAATGCAGACCGTTGAAGTCAAGCACATGATGCCAAGGAAGTTAAGTGGAAACTTTGGCCAAGATTACACATGCATTAGTCACCAATCTATGTTCATTACTTTGTCTTTTAGATCTATTTTTGTTGTTCTCCTCCTCCTCCACATTGCATGTTCATCTTTCTCTCTTTCCTGTTGACAGATAAGGGTATGTACATAATGCCTTTACCCACCACTGACTTGAGAGTGTAGTGAATGACTTTAATGTAAGGAACTGATGATTTTATTTTCTAACATTCCTACTTGGATAGTTCAGTTAAACTAATTTTTTTAGAAATTAAAATTCCTCCATGCAAATGTGGGGTCATTAGTGAGGATTAGTATATGTAAATAACTACTTTTTCATACTTGGACATGTCAGAGGAATTCCTCTCATTTGGAGCTAGGGTGGCCAACTTTTCCATTGTAAGACTACGATGACATGCTCAAATCATGATGACTTCAGGCCAAATATATGGCAGAACAATTTCTTAATGGGGTTATCCTTCTTCATGTGTCAAGTCAGCATATCGTAGGGCATTGTATAGTAGCCAAGATTATGTTTTTTTCCAAGTGAGGTACTCAAATCGGCAGACTTGTGTTTTGAGACATTCAACATCATCAGCTCTTATCTGTCAAGCTATTAGAAAGCATTGGGTACAGCTTGCAAAAAATGCATCCCATATTTTAATTCATCTCAAGATTTGCATTTTCTAGGGGCTGTAACATTAAAGATCTAATTGTACATTCCAGCTATTCTACCTCAAACTTGCCCTCTACAGATACAGACCACTGTTACAATTGCTCTTTCTGCCAGCTGAGATTGGATGCAGATCATATTTTTTCACCAACAGGTAGAGAAATTCATTACCATTACAAGTGTTGCGCAAATCTACCTTTGTTGTATATATGATTCTTATCATGAAGGTCGGTATATAAAAGAATTAAATAAATAAATAAATAAATGATCATTTGTCCATGTTCCTTGAGATATGTTGGGATGACTAAACAAATGCTTAAAACCTGTCTCGTAGAACACAGATGTTGTCTCAAGAATGAAAAAATAGAAGCCCCTCTTGTTTCGCATTTTTTTGGAACTGCAGCATGTCTTTGAGGATATAAAATGGACAATTTTGGATACTGTACTAGTGCACTGGAGGGGAGGCGATCGAGTGAATAAACTTTTGCATCAAGAGCAAAAATGGATTTTCTGTCTTGGGACTATCTCCCCGTCTGGTTTTGAGTAGGAAATTGAGTAAGGAGCTTTTATGTAGCCATACTAACATCTTGTGCATCATAATAACATGTTATTTGACGTATATGAGTTAGGCACTTCATGTATGTGCATATAAACCAAGCCTAGTGCTGGTCCTTTTCTTTAAGATGGCTGATGTCTGAGTTGTTAAGGTGTCTAGTGGGTATCCTTCGAGCTAAATAGTGTATTGTCTGTCCTGTTAAAAAGTTTTTTAACTTTATATTTTTGTATTTCAGAGAATCCTCATGTAAACATTAGAAAAGTGGACTATCGCGAAACTTAATATGTTGGGCTTGCCTTAATCTCACTAAAGGGGAAGTATTATTCTTTTGTTTGTAAGCATTAAAATATTTTTCAAAAATGTTAAAAATTTAATCTAAAAAAAAAAAAGGGATTAACTTCTAAGGGCCGATGATTATATATGACCTACAGCAGTGAAAATACTGAATGAAAAAAGATTCAGTATCTGCAGATTGGTATGATGGTCCAAATATTTATTGAGGTGTTTTCTTGATTATTATTTTTGAGTACATACATTTTGAAAGGCCTTGATTACAATGTTTTGTTTGCTTAACTTTCCATGGCCCATAACTAGACACCCCACATAATCTTCTTGTTTTGGAGGGAGGGGGGGGGGAGGTCACAGACTATTGTCAGTTGTCATTCCACTCATTACTTGGCTCTCAAGCACCCCCCTCAGTATACTTTTGTTTTATAAAATGTTATTTCAACTATTCTCATAAAGACATCAATCTACAGCCTCTCTCATGCAGCTTTGCTTCTCTATCACAACTAAAGCCGCCTTCTAATACACACCCCTCTCTATACTTCTCCATAACACACAGCCTCTCAGACACAGGGGCTCACTCGCCCTTTCCTTAAAACCTTCCCAGCCTTTCATTTCTGTTTTCCCTTGTGCCACCTGTCTCTCTATATGCGCTCCCCCCTCCTCTGTGCATTGCCTCTCTTGTGCTGCCCTCATGTCTCTAGTCCCCTCCCTCCCTTGCTCTTGTCTCTCTCCTCCCCAGTGCCTTCCTCTTTCTCTATCTCTCCTTTCTCCCGTACTCCCCGTCTCCTTTGGCTCTTAAGCTGTCTCCCTCCTTCCCTCGATGCTCTCATTGTCTCTCCCCTTCCCCCTGTGACCGTTCCGATCTTCCATACCTCCTTGTGTTTCCTCCCTTGCTTTCCCATGTGTCGGTCTTCCTTTCCTCCCCTTTCTCGTGTCCTCTCCTGTCTCTCCCCTTTTTTTTACCCTGTGACTGTCCCTTCATCTTCCCCTCCTCTCTTCCTGTACACCTCGGCTGGCTCGCTGCAGCCCCTCTCTGGGGGTCTTGGCCCAGCACTCAGTGAGGGAGTGGGAGGGACCCAGAGAGCATTGCTGTGGTGCTTCTGGGAACTGAGGGCTGTGCTGTACCTGCCTCCTCTCCCTATCTAATCCAGTCTGAAAACCTAGCTGTCCAGTTCAAAACTGAGCAGTTGGCCACCCTATTTGGAACCTTTAGGAGACAACATTTGAAAACAGGGTCCAATGTGTTGCATATATATTTTTTTTTTAAGTAAGTCTTGCAGAATAAAAGATTTTGATATGAAACAGGTAAAACTGATTGGGCCAGATTTTAGTAATCATTTTCCCACAGACATAAAATTGGAAAAATTCTTTAGTACATCTGGTCCTTTGTTCTGTAGCTACCCTGTAAATAGTCAAAAAGTACTGTAACTGGTAATGTACAACATTGTTTCAATATTATAGCATATCTGATGAAAGACAGATGGTACCAAGCAGAATTATCTGCACTAATCTTTTTATATTTCAGTTACAATTATAGATACATATTTCACTGTTTTAATTTTTCCATCTTAACTCTGTCATATGGGCACTAGCTAAATTAAAGTATGTGATACGAGAATTGAGACAACCCGACTAGAAATGCTGGTTGAATGGGAATGAAGGTTCTTGAGGGGAAACTAGCCACTTAGGCCTGGATTTTCTAAGTTCACAGAAATTAGAAAATCCGGCGGTGGTGCGAAAGCCGGCAGCGATCGCACCACGGCTGCCATATTGCAGGCACCATTGCTCCTACCATGTGACAGGGGCCGACCAATGGCACTGGTAGCCCCTGTGACACAGTAAGGGCAAAGGCTATTGGCGCCATTTTGAATACTGGCAGCCGACGGCCCAAGTGCAGGAGATCGCTCCGGACCCCTGCTGGACCACCAGGGACGTTTGGCAAGTCTTGGGGGGGGAGTCAGGAGGGTGGGGGGTTGTAGTTAATTAAATTTAAAGGGTTGGAATGGGGACAAAAAAAACATTGTTATTAGTTTAGTTTGGTTTTTGTTCTTTTTTATTCGCTCCATAAGACGCACAGACATTTTCCCCCTACTTATGGGGAAAAAAAGTGCATCTTATGGGGCAATAAATACGGTATATTAAGCATGTTAGGAAAGAATGACCAGTGTGGATGAATATTTCATCATCATATGCCTGGGTGGTTTTTACATTAGGCTTAGCCTTTATCCCTGTGAATAGTAATTCTATATTGCAAGGACCTTATTATTGCCACTACATGGCTCTCTCTTATTTACTGTTTGTGTCCTTTGTCTTGCTATATATGAGGTCAATAGTTTCTAATAGGACTCTATTGTTTCTTCGAGCCTACCAACTTTTTGTCTTGTATTCAATGTGCGGATGGAAAACAGCTGATGAAAATAACATTTCTGAACCAGCTTCAAGTGGTAGACAAGCTCTGATACATAGTTTAAGAGTGCGTATGATTACAGGTGGGGGAGGGTAAGGGGGTGAGGCCATGGAAACACCAAGGATTCCCTGATTTCTCATAGCTGGGAGCTTTTGTGTGAGAGTACTCACATAGCATGTGATCCTACATGTATTGTAGAACACAGGGAATGCAGTCGTCTTGCTGGTATTTCTGCTTTTAAAGGTAAGTCTTGATATACAGAAGTGTGGTTAATTCCTTAAAGGGACTGCCAGATGGGACCAGGGAGGCTTTGAAAAGAACCCTGCACTACCTGCAAAGACAGCTAGTGTGAGCATGGAGAAAGGTAGGCTTGGTGCTGTACATATCTCAGACAATGGTATTAGGGCAGGTAGGCCTTCATCTCTGTAGTATATGATAGATTGCAGTTTTTTTCAGTGACATCTGAAGCTTATGAAACATCAAGATGACTTAGTAGTCCTTGCAGCAGCAGCCAGCTTCTGGTGAATGCAGCTCCTGTTGGGGAATCTATATGATACTTCTTAGTTGTTGCTGAATCAGAAAAGGCCACTTTATGTGTGCTCCTTGTCTCCCTATGCAGTGATTTTATTAAAGGGGACACACAAAAGATTTTTTCCATGCATGCACTAAATCCCTGCTTGTGGATTTATTTATTTTATTTATTTAAAGTCTTTTCTATACCGTTGCTTAGTTATATACCATCGCAACGGTTTACATGTAGGCACATAACTAAGTTTGGAGTAAGCGTACTATAGTACATTCTAACAGGTGCCATTAAGTTTCGGTTACATTAAATCATAAAAATACATACAAACGTTTAGTGATATAGGTTCTGGCCAGGTGTACCTAGAAGGTACTTTTACAGGTCAAAAAAATCACATTTACTGTGTTATCTTATTACATTCATTGTGTACTCAATTTGTTAAAATATATTTATTGGATTGGTTGCATTCACATCTTTAGTCCTCAGAGGAAGGCAATGGTAAATGTAGACTTACACATCTAATTTGTAGTCTCCCTTACTGATTGGTCTTTCAGGGGTGTAAGGTATAGACAGCAGAACCAAAGAAAATAGCAGCTTTAAGGGTAACTAGGATAACAATTAGTAGACTAACCTGTTTGACAAGCAATCTTACAAGTGGGGTCAGAGAGTTATGGCTATAGGATGTTCTTAAAGGGACTTTAACCTTGTAGCACATAAATCCTGGAATGCAACAAAGAATATAGACACACCCAAATTGCTTTATGAAAATATTAACATTTCTAAAACGTGTATAACTTGTTAAAAATGTAGCAAACTATTTACAAATTGCACAAAATAAGAGGACAGGGGTGGGCCAAACTAGGGATAAAACTATTCTCATTAAACAAAATGATCCTAGGACCTAGGGAGGCCAGGTCCAGAAGGCCTAGGGGATCTGGTGGTGGTGGCCTCATGTCTTTCAGATAAAGAGCAGTCATGCAGCTGCCTTGAGCCTTTGTTAATTACTCCACCACTGTGACCAACCTCTTGAGGTCAGCTTGTACCTCTCAGAACTCCTCTACCATCATCTGCATCCCCTGACCAAAAGCCTCCTGTGAGACTGTTCCTGGCCTGTAACGGATGCGTTAGCCACTGAGGCAGGCTCTACTGCTTTTGGCAGCTCAACAGAGAATGGTTAAAGGGGTCAAACAGGGTTTTGGCCTCCCTCAGCCAGCAGTGGATGGCTGGCCTGAGGACCTGTGTCCTGGGCCTGGGCCTGGGCCAGAATGAGAAGAGGATCGACCAGAATGGAGAAGGATGGCTGCTGGTGCAGCCCTTGCTGAGGAGGGGAGTGGTTGGGTCCCCCAACTGTGTTCTTGGTTGCTGGAGCATCTGGGTGGCTGGGCCCTTGTCATAATCTTCTGCCTCTTCCTCCTACTCTGATGACAACAAGGTTGTGACATCTATGAAGAGAACAAAATTTGTGTGTAATTTTGTGTTCTCCTATGCTCTAGGCTAGTGATGGTGAACTCCAGTCTTCAAGTGCCACAAACAGGACAGGTCTTCAGGATATCCACAATGAATATGTATGAGATAGATTTGCATACAGTGGAGGCAGTGCATGCAAATCTTTCTCATGAATATTCATTGTGGATATCCTGAAAATCTGGCCTGTTTGTGGCACTCAAGGACTGGAGTTTGCCATCACTGCTCTAGGGTGTGATATGCATGATCATACAAGTAGTTAGAAGGTATTCCTTTTCTGAGAGAGTTGTATGTGAAGAAAAATGCACCCAGCAGTGGGACACCTATGCCCTATAGGTGGTAGAAAAGCCATATATTGGTTCCTTGAGTTATGGAAGCTTCAGTTCAGCAATATTGTACTACATGAGGCCGAGCTAGTGATATGGACTAGGAAGTAGACTCTGTGTCGGGGTAGTGTAACCTCCATCTCCTGGTACTGACTTAACCCTGATGGGGCCATAAAAATATTTGTTGTCTCATGGGGCTAGAACACAAGTCTCTTTGCCCAGTGCCTGAGTCCTTTATTGGGGGGGGGCGGGGGCGGAATTCTATTTCAGGGCCTGGAATGCCATGTCTACTTTGTAGTCTTGTCCCTCAGAGAGGAATAATATCCCCTTTGCTACTATGTGTGCTGTCAGTACCAATAATGCACAGGAGATTCTGGTTGAGTGTTCAAAATAAAATACTTTGCTGAGTCAGATGAAGAAATAACATAGTTAACACAGTCCTCAGTACCACAGAAGACCTTTTTCCCAGTTAGACTATGCAAGTGTTTCTTATCACCAGGACATGGGAAACACTCATCTTCCAAGGCTTGGCTAATGAGGTCCCCAAATGGACAGATTATCCTTAGGTGGGCAGGAAAACCTCTCCAAATCTGGTAAAACTTGGAAAAATATAGTCTGTAAACAGAGAGTCAAAATTCCTCTCTCCCAGGGAAAGAGAATTCAGATTGGGGATCCTCAAAAGGTATTCAGATGTTTTTACTCATGGTTTGTTGTCTCTCTCCCTCTCATGCTCTCTAATCTTTTTTTCTTTCTCGAATCCCAGTGTGGTAAGGATCCCCTCAGGAACACTCAGCTCTGTTCTCTTCAGGTAGGATGGGGCAGCAAAACTCTTCGTCTGGATCTTTCTAACCAAATTTTTTTTTTTCCCACAACATAAGTCAAGCACCGGAATGTGCTTGTATCTAGTCACCACCTTTCCTTTGATCCCAAATGGAGGTTGCAGAGGGCCAGGTCTTCCTTATCCTGGGGCCCCAGGGAAAGGGTTCCCTGTGCCCTTCCACCCAGGTGACATTTGGGGTTCCGCAAGGCTTCCTACCATGAAAATTTCCAGCACCCCAAAAAAAAAAAAACCCAACCCAGATACACACCCAACCAGCCAGTTAGTGGATTGCTTCCAGACCTTGCTTAGGATCACCAGCCAGGGCTTTCCAGGCTTCTCAAAATAGGCCCAACTCCTAATGTGGAAAATGCCTCTGACTGCCTCCTAACTCTCACTGCCTATAGACTCTTAGGGCCTCATTTTCCAAGCACTTTACCGTGTGCGATAAATTCGCAAATCACGTTAACAGCTGTTAACGCGGAGTTGGGGCGGAGCATATGTAAAGCGGGGAACCTGTGTATCGTGTGCGGCGAAACAGCCGCAGTGTAGCGCGGCTAATAACTACAACCTCAACCTCGCGTTATGGACTGCGCTACGGGCCAGAAAAGGATCATCGCCATCCACAATAGTTCCGGACAGCCTGTTTGAGGGGAGAGAGGGAGAGAGAGAGAGAGAGAGAGAGAGCGAGCGAGAGCGAGAGAGCGCCTTACTATAGTGCCTATGCCCTACATAGGTATTTGAATCCCTATGGGAGGGCTACCTACTAACTCGGGGTGGGGATTAGGTATGAGCGTCTGGGGTTGGGGGCCACTTTCGCATTCCACATGAGACTTATGGACAGAACAGTGGTCTCTAGTGCAGATTTGCTGGCCGTCGGAGTGAGGACGCTCACTCCAAGAAGTGGTTTGGGGCAACGTTTCTCTCTACCTAGCTTGATGGACACTCTACCTGGGCAACAACATGCCTAGGTGGAGAGAATGTTGCCCAAATCTCCTCTTGGAGTGAGCGTCCTCACTCCGACGGCCAGCAAATCTGCACTAGAGACCACTGTTCTGTCCGTAGGTCTCATGTGGAATGCGAAAGTGGCCCCCAACCCCCAACGCTCATACCTAATCCCCACCCCGAGTTAGTAGGTAGCCCGGAGCCTGAAACAGGCTGTCTGGGACTATCGTGGCCCGCGATGATTGAAGTCCAAAAACCGGCAAATATCGTGCACCGCGATAAAAGACTGAAAGAATCATCGCACACTGGGAAAACATCGTGTGCGGCGCTAATGTTTTCGCGAATGGCGAAAACATCGCCGCACGTGACGTTTCCCCACTGCACGAAAGAAGCCTCATTTGCATTGGTAACGCCCCCTAATGCGTTACCAATGCGATATTGGAAAATGAGGGCCCTTAGTAACAACTACTTAAATAACCTTCAGGGGATGGCCATCACTGCTCCCTCAATGGGAGGGGCTGAAAGGAATGGTATCTCCCAACTTCCCTAACCTCTATTTACACTAGCTAACAGGAGTACCCAGGGCCATTCTGGTAATAAGCTGGGAGGCATTACAGTATAGGGTGGTTCTGGGATAGGTAGCATATACTTTCCTTGGTAATACTTTTAGGAATGGGTTTCAACACCCTCAGGAGTTTCATACTAGGCCTGAGGGCACATTACACGTTATGCCCATAATCAGGGAAATGCCATGGACAATATTTTTTGGCATGAGGGTTTGTTGAATTTCATGGCAGAGACTGAGTCTTGCAGAGTGATGGCAATAGTGGGTCTGATGATGAAAGCAGCCATGTTCATATCTCCCTGATGGCCATATCAATGAACTTTACCTCTGGCCCATCCTGCCTCATATGTGGCTGATCCAGCCAACCTTGATGTTTCCTGTGCAGCTTCTGGGCCATCTTGTTCAGGACCTCAATCTATACAGAGAAATAGTTATCCGTCTAAATGGCTTATCTGGTTATATTCAGCCCTTATCTGGCTAAATTCTAGCCGGGTAGCTAGATATCCAGCTACAAGGCATTTGTCATTATCAAAACCAAAGATTCAGAGGGTAATCCTCTCCCATTCCAAAGCTCAATACAAAGGCCCTCAGGCCATACTCACCTACCTCCCCACCCCCACCCAACCTTTAAGTCTTATGATGGGGCCCAGCATTGTACGCCGGCCTTGGTCATGATTTTCCATTAAAGAGGCTCAGGCTGCCTCCCTTCCTGCCCCTCACCATCCACCCACAAGGAAACATAGAAGTGCCTAACCTCCACCCCTTTGACCCCTCCAATACCTTATATATTCAAGCCAGGAATGAGTGACCCTCTGCCTCACTCCTGGTGCCTCCAGCGATGCTCTAACAGAAGCAGTGCTGGATGCACAAGTTTCAATGCAAGCTTTTCAAGATATCCGGTTAAGTAGCACACTATCCGCCTAACTGAAGCCAGATAACTTGTCCACTAAACGCCCTACTCAATATGGACCCCCACAAAGTTTAATGTGCACTGTTGCTGCTATTATGACCTCCATACTGGTATGTTTCTATGTTTTCAGCTGAAGTCTGGAGTTAAGAACATGGCTCTTTCCACTCCCTTAATGCACCTAGGTGTCCTTCCACCAACCAGGATAAAATACCATAACCAAGACTATCCATGAACCACCATGGTACCCATTTTCACTAGTGTGCAAGATGGCCAGTCCAGATACCCAGAATACCTAATTCTGACAATGATAATTTATAACAGATAATTCTAGAACTACAGAGAGCATACAGCTTCAGGGAGTAACAGGACCTGTAGCCAGGGCCACATCTCTCCCTGCTGGAAGAAGGACTGTGATTTCCTCTGCTATGGGGGGTCACCTTTAAATCTATTACATGTTCCAGATGAAGCTTTATTCCGTAATAGAACCTTTACTATATTTTTTACTAATGGTTAAAGTTGTCCATTGTTATCTTTATCAATGCTTTCACTTTTGCATTAAAAAAATTATGAAACAATGTATATTTATCATGCCATTAACTGAACATTATGTTACAATATCTTTACATACATAGATATTGCCTCTTGCCCTACCTGTAGGCCACATAGTGCCCCCCTCAGCACCCCCTATGCCCCTTAGTGACCTCCTTACCCTCAACAGGTCTCACCCCTACACCCTTAGTGCCCCCAAGTGACATCCTCTGTACACTCTTAACAGGCCTCACCTCCATACCCCTAGTGATCCCCCCCAAAATACCTCAAGCAACCTCTACTACCTACGATCTATTTACCCCATATGGATAGGAAGCTCCATGATTAAATTCTCTTTGTAGGCCTCTCCAGGCCAGTCTCATGGTCCGGAGGTTTCTCCTTTGTCCCCTCGATGGGAACAGCAGATGCTTATATCTCACCACCAGGGACACCAGTCGTGACACATACTTTGTAGTGAAATTTGGCTGCCATGCTGGTGGAGGCATCATGGAATGAACTTGCCCCAGAAGAACTAGAAGTTGTGCATTGCGGAAACACGTGTACATATATGATTCATGCAAAAATGTGCATGCAACATCCATATGCAACGTACACATTCTACTTATGTGTATATTATATTTTGTGCACATTTACACATGCTCATTATAAAATTTACACATGTGTGCACGAGACCATATACTCAAGTATATGGTCTTGCATGTATTATTTTGAAAGTGTGTCTGATAAGACTGGCACTAAATACACTAGGTCCCAGGGCAGAAAACCAAAGAGTGGGTCCAGCCATTTCCAAGTGCCTTGAAACTCTGCCTCGTTAACATCACTCAGCTTCATTAAGAAGCAATTGCATCCCCACTCCTCCTGAAAACTGGCCTGATCTCTGGCATAGTCTGTCAAAGAGAAAGCTGTATAGGATTTGCAGAAGAGGAGGTGGCAGCTTCAGGCACGGAAGATGTATCTTAGAAAAATCATATTCAAGTTAATAATTCACTGATTTGGACCATAATTAAATGAGGAAGTGTGGCCATTGAAGTATGAGTAAGCATTTTTAGTTGTTTGCTCTTAGTTTGAACTGACATTTACTATAAAAGTTTATATTCTGCTTTTCTGGAGTTTAATCTTGCTCAATACGGATTACATATAGCATCTAAAAATAAATGCAACTCGTTACATTAAAAAAAATTCTAAAATTAGAAATTACATTTACTCCAGGCCTACTACAACAAACACTGATAATCCCAATAAATTAACAATACAGCTGTTCCAGAACCAGTATGAATAACAGTTATTTTTATTGATTTTATTTTTTTTTTTTTAAATCCCCACCATACAAATTCATCATCTCCCAACCTTACCATAGTGATCAAGGAAAAAAACCAACAACACTGTAATCAGAGCATAGTTGATAAGAACAAAACCCCCTAAATATCATGCCATCTCCTTCTGTGTTTCAAGACAGACTTCTTATTTCTGTCTCAAAGCACAGAACAGAACATCAGATGAAATTGAATGAGAGAATTAACCAACAACAGAGAATCATGGCTGAAGATATACCATCTTCTGAAAGATCCATATTTTCAGTCCATGATGAAAAGCTACGGTAGATAGTCCTCTTCTACTCTAAGTTCTAATGGGAGCAAGATCCAAAGGCGGGGCATCCCTGATAATGATCTTTCTCATAATTAGTCAGTTATTTATGCAAAGGGACACTAAGATGATGCTCTTACTTAAACCTCAATGAACGAATGGGAGAATAGTATTCCTTTTGTTTTGCCAGGTATGCTGGTCTAATACCGCTGAGGGCCCTGAATGGTGTAAACATACTGTATTTTCTTCATTCAGTTTCAGATGTTTGGTGATGTCAGAAAAGGGACTGTATTATCAAAATGGATTACAAGGACCAGGCATATTGTAATGTAATTCATAACATATTCTGCAATTTGGAGCAGAAACCTGTCTGCATAAACATGATTTGTTTACTTTTCTCAAGATACTTATGCAGTACCTCTTACCTACAATTTTTACAACATAGGATCTCCATGAATAAGTTGGCCATAAATTTTTCTGTTTCAAGTTTGGGTGATATAATTCCATAATTTATTATACATCATGATTTAATAACTGACAATGTGGATGGTAATTATTCAATGACAATTCCACAGGTTTTTACCCTTGGAAATAGCCTATTATAAAATTGGCCACCTAATATGCAGATAGACTTAGGTCTATATGTGTGTAAGTTTCCCTGCGGTGAGCAGACACTTTCCCTGGAGCATGGCTCGGAAGGGGTTGGCGCTTATTTGCACACACATGCATTTTCTAAAGTATACCAGTAAATTTCTCTGAAAAAAACTTTACACACAAATTAGCAGGTATAATTATGTGTGGGAAGTTATGGTAGGATAGTAATTCTGCTTTAAAAATTATGGCTGACAGGTGCACGTGGACTTCAGCCATGAATGATGTTAGAAAATTGGGTTCCCCAAACCTGGATTTATGAACGTAAAATGCTGTTATGAAACTGGCCAGGGCTGTTTGCATAAAACCACACCCATAACCTGGTTTAGCATGTACCTTTTACGCAGCCTGAACAGAGGCATTGCAAGGGGCGGAGTTGGGGGCAGGATCGGCACTTATGTATAATAGAGATGTGAATCGTGTCCTCGATCGTCTTAACGATCGATTTCGGCTGGGAGGGGGAGGGAATCGTATTGTTGCTGTTTGGGGGGGTAAAATATCGTGAAAAATCGTGAAAAATCATAAAAAATCGAAAAAACGTAAAATCGCAAAACCGGCACATTAAAACCCCCTAAAACCCACCCCGACCCTTTAAATTAAATCCCCCACCCTCCCGAACCCCCCCCCAAATGACTTAAATAACCTGCGGGAACGGCAGCGGTCCGGAACGGGCTCCTGCTACTGAATCTTGTTGTCTTCGGCCGGCGCCATTTTCCAAAATGGCGCCGAAAAATGGCGGCGGCCATAGACGAACACGATTGGACGGCAGGAGGTCCTTCCGGACCCCCGCTGGACTTTTGGCAAGTCTTGTGGGGGTCAGGAGGCCCCCCCCAAGCTGGCCAAAAGTTCCTGGAGGTCCAGCGGGGGTCAGGGAGCGATTTCCCGCCGCAAATCGTTTTCGTACGGAAAATGGCGCCGGCAGGAGATCGACTGCAGGAGGTTGTTCAGCGAGGCGCCGGAACCCTCGCTGAACGACCCTCCTGCAGTCGATCTCCTGCCGGCGCCATTTTCCGTACGAAAACGATTCGCGGCGGGAAATCGCTCCCCTGACCCCCGCTGGACCTCCAGGAACTTTTGGCCAGCTTGGGGGGGGCCTCCTGACCCCACAAGACTTGCCAAAAGTCCAGCGGGGGTCCGGAAGGACCTCCTGCCGTCCAATCGTGTTCGTCTATGGCCGCTGCCATTTTTCGGCGCCATTTTGGAAAATGGCGCCGGCCGAAGACAACAAGATTCAGTAGCAGGAGCCCGTTCCGGACTGCTGCCGTTCCGGACCGCCGCTGGACCCGCAGGTTATTTAAGTCATTTGGGGGGGGGGGGTTCGGGAGGGTGGGGGATTTAATTTAAAGGGTCGGGGGTGGGTTTTAGGGGGTTTTAGTGTGCCGGCTCACGATTCTAACGATTTATAACGATAAATCGTTAGAATCTCTATTGTATTGTGTTCCATAACGGTTTAAGACGATATTAAAATTATCGGATGATAATTTTAATCGTCCTAAAACGATTCACATCCCTAATGTATAATACATTTCGATTTTACAAAGGATGAGTGTAAGTGGATGCATGCAAGTTATGCCCTCCAGAGAGGAAGTGTTACTTTAAATGGGCAAAGCTCTGTGCATATCTGGCCATTAAAATGCAAATTTTCAAAGCCAACTTCTGCACTATGTAGAGTGTTATACATTTACCCTCCCTGGATAAACTATATTTAAGTAAGTATTTAACCAATTTGATGGTTTCTCTTGAAATATGATTTTTAAACCAGTGCCAGATTTAGCAAATGCAAATAACTTCATTTGCTTTTTAAGTAATAGTAAAAGTAATTAATGATCCAGCCCCTACCAATAAACTATACCAGCTACAAAATGGCTTTCAGTTTAGCGCTAACTTTGTACTCATAAAATAGTGAGCACATTTACTAAGAGCCTTTTCAGATGAGAAACAATTCAGTTTTCAAAAGATTTTTTACAAAAGGAGTGGGAGAACCTGCAAAGTATATCACCCAAAGCAACTTACTTGCTCTTTGAAAGTCACTATACAGACAAAAGCCACCAGTCCTTTTACCATATAATTTAAACTCTGCCAGTCACAAATCTATTAGACAAAGAATGACACTTTGACTTTCTTCTTTGAACATTGTGAAGGAGGCTTGAGGAAGTAATTTCAAACATCCGAAAAGAAAGCTGCCTATGTATTATAGCAGACTAAAAAAAAATCAGTATCTGCTGGTGACAACTTCAAGCAAAGTCTCAAGTGGATCAAAAGGGCCCTTTCTCTGTTTCTGTTAAATATCCAAATTGACATTTGATGTTGATCCATTTATGCAATCTGGGTATGAATTATAATATCACAAATGTCAGAATAACATTCCCTTAAACACACAGGACCAAAGGCTCTAGTCTACAAAGCCTTTCTCCTGGCCTTTGCCAATAGAAAAATTCCTTTGAACAGAGTGTCCCAAATCTTAGTCTTTGCTTATTTGTTTTACTTCTACTTGCTTTTACTAAAGCTATAGTTAACTCATCTATAACATATTTTGCTGAATTTTTTTCAAATTCCTGTTGATAAGACACTCTCTTTATTGTTTTATGATTTTATGACTGATAATTATGAAGTACAAATATTAGACACTGGGGATCTTCTTCAGAGATCTTGCAACCTTCACAATTTTAATCTTTTCAAGATGTGTGGGTGGTCTTTTCTTCTTCTCTTAATTCTGCTGAAACTTAGACATTGTTGGTCCTTTATGTTCATGTTGCTCGTGCTGGACTGAATGGCTATTTTGAAAGAAAAGATCAGATGTTTGTTTAACAAATATAAATCAAACTTGTTCTTCGTTTTGCAATTTTAGTCTGGTCCCAGGAATAGCTTTAGTATTTCTAAGTGGTGAGCACTGACTTTAGAGACATATTTTTTAAGCAGCCCATAATAGTTTCTACAGCTGTTAACAGTTCACAGAAGAATAGCAGCATTATTCATCACTGTTTAAAATGTGCATGACTTACATTGCATAGAAGTCAGATTGGGAGAAGTCAGAATTTCTTTCTGACACTCAGCCAGGAAAGTCTTCAGTAACTAGAGAATTCTTTTCTCTAGTGAAATCAACATGCAGCACATTATGTTATGATAATTGCTTATAGCTCACCATGAAAGTTTTCTTTGTATGGGTTGATGTACGGCCTGTACTGTTTTGTTTTTATTTATTCGGCATTCTTTATTATAATGTTCTTTCCTTTTTTTCCAGTCCAGAAAGATTGTTATTGAGCTCTTCACAAAGCTGAACTAATGCAGTGTGTTAAAAAAATGTCAGCAATTTGAAGAAGTTATAAAAATTTATAAGTTGGCTGAATGCTTTGGAAATGTCTGCATATTTTAATAAAAATAAGTAATGCAAATGTTTGTTCTTTACATTTAGAGGTGGGGTCCCTAGTGTTTTCTGATAACCCTGCTATTTAAATTTGATTGAATAAAATAGCAAAATATAATAGTATCTCTTTTATATATTGTAGATGACAGAAAAATAAAATACCAGAAGTAAAATACTCCCTTGATTGGTTAATGTTGAATAAAATTAAAACTGTTATACTCATGTCTGTGAATTCTTTAGCTGTATAATTTCTTGTACTTTTTTTTTTTTGGCTAAGAGTATTCAAAGTTTGTAGGAAGCATTTTGGTTTGATACACAGAACATATACATTTTTTAACATGTTCTGTAATTTTCTCCATAATTTTTTTTTACCCTCCCTAACATGATTAACAGTGCAATTCCATTAGGCCCAACTAAATCATTTCCACAATATATTCATTTATCTAGGCTTGATAGCTTGCAGGGCCTTAATTTGGTTTTTTGGGTCATTGTACCCAGAGCTGCGTCAGGTCATAACATTCCTTGATACTCTTTGCATAGTGATTGATCCTTTTGATGTGCTAGAAGTTTGCTCTTTTATTGGCATACTCATTTAAGATTTTTTTTTTTAAGATAATATTTTAGTTTGTATGGGAAATGTTTTATATTTTAGCATCTGTATTTCTATGACAACTTTTCAAATGTATTTACAAGTTTAAAATACAGTATTAGTCAAATACCTCTCAAGCTGCTTGGTCTGCTTTTTCTCTCTGCAATTGAAGATTTTTATTGGTAGAGCACATGGAAATGAATATGGTACCAATTCATGCAGAACAATCTGCCAATCCTGGCAGCAGTAGCCTTGCTTCCATAGTAAAAGAAGAACTGTAACATTTTATGTGCTGAAGTATAAAAAAAAAACCCTACAGTAGTTCCATCTATATGTAGTTCTGAAACATCCCAGGCCCCATAAGGAATGGGTTATAAGGAAAGACCTGTTGAAATGGACACTGGCATCTCCAGGTTAAAGCATATGCTCTAACCCGTTAAATTATTCGTATCACGTTATATTTATTCTACCTGCCTTTATCTTCCTTCCAGCTTGTCTTCAAGCCTCCAAGTTTTTTCCATTCCTTGTTGATTGTAACTTTGACTTATTCCTTTTTCCTTTGTTATCTATTATTAACCAGAATTGTTATCTTAGTTTACCCTTGTTAAAATGTAAACCGATCCGATATGGTTATCTACTATGAAGGTCGGTATAAAAAACTGTTAAATAAATAAATAAATAAAGGAAAAAAATTCTCTTTACAATAAACCGAAATGTATACAGGAATGCACTGCAGTCTTTTTAACTAAGTAGCTGATTGTTAGAGATAACTGAGTCCAAATATTTGACCCATGATTTGCAAACTTTCATTTTTACACTTGTGGACTATGATTTAGATCTTGATTCATAGATTGATTTGCTATTTGCATTTCTGTGGATCCAGCCTTTCTGGGTTGTTTCTGGTTCATTTAGAACTGATGATTCTCAGTTCAAAGAGGTTCGGATTTCTGGAGAAACAGAGATACATGAATATTGCCTGATGTCTTGTTTCCTTCTTTGATACAAAAATTTGCATATGGTTGTAGGTAATGGCAGGTTAGCTTTTAAAATGCTCGATCACATCAGTGTGTGTTGATCTTCCTAAGATTTCAAGTGAAATGAACTGGTCTGTTTCCTTTAGGAAAAAAAAAAACAGGAATTCTAAATGTTGTGGGCATTGCAGGCACAATGAAAATATGAACCAAAGGCCACAGGATGCTCTAATTGAAATCTGAATGACATTGGATGAATGTTTCAAAAGGTATTTGGAGGGATGCACTTTTGTGGGGAGGAGGGACAGTTAGACACACAGGCATGATGATGTTATACGGGCAGATTTCCTGTAGGAAACTAGGCTAAACAATGTCTGTCTTCTGTGAGCAGAATAAATCTAAAAGTATAAATTTCTTGTAAGTGAGTAACATTTAAGCCTCTGTTTTTTCAATATGAAAACTGCAAAAGCCACAAAAATCAACAAAAAGAGAGATCAATGACCTGATATTTAGTTTTTTTTAAGGATATAAATTGTACTCACAGCTTGTGAGATCCAAGGTTCCCAGGAGGAAATAACATAAAAAGAAAAACACATGTTGATTGCTCAATTGACAGATTAAGGAAAATAAATAAATGACTGCAATAAAGAACAAAACAATAACTAGAAAGAAAAAAAGATAATCATAGTTTACTATATAACATAAATTTAAAAAATTGTAATCTATATTAGTCTTCCACAAACATTGAGCCTTGTTTCTTCTGCTTAGACATTGTCTGAAAAAAATATTCTAGCATCATCATAGTAACAAACAAGACATTTAGGGGCTGAGCGCATTGTATAACCTGCACTCCGATGCGGGTTAAATAGGTGCTAATCCATCCCCTAATGCAATAGGGGGATTAGCGCCTATTTAACCCACGTGGGACGTGGAGTGAATGCAATAGCGCTCATCACACGCAAATGCACGTGAATGAGGCTACTACTCATTCATTCCACATGCAAAAAAAAAAAAGGTGTGCGTCTCAGACGCACATTTTGCGCTCAGCTGTTAATGCCTGCCTGGAGCAGTCGTTAATAACTTAGCGCAAGTAAAAGAAGTACAGAAAAGCAGAAAAAACTGCTTTTCTGTGCTTCTTTTCTTAAGTAAAAAAAAACAAAACCTCGGCAGACTAGTGAGTTATGAAGAGCGACGCCGGTAAACTCAGCGTCGGTTTTCATAACCGGCAGCCGCGGTGGGGTCGCGTTGGCAAGGAGGTGCTAAGGTCGCGCAAGCGACCCTAGCGCGACCCCCTAATTTGGTTATAGCATGGCGCCCTCCTTGTGGGCACCATGTGCACATTAGGAAAGCGGGCGCTGACTTTTCAGCGTTCGCTTTCTTCGGTTTTTATTGCATCGGCCCCTTATTGTCATTGACAATTACATGTAATCTGACTGCAAGCAGTGTTGAAATTTCTAAAATAAAACTTTTTGTTTTTCTTGGTGAAGAGACATCATCAGTCTTTTGCAGCATTTCTGGGTTATTCTTGCCAGACTCTGAAAAATATAAACTCTATATTCCCCATATTTAGGAAAGATCTTTTTTTATTCGTGGCCCCCTGTTGGGGGTGGTGGGAGTCACTCACTGTGCTATAGCACCCCCTGCTGCCTGGATTTAGGACCTACTATTGCAGGGTTCTGGAAAGAGCCCTGGTGCATGGTCCCTGGTTGAGGATTATGACTGCAGTGAGTGGATTAAAGTAAAGTAGGAGGGGATATAAAATAGGGGTCAACTTCCCAGGTAGTTGAGAATGAAGGTGCATTGTGCTAGATCCTAACCTAGGTTCTAATAGCAGTGTAAAATTATAGTAATACTATGGTGCTAATACAAGATGTATTCTGACCCAAATAAATGTTTTGGCCCATCAGTTTGGTTTAAATGGTCATTTTAGCTGTATTTATGTGACATAAGGAAGCTATTTTCAACCTCTCCATTTTGGTGGGTACTTCATGGACACATCTTATGCCTGAACTTTTAACCAAATTTCAGGGAGAAAGTAACTGGCTCTTTAAAGAAAATAATATTTTGTATTGCCAGAACATACTTTTGGTTAGTAAAGTTCATTCTAAAAACATATGCCTTATTGGTCTACCTGGTTCTATCAAGGAAAAAATATTTTACTAGCCAAAATGTTGGAATCAGTTTTATCATTTTAAAGCAGAACTTCCCAAACCTGTCTTGCTGATTCCACAACCAGCTGGGTTTATGAGATAACCATAATGACTCTGAGATAAATTTACATAGACTGGGGACCCAGTCTATGCTAATTTATCTCATACATACTCATTTGAAAGGCCAACTTGGCGTATCCAAAAAGGAGGATGAGTACCCCAAAAGGAGGACACATCTTTAAAAAGGAGAAGAAAATGTGGGACAAATTTGCATTGAATTTAAATATGCCAATACATTTACAGAGTTGAAACATTACAAATTATTACTATAATTTTAAATAGAAATACAACTCACCATATAGTAGAAGATTCTAATCAAGCAATTCAGATTAACACAATTCCCTTCCCCAAAGAGCTTATCAGCTGTGTGGATTCCTTGCCCCATGTCTTGCTCTAGCTTCCTAACCCCACAACTATCTTACTATCTATAGAGGTACGCTGTTCCTTCCTCCATCTCCATCTCCCTTTCCCTCTACCCCATTTCCCCTCCCTCTCTTCCCCCTTCTAAATCTCTCTCTATCCTCTGCCAAGTACCAGGTCCCTCAGCCCCTCCCCCCATGACCAGCAGTAGATCCCTGCGCCCATTTCCCTGACTAGTAGCAGGTACAGGTCCTCTCTGCAGCACCAGGTCCCATTCTCCCACTTGTCTTTCCCTCCTCTCTCTGCCCACTGCCCAGCAGCAGTGGGCAGAGAGAGGAGCAAGGGCCGGTGCAAGGGGATTAGGCACCCTAGGCACCTTCTGCCTTGAGCCGACATGCTCCTGGTCGCTGCCCTGACTCCTTCCTCTTTGTTTTTTGGGCCCCACATGGCTCGTGCGCCCTAGGCCCAGGCCTAGCTCGCTTAGTGTTTCTGCCGGCCCTGCCCCTACCCAGCACCAAGTCTCTACCCTCACTTTCTCTATGACACACAAACACACACTCTTCTGTTATGCTATTGTTCATGCACTCAGGCAGCAAGATTCCGCGCCCCCCCCCCCCCCCGCAGCAGACGTACAGCAGCAACACAACGTTTTTGCACTGGGTGCCAGTCTTTCCCTACTCTCTGTACCTCCCATTCTCCCACACATTTGCTGGCTTTGTCCTTGATGGGCTGCTAATCCTCAACTCTGAGCTCAGGCTGGCTGCGTGCACATGGACACTGCTGCTTGCAAGTTGTCTTGCAGAGCGTGACTATCCCTTGCCCCTCAGTTACATTCATTGCACAGCATTTCCCCTGACTCACTCCTCCCTTCCTGAGATTAAGCTTTCATCTGCCAGTGTCCCACACAAAGCTGCTGAGTCCTGGCTCTGCCCAGATGCCACTGCAGTCTTCTGTGCCTAGGTAAGTATTTTTTTTTTGGCCCTACAGGAAGGCAGGGGGGGCTACACTTTCAGACAGGGTCAGAGAAAGCAGGACTGTCCTGGAGAAAGGAGGCACATGACCAGTCGAATATACATTGTGGATATCCTGAACTCCCAACCAGCTATGGGGTTCCCAAGACAGGTTTGGGAAGCCTTATATTGAGGGCAATTTTCAAAGTCATTTACATAGGTAAACAGTGATTTTTCTGAGTGAAGTGGCTGTCTGACAATTGCCTTTGCTTAATCCAGCTAAGTATACACAGTGTTCCACAATGTGCTCACATTTGAGTACGTATGAGAGAGGCATTCCCAGGGGCATGTTTTGGGAAGGATCAGAAAATAGCACATATAGATTGCATTTTCAAATGTGCATGTGTTATTTTCCAAAAAAATTCTATCTGCATAAAAGTAGATAAAAAGTTCTTGAGTACTTTGCATATGGGTCAATTTTCAAAAGGAAAGCACGTGCATACTTTTAAAAATTTTATTTATTTGCCAGTTTATATCCAGGTTTATCATTAAAACAGTTGCTCTGTGTACAAAGTAGGGATATTTAAAAATGAATGGTCTAAACAGAAAATGGCCAGTTTCTTTTTGTTTTGTTCAATCTGAAACAAATGGAAAATGGCCCCAAAAATCTCCATTTTTATTCATTTCAGAAAATAGATTTAGAAACATAGAAACAGAAAAACATGATGGCAGAAAAAGACTGTATGGCACAACCAGTCTGTTCATCAATCCAAATAATTTAGCATTATAATTCTCATCACTGCCTTAGAGATCCCCTGTATTTATCCCATGCTTTCTTGATTTCAGATATTTTTGACTCCACCACTTCCACAGAGAGGCTGTTCCACACATCTACCACTCTCTCTGTAAAGAAATAGACTCAGGAGTAATCTTGGGAACTGTATCCTTTCAACCTCATCTCATGACCCCTTGTTCTAGAGCATTCATTCCATTAAAAAAGGCTCACCTCCTATGCATTTTCTATCATATTTTATCTTTTCTATTTATTTTAAATTTATATTTATACTTATTTTATATCATATCATATTTTCTATCATATCTCCCCTGTCTCACCTTTTCCCTATTTAGAGCTCTAAGTCTATTCCCATAAGCTTTAGAACGAAGACCACAGACCATTTTAGTAGCCAGCCTCTGGACTGACTCCATCCTGTTTATATCCTTTGGAAAGTGGGGTCTCCAGAATTGCACACAGTATTCTAAGTGAGGTCTCACCTGGAACCTATATAGGGGCAATCTCACCTCCCTTTTTATGCTGACCATTCCTCTATACAGCCAAGCATTTTTCTGGCTTTTACCATCGCTTTATCCACCTGTTTGGTCACCTTAAGATAATCAGATATAATTACCCCCCAGTTACTGCTTTCCCTCTATGCTTAGAATAATTTCACTTCTAATACTGTACCTTTCCTTTGGGATTTTGCATCCTAAACACATTACTCTGTATTTTTTAGCATTAAATCTTAGCTGCCAGACCTTAGACCATTTCTTGAGCTTCGCTAGATCCCTCCTCATGTCTTCCACTCCTTCCTGGCTGCCTACCTTGTTACTAGGGATGTGAATCGTTTTAGGACGATTAAAATTATCGTCCGATAATTTTAATATCGTCTTAAACCGTTATGGAACACAATACAATAGAGATTCTAACGATTTATCGTTATAAATCGTTAGAATCGTGAGCCGGCACACTAAAACCCCCTAAAAACCCACCCCGACCCTTTAAATTAAATCCCCCACCCTCCCGAACCCCCCCCCAATAACTTAAATAACCTGCGGGTCCAGCGGCGGTCCGGAACGGCAGCGGTCCGGAACGGGCTCCTGCTCCTGAATCTTGTCGTCTTCAGCCGGCGCCATTTTCCAAAATGGCGCCGAAAAATGGCGGCGGCCATAGACGAAAAAGATTGGACGGCAGGAGGTCCTTCCGGACCCCCGCTGGACTTTTGGCAAGTCTCGTGGGGGTCAGGAGGCCCCCCACAAGCTGGCCAAAAGTTCCTGGAGGTCCAGCGGGGGTCAGGGAGCGATTTCCCGCCGCGAATCGTTTTCGTACGGAAAATGGCGCCGGCAGGAGATCGACTGCAGGAGGTCGTTCAGCGAGGGTTCCGGCGCCTCGCTGAACGACCTCCTGCAGTCGATCTCCTGCCGGCGCCATTTTCCGTACGGAAAATGGCGCCGGCCATACGCTTATGGCCGGCACTCCAAATATGTGCTGATTTACAGAGTAAATGGATGACTGTGTCTTTTTTTTTACTTCCTATCTACTCAAGTTCTCAGGACAGACACTGGATTGAGAAGCCATGGCCTACAACCATACCCTGCATCACCTAGAAGGAAGCCACAGAAATAGAGCCCTGCATTGAGATTCCTAGGTACTGACTGGTCTCTATACATACATGCTGCTTTTCTTTAACATATATTCCCTACCAAATTCTCCTGTTCTTTTCCCTTCATCCCTGCATCCATGATAATGGTAGCAAGTGATATGAAGGTGCGTACTAATTTGGTTTCAGGCATGAAAGTTGTCTCGTACTGGTCCTGTTAGATTGCATGGTTCTACTGAAGTCTGTGGCAATATGATTATAAAGTGTGAAAGAGACTGAGTGTGTAGCTTAAGGGTAGATAGGATAAAAAAGTATTTACCTAAGCAGTTATCCTCTACCCTCAAACTGAATGAAGAGTGCTGAGAGCTTAGAAAAAAGGAAGAATGGCAGGACTTGGGATATTTGGCCACCATATTCAGATTTGCATTTGTATCACATATCATTATATCACTTGCATTCAGGAAATAAAAAAAATGCCTATTCCTAAAGGCCCCTTCCCTTTCACAGGATGGTATAAATGCTACATTCATGCAATCAATTGTATCATCATGTTAGGTAGGACGACAATGTAATCAAAATCCATTTTGAGGCCCTGCCATTCTTGCAACTGATTGGGTTATTGAAGATACATGCCAACTCATCTGTGCAGGGCTAGCAGTAACTGGAGGAATCATCGGAGGAAAGTGCTTTGCACCAGTTTACCAACAGTAACTGCTGTTGTTTGAAAAGACCCAGAGGGAGGGTAATTTTCAAAGTGACTTCTACAGGTAAAGTAGTGCAGAAATGGCCCTTTAGAAAATTGTGTGACCAATATGTGCATAAAATTATGTACATACACACTGTATGCATGCAGTTTTATGTGGCTAGATGATAGTTTCCAGGGAGTGGAGTCTTGGCAGGGTTGGGACTTATACCATAGGGGCAGATTTTCAAAGGGTTACGTGCGTAACTTACGTGCATAACCCCTGAAAAGCTGCCCCTGCGCACGCTGAGCCTATCTTGCATAGGCTCGGTGGCGCGTGTATGTCCCGGGGCTTCAAAAAAGGGGCGTTCAGGGGGCAGGGCCATGGGCAGGGCAGTGGCCCGGGGCCGTTCCGAGGGCTGGGCAGAGGCTTCCGGAACAGCCACCGTGCCAGGGGATGGTCAGGAGGGGGTTTTAGATAGGGCTGGGGGGGGGGGGGGCGGGTTAGATAGGGGGAGGGAGGGGAAGGTGCAGGGGGGGGGTGGAAGGAAAGTTCCCTCCGATTTTGGAGCAGCCTCGGAGAGAACGGAGGAAGGCTGTGCACCCCCTTGTGCGTACCGGCCCTGGATTTTATAACATGCGCGCAGCAGCATGTTATAAAATTGGGCGTAGATTTGTTCGCGCCAGGTTGCGTGAATAAATCTACGCCCGCACACAGGTTTAAAGATCTGCCCTAGACTTTTTGATTTTAAAAAGTTTGCACATAAATTCTCTTGCAAAAACTGCACTCACCAAACTGCAGGTGTAATTGTGTGTACATAATTTTACTGGGATATTTTTCAAAACAAATTTATGCGCCTTAGTCTGCTTTGTGTAGATCATGTGCATATTTGCCAGATAACTTACACGCAATGTCACAAAATTACCTCAAGAAATGAATAGCAGAGTTGCTTTATTTAATTATTTTTATTTGTGCTCTTATTTATTCAATTTATTATTTTAGTTTTTTAATTAATGCATGTGATTATTTTACATTTATTCCTCTTTTATACTTCAAGTTCTATTATTTCTAAATACTTTTTATGAAGCAATATTGTTATTATAATGTATTTATTATGTATTTACTGAATTTTCTCTTTTATTTACTTTTATTAATTTTAGAACATTCTGTAAACCGTTGTGATGGATTATATCTTAACGACAGTATATAAAACCTGGAAAATAAATAAACAAATAAATGATGTAATAAACCTAGATTTTTTTTTGTTTTTTTTTAATAAATCCAAGTATGGCATGAGACCTGGCTTTCTGAGGATCACGGTCATGTTTTAATTATTCAAATGGCCTTCTCCTCTATCTATGATCCTGTCAGCATTCCCTTTGTCTTTCACCACCTCTTTTTCTTCTTTCTCTACTTTCTCTGCCCCATCTTATTTCCTTCTCCATTTGTAGCTCCTCTCTGGCCAGCTCCTCTGTCTTTTGCACTCTTCCTTCTTTGTTTATCCTCTCAATCCTTCTCCTCGGTTGCTACAGCTCCTCCTGTTTCAACAACCACTTGTCCTCCATCCTGACACCCACAATGCTTGCTGGCACATGAGCTAAAAAGTTAACACCCTGTCCACAGCAAGTGTTATAAATTATTAGATTAGCCCTTAGTGATTGCACACTAAATAGGATGTGGAGGACAGCATACCACACTAGTGAACATGCATATGTTTAAGCCTCATTTGCATATGATGTTCTTCATTTACATGTGTATGCATGTTAAGCCATTAGTGCATATCACACTATTTTTAGCACATGCTAAATGGCCTTAGCATTCTTACTGAGCTATAGTACATAGGCCCCATAATATTTAATATTTGTTTTTATTTTAACCTCAGTTTTTTAGTGTTTCAGAAATCAATCACACATATTTGATATAAATTGAAAATCAGTACTGAAAGCTTCATTTTAAGATTCAGATTTGTTTATATGATTTAAAAAAATCAGTTTATTTTAGAATTACAGAAATACAGAAAGAAATGTACCTTTTTATGCGAGCCTATAATTAAAACAGTTTTATTGCAAAATACCAGATTTGGCAGATGGTTAGACCATATGGTCTTATTATTTCTGCTGTTTCGATGAAAGAAACGTTTTGTAAATGATGAAATATTGTACTGTGAAGATTAGCTGACTGCACATGCACATCAAGTGATTTTCACAGACTCCATATGACTTTTATTCAATATTCCATAATATGGATTTTGTGTAAAATATAGAAACTATACAAAATCATAAACCTATAAAATATGGACTAGGCAGAAAAACACATGAGATGTAGGAAATACAGATTATTTGTTTAAAAACACAGAGAAATATATTTCACAGATAAAAATACTATACAGTTTTTGACAGTAAAATTAATTAAATGTTTTTAAAGCATACTTCTGAAAGTTAATTAATTCTTAAATATGAATCTTTACTTTTTTTAAGATGTCAACATCTACATGATATGTAAACTTCTTTCCACAATTTAGGTATGTGCCACAGTCCTGTTCTGCCACTCCAGGCCTTGACATCTGCCATTTGTGTCAAATTTAGGGGGTCATTTTCAAAAGCATGCAATCACTAAATGGGGGTGGAGTTGGCCTCGGAAGAGGAGGAGTCGGGGCGGCACCAGGGCCAACTCTGATGAGACATCGCTGGCAGCGAAAGGTAAGGACCCTTATCGCCGCCAGTTTCGCGCCGAATAACTACACCTTTTATGGTGTAGTTATTCAGTGCGAAAGCCAGCAGCCAGTGCACCGCAGTGGTGCGATGCCGGCTTTCGCAGGCTCGCCCCCCCGCTTCGCCCCACCCCGTCCCCCATTACCGCTGGATTTTCTAAGGTCTGTGACCTTAGAAAATCCAGGCCTAAGTGATAGATTTGTAAATGAACAAATGATCAATAGAGGCCAAATTAAGACCAGCTATTGTACTTCACTTGGGACCTACTGTAATGTGATGAGATGTAATATAATACAATAACTGTGATGTGAATAATGCCAAGTCTCCAGAATGATAAGGATATAAACCAGTTGGAACTGGTCCAGAGGATGGCTACTAAAATGGTCAGTAGTCTTCATTTTGAAGCATATGGGATAAGACTTAAAGATCTAAACATGTATAGCCTTGAGAAAAGTTAGGATAGGGAAAAGTTAGGATAGGGAAAAGTTAGGATAGGGGAGATATACATATAGACCTCCAAAGTTTCCATGTACAGAAGGCAAGCTCTTTTCAAAGAAAAGGAGGCCCTAGAATGCCATTATGCTACATGTCCACAGTGGCATAATGGCATGCATGGGCATTATGCAGGGTCCCTACAGTCCTACCTTTGCCATGGAGCCCTTGAGTCACAGATTTGGTACCTTATGCTCCTGTTTTATGCACCTTTTGGGTTTTGCTAGATTGGTTGGATTGTTTGTCATGGGGTCCCAAGGTTTTGTCCCTTGTAGTTACCCTAGGTAAGGTTTTTTGGTCATTTCTCTAAGTTTCCATTCATCTTTAAACTCTGATCCTTAGCAATGCACCATCGGTGCCCACCAGTCTTGAGCCACTGTGGAGTTTCACTTTCTTCCTTTTCATTTCAGTTTATTATGTCTAGCAGGTTCCAGTGATGTGCTCGGTGCAGAAGGATTATGTCTATCATGGATCCCTATGATAGATGTATCCTGTGCCTGGGGGCATCACGTGATGTTAAGGGAAGTCACAAATGTGACCATAACCCAGAATGTAGGGCAGGTCTGAAAAGAACTCATGGAAAAGCATTTTGGGCACCAGAAAACCAATCTATTGACATCAGCATCGATGGAGGGAGTGGCATCGGCATCAGGAGGACCGTTGATTCCTTTGTTGTCACTGGCCAATAGGAAACCCAGAGACAGACTTTTATCTAACTCTTTCTGATTGATGAAGGCATCTGGTTCCCCCTCTAATACCGGCATCAAGGAGATCTCATGATGAACATCGAGGGAAGAAACATCTGTATCAATCTCTTATTGGTGCCCAATGATGGGAATGTGGACAGTCCAGCACCTATTGGGAACTCTCCTAAGTGTTGTGGCAAGGAAAGCTCATCATCTAAGCAGGCTAGGGACTTGTGACAGCTTCCACTGGTCCAGGTGTCTGCCATCGATCCACCTCTCTGTTACGAGGAAGATGTTACTCTTCCTACCTCTTAGTCAGTGTTGGCACTGGCTATCTTTGAGGAGGAGTTGGATAGAATGCACAAGATGAAAATACAGGAAGTGCCAGTATTATGAGTTTTGAATACCATGAGGCCAGCCCAAAGGAGGATCCACACAACCATTGCTCTCCTCAAAGAAGAAGGTACAGCTGGTAGCAGCAGCGGAGGAGGAATGACCATGGATCCTGGCTGCCTGGATTAAGTGCGTGTGTATGTGTGTGTGACTGGGAGCCTGTCTGGGATGAGAGGGTGTGTGACTGGGATCATGCCTGGGACAGGTGTGTGTGTGTGTGAATGGGAACCTGCCTGGGATGGGGGAGTGTGTGTATGGGAACCTGCTTGAATGGGTAGGTGTATGAATGGGAGCCTGTTGGGATGCATGTGTGTATGTGTGAATAGGAGCCTTCCTGAGGTGTGTGGATATGAATGACAGCTTGTCTGGGTTGTGTGTGTGTGTGTGTGTGTGAAAGAGAGAATGGGGCTGCATGTGGATCCCAACCTGCTAGCAGCTGAAATGAAGAAGAGGGCCCAGGGCTTCTGGCAGATCCCAACCAAAAAGAGATGGAGAAGCCTGGGGTTGTGTCTGAGAGGGAGCATATGTGTGAATGAGCTTGTGTGTGTGTGTGTGTATATAGATATATATAGATATAGATATATAGATATATATATATATAAAGAGAGGAGAACGTTTGTGCATCCCACTCCCACTAATCCATGATAGTCTCAGGGTGACTGGTAATCAAACGTTCCCAGGTATGGAGAACATGAATTTTTAAAATCCTTTATAGTTTTATTTTTTGGGTATTATTTGATATGTCTGCTGATGTGAAATATTTTATTGGTGTTTAGGACATTTAAAAAAACTTTTATATAAATTTTTAATTATTCAAGGTTTAATTCATCTGCTGTTTTTGAAATTATATTATTAGTATGCTTTTATTATTATGATTATGTATGTATTTTATTTCTTGATTTTATTGATTATTATAAATGCAGGATATTCAATTGTATGTGATGAGTGCAGGGGGGCATAGACACAAGGCTGAAAGTGGGGGGTTTTGTGTTGCACTGACCCATCTCCTACTTCTCCAGGGGAAAATGCTTGGGAAAAGGTGGGAGGCAGGTCTTGGGGTTCCTGGGAGTGTGGCAGGGTTGCCAGCTTCCTAGAAATATTATCTCTGACTCTCTATCTCAGGGAACTATGACCACTGCTTTCCCCCTTCCATAGCATTTGAAATCACTGAAAGGAGAGACTAGAAAAGAGACACCTCTTGCTCTTTTTGATGAATTGACCTGTACCGTGTGTAACTCTTAGTGGGGTTTTAGTTCCAAGGGCACACAAACAAACGTATTTTTCTTCGGGGTTGCTCCAGCTAGTAATGTACTTCCATGCTCACACTCTTAATCCTGGGGGGATCCTTTTTATGGGGGGAAGCTCTCGCTTATGGCCTGGACCATGGTGTCTTGCTTCCAGTGTTTTGTTTAGAGTGCAGTTAGAGTGTAGTTGCATCCCATGGGGTGAGGTGCAGGAACAAATCAACAGGATCAGGCTCAAATGTTAAAGTAAAATTTACTGATTTGATAATAATTAAATAAAAGCCTATTTGTCCATAAATAGTGAAGTTACATCTGACTGTGGTACATGAATGATTTTCTCTGTAGGTAGGTGTCCTTTATTCAGGCATCTGGGTGGAGCTCCCATGGTGATTTTACTTGTATAAAGTTCACCCAGCTGCTAACCCAGGAATCCTATTTGAGGAGTCCCACTACACAGCAAAAATCCTACTTTGCTCAGTCTCCATCCTGGACACCTATCCTGTCCCAGTCTTATGGGTGGAGACCCGGTTGAGGTCTCCCGATCTTGGTCTTTTATCCTTAATTGATATTTCTGGGTCTTCTATTGGGGAAACGTCAAATGGAATCAGGCTACCTAATCATTGCAATCCCTGTAGGTAGGGGTGATCCAAAAACCTCCCCACACTGTCTGTGCCCAAAAAATACTTCCAAATATAAATGCTGGCTATACCTTCAGCCTTCACTGTCTCTCACAGCAGGATCCGCCACTGGTGCTTGTCCACCTAAGGTTTAGAGTGGACTCACAGGTCTTCGGTCCTCTGGTTAACTTTTTACCCCAAAAGGAATCAGGTTTAAAAACCTATCTCTTCTGTAAATTAGTGGAAGAAGGACCCCCTGGCAAGTAGTGCATGGTGAAGTATCACTTCTAATTGAACCTCCTTTTGGGTGAAACTGGGAGGCCTCAACAGATTGTAAAACTTAAAAATCCTTACTGTTCCAAGGCTTCCTAAAACTGATCCCATGGAGATCTAAAATGTCTGGGTTAAATAGGGTTGAGGCATCCAACCACAGCCCTCCAGGTGGAAGAGACTGAGGGGGGATGAATGCTCATGATATGAAAGTTTTCTATAGGTACCTAGTGAAATCTAGTGGCCAACTTATAGGGGTACCACACATGCCTTGAGGGTGAGGGAGCACAATCTCATCCCTCGCCTCAGGCAGCAGATTGCCTTGAGCTGTCCCTGGGTCCTCAAGCAAGGACTTTAGAGTCCTTAACACACACGGGGGAAATGTTTTTCAGGGAACTATGGTGAACACCTGCATAGCTTCCTATCAGCTCTTCATGGGCCAATTTATGTGAAACTTGCTGAAGCAAATGCAGGGATGGCCAAGCAGCTTCCTCAAAAGCATTAAGATGCCCTCCAGTCACTAATGGACAAAGGGTTAGACTTTGGAAAACACATGGTCCACTCAACCTCTAATATCTCAAGATAGCATAATGAGTCTCTGCCATAGGGATCTGAATCTGCAGACTCACCTGGCTGCAGGCCTCAGATCTCCATCCAGAAGTACAGGAATAATTTGATGATGTGCTGTGTACAAGAAAGAATCTCTTCAGATACAGAGTGAAGGATGCAGTCTCGCAGTTCAGGGATCACTGTGTAATGCTCTAGTAGCTCTCCACTGGCACTTAAGACCCAGCTTCCTCCTCTAGGGCAGAGAAGGCACATTTTCCAGCTGAGAAGGTGGTATCCTCTGCCCCCTCAGTTCTGTACACAACAGACCCTTCATGCCCATCCGAGGCAGCAGAGGGTGCATAAGCCCCAAACAGCAATGCAGTCAACACCTGGGATAGGGTTTTGACTGGATCACCAAGAATATAGCCAGTATCCCAGTACCTGTGCCAGAGGACCCTCTGGTTGGAGGGAGGCTATGGTTTTACGTAAGCTGGTGGCCCAGAGTAACTTCAGATGTGTGGGTCCTCGGCATCATTAGGAAAGGGTACAGATTAAACCTGTTGGGTCTCCCACCAAATATGGCCCTGGACTCTAGCTGGGGAGGGGGGGGGGGTGTCACTCACCACATCAGGAACTACTTCAAAAGGAGCTCTTTTCCCTCTTACTGGCCAATACTGTTCAACCGGTTCCACCATGGCAAAGAGAGCAGAGACTTTGCTCCAAGTATTTCCTGATTCCAAAGAAAACAGGGGGATTCCATCCCAACCTAAACAAAAAATCCATGAACAAATTCATCAAGAGAGAAAAGTTCAAGATGGTTTCCTAGGCACCTTAATCTTCTTCTTTAAAAAAGGGGACTGGCTATGCTCTCTCAATTTAAAGGATGCATATACTCACATAGAGATTTTTCCCAGTAATAGAAAATATCTCAGATTCATTGTGGTATACTGTTACTTCCACTATCACATTCTACCTTTTGGGCTAGCATCTGCCCCACCTGTCTTCACAAAATGCCTAGCTGTGGTGGCACTGGCAGCACACTTATGCAAACTGGGAGTGCACATGAATCCTTTTTTTCTGGATGATTGGCTTGTCAAGAGCGCATCTCAGGCAGGAGCCGAGGAATCAATGCATATGACCATCCGGGAACTGGAGTTACTAAGGTTTGTTGTCAATTATCTAAAGTCTCACCTGTGCCTGTCACTTCAATTAGAGTTCATCTGAGCTCTGGTAGACACAACTCAGGCAAAAGCTTTCTTTCTGCAACAAAGGGCTACCACCTTGATGTTCGCAGCAGAAGAGATATAAATGAGTCAGTAGACATGTTTAGACTGTTGGATCTTATGTCAACAATGGTACATGTCACACCATGGCACGTTTCCACATATGAAGAGCCCAATAGACTTTAAGGTCTCAGTGGCTATAGGCTACTCAAGACTTGTTAGTTAGCATCCATGTCACATGACCGCTCAGGGTCTCCTTATCCTTGTAATGAGACAATTCCAATCTGGTCAGAAGAATTCCCATCCAAATCTTTCTGATCCAAATTGTCCTCATAATAGATACATCCAACTGAGCTGGGGAGCTCATGTACAGGGGCTCTGTACCCAGAGCCTGTGGTTTGCCCAGGAAAAGTTCTAGGAGATAAATTTCCTGAGCTCTGAGCAATTCAGTACTCTCTAAAGGCTTTCAGAGATCGGTTATTCAACAAAGTTATTCTTGTCCAAATGGACAACCAAGTTGCAATGTACTACATCAACAAACAAGGAAGTGTGGGCTTGATTTTCCTATGTCAGGAGACCATCCAGCTGTGGGGCTGGGCCATATGTTTCATGGTATGTACTCAGGAACATTGTACATGGCAGGCATGGAGAATGTCCTTGTGGACAGACTGAATCGGTCTTTGGAACCCCATGAATAGTCCCTCAACCAGGGGGGAGGGGTAGTGAATCACATTTTCTGCCACTGGGGTACACTGATGGTGGATCTGTTCATGTTCACTCAGAACAGGAATATCCTTCCTTTCTGTTCCAGGAAGAGGGCCCGCAGCAAACTAGCCTCAGATACCTTTGCCCTGAATTAGGAAAGGGGACTGCTGTATACATATCCTCCAATTCCACTAGTGACAAAAACTCTGTTGAAGCTCAAAGAAGATAGGGAAACCATGATTCTCATAGTGCCCTTTTGATGGAGACAGATAAGAATTGCATAACATAAGAATTGCCATACTGGATCAGACCAAGAGTCCACCAAACCTAATATCTTGTTTAAAACAGTGGCCAATCCAGTTCACAAGTACCTGGCAAGGTTCCATACAGTAACTAGATCCCATGCTAGTAGCTATTCCCTAAGTCTACTTGGTTAATAACAGTTTATGAACTTCTCCAGGAACTTTTCCAAACCTTTTTTTAAACCCAGCTATGCTAACTGCTTTAACCACATCCTCTGGCAATGAATTCTAGAGCTTAACTGTGCATTGAGTGAAAAATAAATTTTTTCTGATTTGTTTTGAATGTGCTTATAACACCATGAGAGCAGTCTTGGGCTAGCCAGAGAACAGATTTAGTCTGGACTCTGGCTGTTGTCTGATAAACTTCTTTATTAACAAAAAAAAACCAAAAACAGAAGCAGCTCTGCTTACCTTCGTAGTTCACAAAATAAAGACAGAAATATAACTCACAGTTTGGTAATATTAGCCTTCCTCAGGCTTTCCTCTCTTCCCTGGGAACGCCTTATTCTCCCTGGGCATAGCTTCTTATCCCCTTCAAAGGAGAACATCTCAGAGCAGAACTTCCTTCCTGTCTGTGGCTTAAAGTGGACCAGACTAAATGCCTGGTCCCAGGCTTTTAAGGAGGGTCTAACATACCCTTCAAATACCTTCCCTGCCAGCTTGACCTTGACAGGTCAAGCATCTGCCACTACCAAAGTTAATTCCTGGGAAAATAAGTCATCCTTTCTATATTCTTTTTCTACCCTAAACTGGGACTGGCCGCTATGGATGGTAGGATCAGTATGGTGTCCTCTAGGCCAGAGAGTGCCTTCCCCTCCCTTGTCTGTATACATCTTTATCCCACTTCAAGGGAATTACTTTCAAGTGGGGCTTGCTTAAACTTCCTAGGGTTATCCTCCCCCACCCATTTTTGGAGAATCAGCTAAGGGTTCTTGAAATATCCTCTGATACATGTCACCTCGCAAAGTTAAACTAGTAATGTCCTTGGCAGTCCTTAGACATTGAAACCTCTCAGATTTTCTTCTCTAGTGTTGACTCTATGATCCGAATTTCTTTGACTCTGTGAAGTACCCTTTTGCAATGTACCATAGGGAGGCTTCCAGAGGAGATATTTCTATACAGTCTGGGCTGGCCCAACTGGCCATGAGTTGGCCCCATAGAGATTCAAATTGGGGCTAATCTCATCCCAGAAAAACAGGGTATGAAAGCTCGGGAAGTATACCCAATTCTACATAGGCTTGCCCTGCTGAGGTCGTCAATAAGACCCTACTAGTTCTGTTGCTGGTCACCATGTATGTAGGTGAGTTCCTTCTTTCTGTAATTATATATCTACTCTGGACTAAGTCTTTACAGATGAGAATCTTTCTGCTTCCTGAATCCACCAGGACTTGGGTGGGAACCTCATTCAGCTCAACTGAGATCACGAAGTCTGAAAGTCTCCCATATGGACCATTCACCAAATTACAGCTTTGTATCTTTGCAAAATTATGCATCCACCTGTGCTCACACCTTCATTCTCAAACTGGGGGCAGTCCTTTACAATGTGCTCTTTCACGCCACAATGGAAGCATGCCTGCGGGCCTTGTTCCATTTTGATTTAATGGTTTCTACAAAGGGTTCATTGTTCCCATCCTTCATTTGAATGTGCTCCCACTTGCGAAGCTTCACTAGCTTGCAATTTCATTCTAGATCCTCAAACCATGGGCAGTCTTTGACAGCATGGCCTTCTGCCACACAATAAGAGCTTGCCCATGGAGCATGCTACAAAGGGTTTTCTGTTTTCTTCTTTGTCATGGGGCAACACTCTTCCTCATGTCCATTCATGGCACAAAGTGAGAAAAAGGAAAAAGTGTCCGGATTGTTAATACTTAGTTGGGCAGGTACCTCAGAGATGCCTTTGTTCTTTGATTCCATGGTCATCCCTGCTTTGAAAGTTCTCCTTTGTCAGCGTATGCTTTAGTCTTTAGTGCTAGTTGTGTTATCAGATTGACATCCATTGCTTCACTTCCTTGGTATTAGTAATCTCTGGCCGAATAGACTCTCTTCCCACAGTTAAAACAAGCTGTTAGGCCTGAGGTCTGTGACTAGAGCATGGACTGAAGCTGACTTGATCTGAGGATTGTTGCTGAAGATCCAGTGCAATTTGCCTTTCTAGCTTCTGTATTGGTTCTGGTATCAACTGAGCCCCATGGAAGGCATCCACCACTTCTAATACTTTCTCCAGGGTAAGACCTGGATTTTTATCATTTTATCAAAGTTTCCCTTTTGAAAGTTTAGTGTTAGAGCTGCAGATTTACTTATTGTCCCCCTTCCTGTTATTAGTTTAAATTTGATCATGTTATGATCACTGTTGCCAAGTAGCCCCACCATCATTACCTCTCTCACCAAATCCTGTGTTCCACTAAGAATTAAATCTAAAATAGCTTCCTCTCTTGTTGGTTCCTGAACCAATTGCTCCATGAAGCAGTCATTTATTACATTCAGGAACTTTATGTCTCTAGCTAGTCCTGATGTTACATTTACCCAGTCAATATTGGAGTAATTGAAATCTCCCATTATTATTTCACTGCCAAATTGGTTAGCTTCCCTGATTTCTCTAAGCATTTCATCATCTGTCTGACCATTTTATCCAGATGGACGGTAGTATACTCCTATTATTATACTCTTACCCAACACACATGGGATTTCTACCCATATAGTTCAATAGAACCCAATAGAACAACAGTTCTATTGTAAATACATACCTCTGTAAATAAGTTCCATCTACTTTAACGGTTGCTCTTTTCTATCTCATGCTACCTATCTTTTCCCTCTCTTCTCCTGTCTCCCCTTCCCCTCTCCTCTTTCTGGCCTGCTCCCATCCCATGCTCCCTGTTCATTGTAATTTCCTCCTATATTTGAGTTACCTGTAAACCGGCGTGATGTGCCATACGAACGTCGGTATATTAAAAGTTGTTAAATAAATAAATAAATAAATAAATAAATAAATAAATATAGTTTCTACTGAGCATTTAGTCTCTTGTATGATCTTTATCCTGTTGGACTCTATACCCTCCCGGACATAAAGTGCCACACCCCCACCAAGTCGATCCTCCCTATCATTGCGATATAATTTGTACCTTGATATAGCACTGTCTATTTGGTTATCCTCCTTCCACCAAGTCTCTGTGATGCCAATTATGTCAATCTCATCATTTGCTCCTATACACTCTAACTCTCCCATCTTATGGCATTGGCATACAGACAATGGCATTCCATTAAAAGCAAACATGGACTATGTTTGCTTTTAATGGAAACTCTCTGTTGGGATGCCTTAACTCTCCTGTTTCATTAGTATCCTTCAAGGATACATTTCTCCAAACCATGTACTGCTGAGTGACTGTTGGCTTTCCCCCTTGTTCTAGTTTAAAAGCTGCTCTATCTCCTTTTTGAAAGTTAATGCCAGCAGCTTGGTTCCACTCTGGGTAAGGTGGAGCCCATCCTTTTGGAAAAGTCTCCCCTTTCCCCAAAAGTTTCCCCAGTTCCCAATAAAGTTGAATCCCTCTTCCCTGTACCATTGTCTCATCACGCATTGAAACTCTGGAGCTCTGCCTGCCTCTGGGGACCTGCACGTGGAACAGGAAGCATTTCAGAGAATGCCACCCTAGAGGTTCTGGATTTCAGCTTCCTAACTAAAATCCTAAATTTGGCTTCCAGAACCTCTCTCCCACATTTTCCTATGTCGTTGGTGCCCACATGTACCATGACAGCCGGCTCCTCCCCAGCACTGTCTATAATCCTATCTAGGTGACGCGTGAGGTCTGCCACCTTCACACCAGGCAGGCAAGTTACCATGCGGTGCTCACATCCACCAGTCACCCTGCTATCTACATTTCTAATAATCGAATCACCAACTATGATGGCCGGCCTAACCCTTCCCTCCTGGGCTGTAGCCCTGGGAGACTTGTCCTCAGTGCGAGGGGACAATGCATCACCTGGAGAGCAGGTCCTTGCTACAGGATCACTTCCTGCTACACCAGGGTGATGTTCTCCTGCTGGGAGACCTTTCTGATCCAAGGCAGCACTGGGACTGCCAGACTGGATTAGGGACTTGGCTACTATGTCCCTGAAGGTCTCATCAATGTACCTCTCTGTCTGCCTCAGCTCCTCCAAGTCTGCTACTCTAGCCTCCAGAGTTCGGACTCGTTCTCTGAGAGCCAGGAGCTCTTTGCACCGAGTGCACACATACAATCTCTCACCGGCGGGTAAAAAATCATACATGTGACACTCAATGCAAAAGACTGGAAAGCCCCCCTTTTGCTGCTGGATTGCTGCCTTCATCTTAGTTTTATTGAGTTCCTAGTTAAGTTTAGGATACTAAGGGAGTTAGAATGAGAGTATTTTAAATGTACAGGTGAATTTACTAGTTAATCAGCTAGTGTCCTTCAAGGAGATGATTAAACTTTCAATAAGGGCTGGTACAATAGTATGATTTAGATAAGACCCTGATTGATTTTTAATCAGAAAGTGTCTCATGCCTAAAAGTCAAGGGTTGAGTGGGTGGGAAAGACAGACCCTAGAATTAACTATTTCTGTTGCTTATTACCTCAGACACACGCAACCTCTAAAGAATATATCCCTTAATATCACCTTTCTCCAAACTTTTATAAGCCCAAAAAATTCTGAAAACTATACTTACCAATCCTTTTTAACCACCTATAAATTAATCTTCAGTCAGTTAATGGAAGGGTTTGAGATTCGCTCGCCTAATGGCGCGTGCTTCCAGTCCTCCTCTACTGCAAAGGGTGCGAGGCCTCTGGAAGCTGGGGCTGTGGACGTCAATCCCTGGATCGCCTGCGGTGACTTCTGGACTCCTCTCCCGGGGGATGCTGGGAGCAGTATGCAGATGAGCCTTCCGGTCTTCCTCTACTGCAAAGGGTGCGAGGCCTCTGGAAGCTGGGGCTGTGGATGTCAATCCCTGGATTGCTTGCGGTGACTTCTGGACTCCTCTCCCGGGGGATGCTGGGAGCAGTATGCAGATGAGCCTTCCGGTCCTCCTCTACTGCAAAGGGTGCGAGGCCTCTGGAAGCTGGGGCTGTGGACGTCAATCCCTGGATCGCTTGCGGTGACTTCTGGTTTCCTCTCCCGGGGGATGCTGGGAGCAGTATGCAGATGAGCCTTCCGGTCCTCTTCTATTGCAAAGGGTGCGGGGCCTCTGGAAGCTGGGGCTGTGGACGTCAATCCCTGGATCGCTTGCGGTGACTTCTGGACTCCTCTCCCGGGGGATGCTCGGAGCAGTATGCAGATGAGCCTTCCGGTCCTCCTCTACTGCAAAGGGTGCGGGGCCTCTGGAAGCTGGGGCTGTGGACGTCAATCCCTGGATCGCTTGCGGTGACTTCTGGACTCCTCTCCCGGGGGATGCTGGGAGCAGTATGCAGATGAGCCTTCCGGTCCTCCTCTACTGCAAAGGGTGTGGGGCCTCTGGAAGCTGGGGCTGTGGACGTCAATCCCTGGATCGCTTGCGGTGACTTCTGGACTCCTCTCCCGGGGGATGCTGGGAGCAGTATGCAGATGAGCCTTCCGGTCCTCCTCTACTGTGTGTGTGTGAGAGAGAGACATGCTGTTTCTCTCACACACACACAGTTCTCACTCTCACACGCTGTCTCTCATACATACATATACATTCTCTCTTTCACTTGCTGTATCACTCACACACACACACACACACACACGCACTCTCTCACTCTCACATGCTGTCTCATACAAACCCACAGGCTCTCACTGTCACATGCTGTTTCTCTCACACACATAGAGGTTCTCACATGCTGTCTCTCCGAACATACAGGCTCTCACTCCCACACAAAGTTTCTCAACTCACTCTCTTTCACAAACACACAATCTCTCATCTCACTCTCATACACACATACACTCTACAGGGCCTCAGCCTGAGGTGTAGAACTTAACTCCTTTCCTTCCTAGAGTGGTCCTCTCATAAGATAAGTATAAAATGGAAAAAAGGCTTGTTGCCAACAAAAATATTGTTATACCCATTGGCACTTGTTATTGTTCTTTCCCCTTTTTCCTTTGGTTGCCTCCTGTAGCTAGGGACTCCCCATCTTTGACGACTGCCATCTTGCTCATCCTCGGAGAAAGCAGAGTTGCTTACCTATAACAGGTGTTCTTTGAGGATAGCATGATGTTAGTCCTCATAAATTGCATGCACCTCCCCTTGGAGTTGGTTTCTCTGTATTTTAATATTAAAATACAAGACTGAAGGGACTCTGCATGGACATGTGGCATAATGGCATATGTGGGCATGCTCAGTGAGGCACAATCTAAGTTCTAGAAACTTTGGCATAAGATTTCTATGCTTTACTCCATCAGGTGATGTCATCCATGGGTGAGGACTGACATTCTGCTATCCTGGGAGAACAGCTGTTATAGTTAATCAGTTCTACTAGCCCTGTATTACTCAGTTTGTTTATTCACTTTGTATCATGTTTATTTTTTGTAATTTCCTTGGTAAATATAAATTTATTTTAAAAAAACCCCTAGAGAGTAAAGAACCTTGGATGGTAGGAAGCTGCTTTGTGAGTATCGCTCCTTGTTCCCACTTGATGCCTTCTGTGAGGGACTTGCAACTCAACTACAGCCCTCGTTCCACTTCAGCACATCTACCATCTGAGATCATCCAGGACATAGAACACATGCATTGCACTATTTCAACACAATTATGGCCTTTAATTGGAACTTGTGTGATAGAACTTTTTTTTGTAATACTTACAATAATTTGCCTTGTACAGTATTTGTCACTGTTGAACAATTGGTTTGAAAATACATTCTCTTGTCTCTATGAATATGGAAATTTCATGCTGGAGTCTCTCCTGCTGTACTGCCTCCTCTTTCTGTCATGCTGTCTCCCTCTCTGTCCAGTTTCAGATTTGGAAGTTTTCTCAGTTTTTTTTAAGCAAGCAAAGAATTATTGGATTTTTATTTTATAATATTTTTAAAATATTTGTATGGTACTATTGACGCCAGAAAACAAGAAAGTGGTAAATAATGGCTGTTTTAGACTAAAAATGTACTACAGAAATATATATGGCAATCCCTTGATGACATAAGGAAGAGATACCATGTACCAGCATTCCATAAACCATGACCAATTTGTCCATTGACTTCCATGATAAACCTGGAGATGTGTTTCTATATACATCCAGGGAGCCACCTCTATAACGTTCTTCTACAATGCAAAGATCATCCCAAAGGATGTCAATGAATATGAAACACTATTCTGAGTTATTTTTTCAGTTGCTTTAGGCTCTTTTTGCTCCTTTTCATGTTCTTTGCCACTTTGGAGAATTTCTCTCCTTCACCTTCAATAGGGAAACCAGCTTCCCCAGCAACTTTACTCTGCTTTATCCCTGATCATTTTTAGTTTGTTTTTTTTTTCTTCTAATTATCATGCCCATCTTTTCTACCACCTTGTTTAATTATTTTTTTTTTAGTTTTGATATTTAAAATTTGTAAAGAATAATCATTAAACTGGAACTGGCCACCTTTCTGTTACAGTGTTTCCACTGTCCATATATTGAATTAGGGTCCCGAAATATAAATTCTGCTATAGTGCAAATTCCATTGTCATTTCACAAGAAATTGCTGTATAAGAATCATTTTCTTTATTAAAGGTTTTACACATTTTGAAGTAAAAATGCCTCTTAATGAAAAGTGATGCCCAGGTTGTGGTCTTGGATGCCTACAGTAAAAAATACTTGCAGAATCTTTGTACCATTCTCCTATGACTCATACTTTCAGTTTTCATCATGAACTAGGAGGATCAGGCCACTCACTAAGAGCAGTGGTATAACTCAAGATGACGCATGTTGCACATGAAGCAGAAAAGAGAGAGCAGAGAAAGAAAGGAAAGGAAGTCAAGTCTTCAGGGCTACTCTTCCCTGTGGAATGACCTGCAACTTTTAGAAGTATTATACTTTTAGAAGTATTATACTTCTAAGCCATCTCAAAACCCATCAATAGACTGTGGTAGAGATCCCTGAACTGAAGGATCATCATCTACTTTTAGTTTTTCATTCAAACTAAATCTAATCCTCAGTATATTACTTAAAATCATTGGTTGCAATGAGCTAAATTATCTGAAAATAGATACATAATAGTCAAAACCTAATAAGGTCCTTGGAAGCCAGTAGCCTTACTCAGGGAATTAATTTTTAACAAAGACTTTAAAGGTATATATATATAATTAACATAAAATGTAGAAAATCTGAAACCACAGGAAACATGGCTGAAGAAGAAAATATGCTTAAAATAGCTGATTGTATGTTACTAGCGGTATTTTGTGGTCAGATTCAGAGGGCGACAGGAAAGCAGTGAGTAGTACTAGCTTTTGAATCAAGTGCTAAATTAGTGCATTGCAGATGTAATGGCAATTCCAGGTTTGATTATTTAGTTGTTACCATTGTCATCATTGCTGCAGTAATCTGCAAATCTACTGTCATGAAAAATGCAGCAAATATTTCTGTAGAATTGATATTCTTTTTGTTGATTTTTGTAATTTTCCTCTTTGTGGTGTTCAAACTCATTCCATCGACCTTAGAGGACAAGCATAATCCATCACCTCTTGTAGGTATTCTTTCTTAGATACTAGATATGCTGGCTCACCAACATATAAAGTATTCATCAAGTTTATGCCTTACAATTCTCTCTGAGCTTTCAAGATTAAAAATTCACTAATAAAACCGGGAGAGTATGCATCCTTGCCTTACTTCTTTTTTTTTATTTCCATGCCCGTTGTATTTCCTGCTGATGTTCTGACTCTGCCTTTTGATTTTAATATAAATTCATAATTATACTGATTTCATAGTTAGGTACACTAGCTGTATATACTTTTTCTACCATTTTGCTATAATTTATTTTTTCAAACATCTTAACATTCTCAATAAAGCAAATAAATAGCTCTTTTTTTTCACCTATCCTTCATTGTAAGGAAATGCCATCTCTTCTTCCTTTTCCTTTTCTGCCTCTTCCTAATTTTATCTCATCTAGATATTTTTCAACAATGGTGTGATTCTGTTTTTAATAACCTGCTATATATTTTCAATGCCAGAATAAAAAAACATAATAGTAATCAAAGCAGTGTAGAGGTTAGATGCTGAATGGCCTGTGTAAGAGAAAGGTCTCTTTTGCCATCTGAGGGGGCCCAATGTTGAACCCTAATGAGCAGGACTGCTGTCATTCAATGATGTAGAAAAAATATTGCATAAATAGGTAATAGCATTTTATGTTTTCGCATATGCCGAACATCCATTCCAGCACTTCATGCTTTGTATTTGCCAAGCCATTGTAGGCATTTTTTTGGACTGTGGCTTTTTCTTCATATTCAATGAAGCTGCACTACATAAGTATTTCAGAAAATATTTAAATAGGGCAATGTTGTGAATGAAATACAGTATGGGATGCTTTTATGGCTTCTTGCCCTTAGATCATGGTGACATCACTCCATAAGAATGCTCCATGTGTTTCCTTTGTTCAATTCTAAACGTTGCTGACATCATCAAGATACTTTGTATGCCATAGTGGAATAAATGAGCTGAATGCATATTTTCTGTAAACGAGGCAGATATGCATTGCATTCTATGGAGAGTAGCAAGACTAAAATATTTCACTATACTCTCATTATCAACTTAGTCACATGTATTTGAGCTCCTGAGGAGCCTCTTTTCAAACTCAGAATAGGATATGAAGCAAAATTTGCTTAGCTGTAACAGGTGTCCTCCAAGGACAGCAGGATATAAACCCTCACCCGTGGGTCTCATCACCTGGCATGTGGAAGATTTACACTAAAGCTTCTAAATACTTTTGGCACACTCTATTGAGTATGTGCAACACAATCTGCATTACAACGAGGTATAGGGGCCACCTCCATTCTTTTATAGTTATTAACAAGAACATGAAGAACCAATTCCAAGGGGAAGTGGAGGGATTTTGTGAGGACTTACATCCTGCTGTTACAAGTAAGTTACTTTTTCTTCCTCAGAGGACAAGCAGGACGATAAGTCCTCACCAATGGGGAAGCCCTAGCTACACACTGCCCTGAACAAAAGAGGGAGAACAATATTGTCAATGATAAAATTAATTTTGGTGGCAACTAGCAATTTCCCTTACTTTTCCTCATTTGTTTGGTAGGGGGGGGGGGGGCGGGGAGGCAGCCTGGATGGCATGGAATTGGATTCTACACATCAAAAAGACTCTGAAGGAGAGATTAACTAAATCTACTGTTGCATCGGGAGTCTTTATCCAAACAATAGTGAGATGTGATTGTATGGAGAGAACCCCATGCCACAGCTTTGCAAATCTTCTCCATGGAAGACAATCTCATGTAAGTCACGGGTGGCAACATGGCTCTAATACTGTGAAGTTTAACCTGCTTTAACAGATTCAGTTCTGCCTGGGCATAACAGAAAGAGAGCCAATTAGAAAGGGTGAGCTAGGCAATGGCAGTTTAAGGTTTATTGGAATCAAATGAAACAAAAAGCTGGGTGAACTTTCCAAGGGCTTCAATTTGCTCCAGTTAAAAGACCAAGGTTCTTTTACAATCTAAATTGTGCAACTCATGTTCACCTTTGTGGACATGTGTCCTGGAAAAGAATGCTGGAAGGATGATTGACCACTTAAAATGGAATTCCAACACTTCCTTAAGAACATAAGAATATATAACATAAGGCTTGCCATACTGGGTCAGACCAAGGGTCAATTAAGCCCAGTATCCTGTTTCCAACAGTGGCCAAGCCAGGTCACAAGTACCTGGCAGGATCTGAAGGGGTAGATAGATTCCAAGCTGCTTATCCCAAGAATAAGCAGTGGATTTCTGCAACTCTCCCTTAATAATTGTTAATGGACTTTTCTTCCAGAAACTTGTCCAAACCTTTTTTATTTATTTATTTATTTTTAATTATCTATTTATTGAATTTTCACAATTTTACAGATAAATGTTAGCATTTCACAATAGTAAGGGAAAAGCAATGCATTTAAACAAAACTAAATATAGATATCAAATCATCCCTTCCATTTAGCCCATCATTATAAGAAATGGGGGAGACAATTTTAAGATAAAGAGCAGAAACAAAGGAAATCTAAACTTTATTCAACATAATGCTTCTGAGTTAACCTGTGCATATATCCATATACCTACTTCCCACAGAGGCTAACTGGAATGGGAATCGAGATACATACGTAATCCGGTTCTTTAAATTTATACCTGGAATCTTTATATAGGATGAAACATTGACAAGGAAACCGTAGCAAAAATTTCCCCCCTCTTGCCAAAACCTCCCCCCGCATTTCCAGGAATCGTCTTCTTCTTAACTGTGTTATTTTGGTGAGGTCAGGGAAAACCTTTACCGGGAAACCATAAAATTTTTGATCTTGGTTTCGAAAGAATAGCTTCAGAATTGAGTATCTTTCAACAGATGAATCTAATTGGACAAAAAGCGTGGCTCTCTCTTTCACTTCTAGCTCAAAGGAGTTTTCCAGGATATTCGCCAATTCAAAAGAAACCTCCATGTTCTCCCTTTGGTCTGATTAGGACTTCATTTCACCTGGCTGGGGTATATAATATATCCTTTTTATTTTTGGAATATCTTGATCAGCAAATTTCAGAATATTAATGAAATAACTTCTGAGTAATTCTCGATGTGATAATAATCTCATTTTAGGAAAGTTTAAAATTCTTATATTATTCCTTTTGATAAGGTTTTCCAAGCTTTCCATTTTAGTCATTTGAATACTCTCAGATTTGATCAAATTTGCTTGAATCTTTTCCACTTCTGTTACCTTATTTTCCAAAAGAGATGTAGATAATTCAGCTTTCTCCAGCCTCTTTTCTAAACCATGACTCACTTCAATGCTTTCCTTAACCATTAGAGATGTGAATCGTGTCCTCGATCGTCTTAACGATCGATTTCGGCTGGGAGGGGGAGGGAATCGTATTGTTGCCGTTTGGGGGGGTAAAATATCGTGAAAAATCGTGAAAAATCGTGAAAAATCGAAAAAACGTAAAATTGCAAAACCGGCACATTAAAACCCCCTAAAACCCACCCCCGACCCTTTAAATTAAATCCCCCACCCTCCCGAAACCCCCCCCAAATGACTTAAATAACCTGCGGGTCCAGTGGCGGTCCGGAACGGCAGCGGTCCGGAACGGGCTCCTGCTACTGAATCTTGTTGTCTTCAGCCGGCGCCATTTTCCAAAATGGCGCCGAAAAATGGCGGCGGCCATAGACGAACACGATTGGACGGCAGGAGGTCCTTCCGGACCCCCGCTGGACTTTTGGCAAGTCTTGTGGGGGTCAGGAGGCCCCCCCCAAGCTGGCCAAAAGTTCCTGGAGGTCCAGCGGGGGTCAGGGAGTGATTTCCCGCCGCGAATCGTTTTCGTACGGAAAATGGCGCCGGCAGGAGATCGACTGCAGGAGGTCGTTCAGCGAGGGTTCCGGCGCCTCGCTCAACGACCTCCTGCAGTCGATCTCCTGCCGGCGCCATTTTCCGTACGAAAACGATTCGCGGCGGGAAATCGCTCCCTGACCCCCGCTGGACCTCCAGGAACTTTTGGCCAGCTTGGGGGGGGGCCTCCTGACCCCCACAAGACTTGCCAAAAGTCCAGCGGGGGTCCGGAAGGACCTCCTGCCGTCCAATCGTGTTCGTCTATGGCCGCCGCCATTTTTCGGCGCCATTTTGGAAAATGGCGCCGGCTGAAGACAACAAGATTCAGTAGCAGGAGCCCGTTCCGGACCGCTGCCGTTCCGGACCGCCGCTGGACCCGCAGGTTATTTAAGTCATTTGGGGGGGGGTTCGGGAGGGTGGGGGATTTAATTTAAAGGGTCGGGGGTGGGTTTTAGGGGGTTTTAGTGTGCCGGCTCACGATTCTAACGATTTATAACGATAAATCGTTAGAATCTCTATTGTATTGTGTTCCATAACGGTTTAAGACGATATTAAAATTATCGGACGATAATTTTAATCGTCCTAAAACGATTCACATCCCTATTAACCATAACAGTTAAGGAAGCTATTGATTTTTCCATTGCAGATATTGCATTTAATATGTGTTCCAAAGTCACATTAGGAGTCATGGGGTGTGAGGGTTCACAGAGCACACGTATTTCTTTCTCTTTTCTCATTACAGGCTTAAGAAAAATGTTACCTTCTCTAGCTTCCTGTGATCTTTCAACCGGTGAATCCCCGGAGTTAGACAAATCTAAACTCACCGAGGAGTTAGGAAATCCTTCCCCTCCTCCTCTCTGGGATTCTTCCACTTGGAGAGCTGTCTTATTCTCCAACAGTGCAGAAATGTTAGCGTCCGGCTCCAAGTTCTTAAGCGGTACCTCGGGGGTTTTAGGTGCGCCGGGGCTCAGCGATGTCTCTAAGGCCAGAAGGCTCAACGGCTGCTCTCTGTCTTCTCCTCCAACGGCCCCTCCCTCCGGCAATTGCTGCAACAGGCCAGCGAAAAGTTCCTCAATCCGTGGCTGACGCGAAGTTTGATTCGGTGTAGAGGTACTATTCTTAATTTTCGCCTTGCGTTTCGTGTGTGGCATTGTACCACACCAAGTTTATGAAAAAATATAATAGGAAATTTTGCAAAGAGAAAAAACCAGAATTGCCACGGAGCTCCGCTTTTCGCTGTTCACTTGTCGGTGGCCATTTTGTCTCCAAACCTTTTTTAAATGCAGCCACACTAATAGCTTTCACCACATCCTCTGGCAATGAATTACAGAGCTAATTATGCATTGAGTAAAACAATATTTTCTCTTATTAGTTTTAAATGTATTATCCATTAACTTCATTGTGTGTCCCCTGGTCTTTGTACTTTTCAATAGAGTAAACAACTGATTAATGTTTACTCATTCCATTCCACTCATTATTTTATGGACCTCTATCATATCTCCTCTCAGCTGTCTCTTCTCTAAGCTGAAGAGTCCTAATCTCTCTAGTCTTTCTTCATAGGGGAATTGTTCCATCCCCTTTATCATCTTGGTCACTCCTCTTGGTACCTTTTCTAATTCTGCTATATCTTTCTTGAGATGTGGTGACCAAAACTGATCACAGTACTCAAGATGAGGTCCACCATGGAACTATACAGAGGCATTATGATATTCTCTGTTTTATTCTCCAATCTTTTCCTAATAATTCCTAGCATTCTATTTGCTTTATTTGCTGCTGCTGCACACTGAGCAGAAGATTTCAATGTATTTTCAACAATGACACCTAAATCCTTTTCCTGAGTGGTGACACCTAATGTGGAACCTTGCATTTTTTTAGCTATAATTTGGGTTACTCTTCCCTAAGTGCATCACTTTGCACTTGTCTACATTAAATTTCATTTTCCATTTGCATGCCCAATCTCCCAGTTTTGCAATGTCCTCTTGCAATTTCTCACAATACTCTTATGATTTAACTACTTTGAATAATTTTGTGTCATTGGCAAATTTCATTACCTCACTTGTTGTTCCCATTTCCAGGTCATTTATAAATATGTTAAAAAGCATCGGTCCCAGAACAGATCCCAGGAGCACTCCACTATTCACCTTTTTCTATCAGGAAATCCAGATACACTAAATCAACTGGCTCACCTTTATCCACATGTTTATTTATGCCCTCAAAAAAATGTAGCAAATTTGTGAGGCAAGACTTCCCTTGGCTAAACCCATGTTGGCTTTGTCTCATTAAACTATGCTTATCTATATGTTCTGCAGTTTTGTTCTTTATGAAGTTTCTACCATTTTGCCTGGCACAGATGTCAGACTCACTGATCTGTAATTTCCAGAATAACTCCTTGATCTCTTTTTAAAAATTGATGTTACATTGGCAACCTTCCAGTCTTCAGGTATCATAGATGATATTATTGATAGTTTATAAATTTCCAATAGTAGATCCTCAATTTCATTTCTCAGTTCTTTCAGCACTCTGGGATGTACACTACCTGGTCCAGGTGATGCATGAGATCTCCCACCTTTGTACCAGGCAGGCAAGTTACCAGGCAGTCCTCACATCCACCAGCCACCCAGTTATCTACATTTCTAATAATTGAATCACCAACTATGACGGGCCACCTAACCCTTCCCTTCTTGGCAGTAGCCCTGAGATACACATCCTCAGTGCGAGAGGACAATACATCACCTGGAGAACATGTGCTTGCTACAGGATCACTCTCTTCTGAGTTTTAGCAAGATGCTCAGACCACCAGAGGAACTGCATACAGAAGATTATGCTCCAGTCTAAGGAGAAGGTGTCTGAGGCTAGTTTGCCTTGTGTCACTATTCTGAAGCAGAAGTTCAGGACCTTTCTATTCAAAGGAAATGCAAACAGAACTACCATAGATGTACCCCATTCATGGAATATCTAGTTTGCTATTTCCCAGTTGTTAGGATTTGTGGATATGTGGGCCCTGGATATGAGAGATGCTACCACGCACAGGGGTGAGCCCCGTGAGCCTCACCATTGGGAGGTGAGGTCTCAGCTGACGTCAGACACAGCTCAAGTCTTAGAGTCTTTATTAAAGAGGTAGAGAAGCACTATCTGTGGAGCGGGGGATGCAAGAGTAAAGTCACACAGACACAGAGGTGCCACAGGTCTTGTGGAATGGGGGTTACCCAAAATGAATTTGGCCATAGAGGCAAAATCTCATAATAAAATCTTTTTTAAATATATCCAAAGCAAGAAACCTGTGAGGGAGTCGGTTGGACCATTAGATAACCGAGGGGTTAATGGGGCTCTTAGGGAAGATAAAGCCTTAAAAAAAGACTAAATAAATTCTTTGCTTCCGTTAATGGGAATGGTTAATAAAACGAAAAATGTCATAATGCCTCTGTGTCGCTCCATGGTGAGACCGCACCTTGAATACAGTGTACAATTCTGGTCGCCGCTTCTCAAAAAAGATTATAGTTGCGATGGAGAAAGAACAGAAAATGGCAACCAAAATGATAAAGGGGATGGAACAGCTCCCCTATGAGGAAAGGCTGAAGAGGTTAGGGCTGTTCAGCTTGGAGAAGAGACGGCTGAAGGGGGATATGATAGAGGTCTTGAACGAGTAGATGTGAATCGGTTATTTACACTTTCAGATAATAGAAGGACTAGGGGGCATTCCATGAAGTTAGCAAGTAGCACATTTAAGACTAATCGTAGAAAATTCTTTTTCACTCAGAACACAATTAAGTTCTGGAATTTGCCGCCAGAGGATGTGGTTAGTGCAGTTAGTGTAGCTGGGTTCAAAAATGGTTTGGATAAGTTCTTGGAGGAGAAGTCCATTACCTGCTATTAATCAAGTTTACTTAGGGAATAGCCACTGCTATTAATTGCATCAGTAGCATGGGATCTTCTTAGTGTTTGGGTAATTGCCAGGTTCTTGTGGCCTGGTTTGGCCTCTGTTGGAAGCAGGATGCTGGGTTTGAAGGACCCTTGGTCTGACCCATCATGGCAATTTCTTATGTTCTTATGTTCTTATACCCAAGGAGGATACCATAGAATAGATGGTGCTGTGATGGTCCACAGAGCAGGGTACACCAACAAGGGTTCTTCCGTACAGACATGATGGTAGTGGTCCACGGAGAGGGGTACACCAATGAGGGTCCTCAGTAGAGATGGTAATGGTCCGCAGTGTGGGGAACACTGAAGAGGTCCTCAGTAAAGATGGTAATGGTCCGGAAAGCAGGGTACTCCTGGCAGGAGTGGCGATGGTTCCAGGGGAACAAGGCAGGCTGTAGTCCTGGGTGTCAGGCCCTCCGAGGATTGGATAGCCAGAGATGAGGAGAGGGCCCCCGAGGAGCAGGTACCCGGGATGTCTCACGCTAAGGAAGCAAGAACTGGAATGAAGGGTCCTCTGAGAGCGATGCAGATTCAGCAATGAGGGAACTCATTGCCAAGTCATAGGTAGGCACACGCCTAAGGGATTCCGAGGGCAAGATGGCGGTCGGTGGCGTCCGTGCCGTCCAGGGAGGCCTGGGAGTGGTAGGCAGGCCGGCAATAGCTGGCGGAGGCTGAAAGTCTTCTCAACTAATGCTGTACAGAAAGAGGTGAACAAGAGCAGCCGCAGCTGTCTGCGAATGACAGGCATAACAGTACCCCCCTTCTTAGGGCCCCTCCCCGGGGGTTTTTGCTTTCTTGGGTAAGAAGCATGGAACAGTTTGATCAGCGCTTTGTCAAGAATATTGACTACAGGGTCCCAGCTGTTCTCTTCGGGACCAAATCCTTCCGAGATTAGATATTCCCAACGCGTCCCACACTTCCTTATGTCCAAGATGTCCTCAACCTGATATGTTATATCCTCCTCTGAAGCTAGAGGTTGGGGCTCAGGAGGTTTCTTGGAGAATTCAGATAGGATGAGCGGCTTCAATAGTGAGATGTGGAAAGCGTAATGAATCTTGAGCGATGTATGTAGATGAAGGCTGTAAGTGAATGGGCCCAGCCGGCAAAGTATGGGAAAAGGTCCGATGTATCTGGGGGTGAAGCGAGCTGAAGGCGAGGGGAGCTTGGTTTGCCCTTGGACCTCGTGAGACTGCAGAGAGGAGTTCCTTAGAAGCGCTGAGGCAGGTGAGACGTATCCCAACACAGGCGGACAGGCAGAAGACCAGGGACTTGGACCTCCGCCAAACCTGACGTATCAGTAGAGACCCAACAACGCAATGCTGGTCTCTGGGGTAGCACTCCGGCCACTTGTTAGCCCTTTCGGACCTGCTGTACAGGAACGGAAAATGCGCCAGGACGGACAGAGGTTGAGGGCAGACGATGGAACTGGAACAAGGCGAGACTTGAAGACTGAAGATGATCAGACGATACTTGAAGACGAGGATCAGATGAGGACTTGAAGACAAGGACAGATGATACTGGATAAGGATGAGGCAAGGCTGAAGAGAAGAACATCAGGGACACTGATGAAGACACTCGATGAGTGGACAGATGATAGAAGAGTTAAAACTCAGTATGAAGGTATCTGGTCACGACTCGTAGCAGCATCCATCCTGAACTGAGGCTTCGGGGACCCGGCATAATCAGTGCAGGCCAACTTGAAGAAGTGACGGCTTCAGACCCAACGCGGGGAACAAATCAGAAGGTCAACCGAAGTTGAAGAGGACGGTCCACTAGGAGGTAAAATCTGGAACCAGGATAACCGAGAGGAAGGCTACCCTGATTAGGGAGCCAAAGAGTCTGAAGGCTCCTTGACGTAGGAGCCAAAAGGGTTTGAACGCTTGACAGCTAAAAGGACTGAAGATGAAGACGTCAAAAGGATTCTGAAGATGAAGACTACTTGACATGAAGATGTCTGGCACATTATGATATCTAGATTTTAACCCCCAGGGCACTCAGTCAAGAGCATCAAGGAGGTGTCAAGTGAACTGGAGAATGAGACATCTGAGACATCTGGACATCTGGACCTCGGACCCCCAGGTCACCCAACGAAGAGCATCGAGGAGGCTCTGAGAGGCAGAACAACAGGATGACAGACTTCTGGAAAGACAGGACATCGGAAGATGAGGACTTCAGGAAGATCTGAAGGTGAGGACATCAGGAGGGTCAGACGTCAAAGACATCTGAAGACAAGGACTTAGGATCCGGCGAGAGACCAAACATGGAATGAAGATGAGATGAAGGATCAGGAACCACAAATGAAGACAAGGGAATTCGCACGAAGAACAGAGTGCCTTGAAGAAGTGGAACTGGACATCAGGAACTCCTGGACCGAAGAGCTGGAATGGAGGATCCAGGAGCAGTCCAACTCCATGACTAACTCCTTGCAAAGGCGAAGCCCTTTTGTAGGGCTGAAGAGGAACACCCAGGATGACAACATGAGGCGGAGCCAGGAGGACTGGCCCTTTAAATCCTGAAGAGAGGCACGGCCCCATGCCTAAGAAGACAGGACCAGGGACAGCAGCCATGCTGTGTAGGAGCAGCGGAGGAGGTAGGCCCGAGGCGTCGGAGGTGGTTCCAGCCACTGAAGAGAGGACCGAGGGTGGCCCCAGCTGCGTAAAGCACTGGCGGCGGCCTCCTGGCCACATCAGGGCATGGCAGCATGGCTCCCTGCTGAGGACGGCGGCGGTGATGGTAGCGGCCTCCAAGCCGCGAGGGGAAGATTGCGGCCTGAGCCACAGGACAATGGCATCGGGAAGCAGGAAAGCAGCTGGAAAGATGAGAGGCTGCTTGTGGCTAGGCCCACGAGCAGAATTGTAACACCTTGCTGTTGTTATTGCCTTCATTGCTCCTTCTCTGGACTGCTTGGCACCTGTAGGAGGTCCTTTGCCTTTAGGGTGGGCATTGAGAATAAAAAGTAGATAGACACGCCAGACAGCCCCAGAAGATTATTCTTCCTCTCCGTCTGGACTGAACCCAGACCGATACCACCCCAAAATAAAGGATAAAGCGCCCAACTTGCAGACTGGTTACATCCGTTTTGACTTATTTTGAAAGACAGACTATAAAGCCAAAAATATAAAGAAATAAAAATAAATAAAATAAAATTTGGTGGCATTGTAGGTTCTGAAGAAGATTCTTACATCTAAGGAATGAATCATGTCAAAACCAGCAACATCTTTGACTATTTTTTATGTTGGTTCAGTAAAAGGTAGCACAATCTGCAAGGAATCCAGTGATATTCTGTGAACATAATTTGCACATCCCTCCCTTCCTCAATTAAAGCTTTGACCTACAATGAGAATTCTCACTCATGCTAATGGACAGAATAGTGAGAATTGTAGGCAGGACAAAAAATGTCATATTCGAGTGCTTAGTAATGATCATACTTTGATCTTAATGCCTGCATCAATTGTAAACTCAAGTTCTGGGTTATGTTGTATTATTTATCTGACCCATTCCTCACCCTCACTTTTCCTTTTGCATGTTTCAGTCCATTTTGTTGGTTATTGTTTTCTAAACCTAAACATGTAAGTCAAGGTTTTCACCATATAAAATAATAAATTGACAAGTTAATTTTGAATTGCACTGCACAAAATATAAATTAAAAAATAATTTCATTGTGCCCCTTTGTGTCTAAAATATTCTCACATTTAATTTAATTGATAGTACACTAAAATGCTTTGAATGCTGTGGTTTCAGTTCTGACTTTTTCCTTGTGCCGTTTGTTGCTTTGATGACTGCACTTGTAGTCTATCATCTGATGCATTTTTGCATCTTTCTGTAAGGCAGGCATGACTCACTGTGTGGAATTTGCTGCCTCTCATATGACAGTGTAAATGCAAATTTTGAGTATAACTATTTTAAGCTACATTACAAACAGCCCCTTTATGTACTTTTTACAATCACACCCCTAAAGAATCAGTAGGCTAAACTTAATTTACAAACTCTGAGATCAATATTCAAAGGCATTTACCCAGATAACTTTTGAGTTAGCTGGGTAAATGTTGATGAGTGAATATTCAATATTGGTGGCACTTATCCAGTTACAATTTAGCCAAGTAAGTTAGGGGAGTTTTGGAGGCATTCTGGAGTTAGCCAAATAATTTTTTCAGCAAACTGTAGACATGGCCATGAGCAGGTCTAAAATTATTCAGGAACATGTTCCCAGATAACTTTAGACTTAATCAACCATATTCAAAAGCATATAACCAATTAGGTGGCAAATTTACTGCTAAAAAAAAAAGCCAGGCAGACCTGATAGTCCAATTCTAACATCCCTCCCCAGTGGCACAAAATGGGGTCTGCTGGCCTGAGCCCTCCCCTAACCCCTTCAGAACATTTGTTAGGATTTGTAAGTATGTGGACCCTTTGGCCGAGGTAAGAGGTGGTACTGCCCAAGGGTGGTACTGCCCTCACCGTCAGGAGGCAGAGTCTCGGCTGCGGGATGATATACAGCAGAGGTATAGATGGAGAAAGAGAGGGTGACCCCAGGAGGCAGGCCACGGAGCAACAGCGCAGATGCTGACTTCAGACTCAGCTCGGATGACTGGAGTCAGGCAATAGCTGCGGCAATACCCGAGGAGTGGGGGTGCCTGGGAATAGTTACAGTCACTGTAGTTACACTGGGTCCATAGAGATGATACACAAGAGGGTTCCTCGGTGGGAGATCATGGTAGTGGTCCGCAGAGTAGGGTACACCGGCGAGGTTTCCTCCAGTGATACCACGGCATGGGTCCGCAGAGCTGGGTAGACCTGGAAGTGGCCCCTCTAATGAATCACGGCAATGGTCCGCAGAGTAGGGTACACCAAAGAGGGTTCCCACATAGATATCACAACAGGGGTCCACAGCGTGGTACTCACAGTGACTGAAGACAAGTAGTAGTTCCGTAGAAAGCCTCGGGAAGTGAGGCAGGCAGGAGTCCGGGTGAAAGGCCCTCCGAGGAGCAGATAGCCAAGAGACGAGGGAGGGCCCCCGAGGAGCGGGTACCCGATAGTCTCCCACCACGGAAGCAGGAACCGAAACAATGCTGAAGTGAGATCAGGTAGATACAGCAAGTGAACTCACTGCCAAGTCGCTGGCTGTCTGGGTTGGCGAACTTAAATATCGGAGTGGAGTGACGTCATCTGATGGGGACGCCCCTGAGGTTCCCACCATGACGTGGTTAAAGCAGGTTGTGGAGTGCGCGCGCGACTAGGGAATCCCGAGGGTAAGATGGCGGTCGGCAGCATCCATGCTGCTCAGGTAGGCCCGGAAACGGAGGCTGGAAGGCCGGTGGTAGCTGGCAGAGGCCGTGAGTTCGCCCAACGGAGCCAAAGCAGTAAAAAGAGAGGTGAGCAGCAGCGGTCGCAGCCGTCTGCGGCCATGAAGCATAACAGTATCTCTCTTCTTAGGGCCCCTCCCTGGGGATTTGGTTTTTTTTGGGTGAGATGTATGAAACTGCTTGATCAGTTATTTATCGAGAATATTAGCTGCAGGCTCCCAGCTGTTTTCTTCAGGCCCAAAGCCCTCCCATGATATCAGATATTCCCATCGTCTTCCTCGTTTCTGTTGGATTCGTGGACCCTTGGGCCGATCGGAACCAAAGGAGGAGTTGCTGTAGATGGTGGCAGCAGTGGCCCCGATCGGGAGGCGGCAAAGACAGGCTCGGAACTGGCCAAAGGAGGAACTCTGGAAGCCCTATGCGACCAAGGGCTTTGGCGAGGAAGGTGGAGACGACGGACCTGGTCCAGTAGTGGGGAGATCTTCGCCCTGGAAGCCGATCCTCCCCCGAGAGGAGCTCGTAGGAGTTCGGCCGCTGGGACTTAGGAGATTCACCCTGGAAGCCGGAGTCCCCCCAGGAGGAGCCTGTAGGGACCCGGCCGCTGGGACTTAGGCGGACCCGCGAGGGCCAAGTCGGATGAAGTTCAAGGTCAGTTGCCGAAGGGTCGTCGTTCGCCAGTCCAGAGTCAGGAACCAAGGGATCACCGTAAGCCAGTCCGAGGTCAGGAGCCAAGGCGTCAACGTAAGCCGGTCTGGGGTCAGAAGCCAGAGAATCACCGAAAGCCGAACCGGGGTCAGAAGCCAGGGAATCGTCGTAAGCCAGTCCAAGGGTCAGGAGCCAGGAAACACCGTCAGCAGAACCAGGATCAAGATCAGGAAGAGCAGGGAAACTCAGTATGGAGCAACTGGAGTCAGGAGAACCTGTGAACCTCGTTGCAAGGCAAAAGTCTAGGCTGAGCTGCAGGGTATAAATACCCTGCAGCGTCTGACGTCACCCGGAGGCTTCCCTTGCAGTTTCCCGCGCTGGCCCCTTTAAATCATGCTCAGAGACGCGCGCGTGCGTGCGTATAGGGGGCGGGGCCAGCCGCCGAGGAGCACCGGCTGCTGCGACGCAGCGAAGAAGGCCCGGCAGAAGCCAGCACAGGCCTGGGTGAGGCGGGGGAACGCCGAGCCCGCGGCGGCCGAGGTCCCCGGAGGTTTGGGGAGCGCGGGCCCACCACGGGAGCCTGAGGCCATGAGTAGCGATTCCGGGGCCGACCCAGAATCGCAACAGTTTCCGTATATCCAGGACATCCTGTACTTGATAAGTGATGTCTCTTCTGATGCCAGAGGTTGAGGTTCAGGCAGCTTTTTGGAAAATTCAGATAGAATGAGAGGTTTAAGTAATGAGACGTGGAAGGCTTTATGAATCTTGAGTGAAGTGGGCAGGCATAGGCTCTAGGTAACTGGGCCAGATGATGAAGTATGGGAAATGGCCCGATGTATCTGGGAGCGAAGCGGACTGAAGGTAGTTTCAGACGAATGAATCGAGTACTAAGCCATTCTTTGTCACCAGGACTGAATTGAGGAGCTGCCCGGTGATGAGTATCATAGCATTTTTTGGACTTCTGGGCAGCTTGTTGTATAAGGCGTTTAGTGTCATCCAGGGGTTGATGCAACTCTTGAGCAGTGGCTTGCGCCACAGGAGAGGCCACTGACAGAGGTAACGGAAGTGGAGGCAGAGGCTGACATCCGTATACCACTTGGAAAGGTGAAGACCCGGTGGATGTAGAGAGATGAGAATTGAGGGCAAACTCAGCCCAAGGTAGTAACTCGGACCAATCATTTTGTTGTGAGTTTACGTATGCCCGGAGAAACTGCTTCAAGGTCCGATTTGTCCTTTCCATCTGACATTGGCCTGCGGGTGATAAGCCGACGTGAGGTCCAACACAATGTCAAATTTCTTACATAAGGACCTCCAGAACCTGGCTGTAAATTGCACCCCCCGGTCGGAGAGTATATGCCTCGGGAGTCCGTGGAGTCAGAATATGTTGTGGATGAAGAGTCTCGCCAGTTCCGGGGCAGAAGGGAGGCCAGGTAGAGTCACAAAGTGAGCCATTTTTAGAAACCGGTCCACCGTGACCCAAATGGTATTATTGCCGTTGGAAGGAGGAAGATCCACTATGAAATCATTGGCAATGTGTGTCCACGATTCACTGGGTGCGGGCAGTGGTTGCAAAAGACCCCAGGGTTGACCCATCGGTGGCTTCTGGTGGGCACAGGTGGGGAACGACTCCACATACACCTGAGCGTCTTTCCTCATGGTTAGCCACCAGTAGAACCTCTGGAGTGACGATAGGGTTCTGGCTTGACCTGGATGGCCCGCCAATAGGGAATCATGTGCCCATCAAAGGATCTTTCTATGAAGTGGACAGGGAACCACCCTCTTCCCAGGTGGTACGGAGAATGTGGCAGAGAGAAGAACCTTGTCTGGATTGATGATGTGACGTGGAACATCCAGAACGTCCACGGTGGTGAAGGACCGAGAAAGGGTGTCGGCTCGAATATTCTTGTCGGCTGGCCGGTACCTTAGCAAGAAATTGAACCGAGTAAAAAAGAGACACTAGTGGCCTGCCGGTGATTAAGATGTTGTGCATGGTGCAGGTACTCAAGGTTCTTGTGGTCTGTATATAACGTGACCTGGTGCTGAGCCCCCTCGAGCCAGGGGTGCCACTCTTCAAAAGCGGGCTTAATTGCCAATAATTCTTTGTCCCCGATTCCATAATTGCGCTCCACAGGAGAGAAGCGGCGAGAGAAGAATGAGCAGGGATGTAAGGTGTGATTGGCAGAATGCTGGCTCAGGACTGCACCAACACCGACGTCGGATGCATCAACTTCGACGATGAAGGGTGGTCGGGGATCCAGGTGGCATAAGCATGGTTCTCTAAGGAATGCATCCTTAAGTTGCTGAAAGGCTAATATGGCCTCGGATGACCACTACGAGGGGTTGTCTCCCTTGAGGGTCATGGCTGTGAAAGGGGTGGTCAATGTGGAATAATATGGAATGAATGACCAGTAGTAATTAGTAAATCCCAGGAATCTACAAAGTGCTTTGAGACCTGTTGGTTGGGACAATCCTGGATGCTCTTGGTCTTTTGAGGATCCATCTGGAAGCTTTTACTCGCGACCTCATAACCAAGGAAAGGAACAGTCTCTTGTTTGAAGGAACATTTCTCCAGCTTGGCGTACAAGCGATTGTACTTTAGGCGCTGAAGAACTTTTCAGACATCCCGGCGATGATTCTGGAGGTCTCATGAGAATACCAGGATGTCATCCAGATAGACTACGATGCACTGGTAGAGCATGTCTCTGAATACCTCATTCATCATATTCTGGAACACCGCTGGGGCATTACAAAGGCCGAAGGACATTACCAGGTATTCAAAATGGCCGTCATGAGTGTTAAAAGCGGTTTTCCATTCGTCACCCTGGCATATTCGGACCAAATTTAGGCCCCTCTCAGGTACAACTTGGAAAATATTTTGGCCCCTTGGAGCTTGTCAAACAGTTCAGAGATTAGTGGTAAGGGGTATCGGTCCTTCTGGGTAATTTCTTTTAAGCCGTGGTAATCTATACGGAGGAAGCCACGGTAATCTATACGGAGGAAACCATCCTTTTTCCCAATGAAAAAGAATCCCAATCCAGCGGGAGACTTAGAAGGTCGAATGAAGCCTTTTGCCAAATTCTCTTGTATGTAGTCTGACATAGCCTTAGTTTCTGTTAGCGAAAGTGGGTAAACCCTTCCGTGAGGAGGCTCAGAATTTAGGAGTAAATTTATCGCACAATCAAATGAGCGATGAGGTGGTAACGTGTCCACAGCCTTCTTTGAAAATACATCAGTGTAAGTGGAATACTGCAGAGGGAGACTGGGGAGAGACATCATGATGGTTAAACAAGGCAGGGGTGACACAACCTCCAAGCAATCCTTATGACAGGAGTTGCCTCATTGGGAAAGTTGCAAGGTGCCCCAGTCGAATTGCGGAGTGTGAAGTTTCAACCATGGTATCCCAAGAACCACTGGATGGATGGCCTTGTCTAGTACGAGAAAGGAGATGGTTTCCATGTGCATGGATCCGGTATGAAGTTGGATGGGAACTGTGGAGCAAGTAACTTCACCAGGTAACGGCTCACCGTGGATAGAGGAGAACAATAATGGCATGGGAGTGTGGACCGTGGAGATCCGGAGATGCTCCACCAGCTGTTGGAGGATAAAATTACCACCAGGCCCAGAATCCACTAAGGCTAAGGTGTGAAATTCCAGGATACCTGAGTTGATGGAAACAAGTAACGTTAATGGAGGAGAAGGTGATGTCAGGCCTAGGAGAAGTCCTCAGGCAGAACCTAGGCCTGGGAGTTTCCCGGACAGAGTGGGCAGGCAGGTACCGCATGTCCAAGTTGGCCACAGTACATACATAGCCCTGAACGTAGGCGGCAACGTTTCTCCTTCGAGGATAGGTGGCTGCGACCCATCTGCATTGGTTCCTCTTCATCGGTATCTTGAGGAGCAGCAGTCTTCGTGGAAGGTGCTAGGTGGATGCGGGGAGTGCCACTAGCCACCCTCTTAGGTGCTCTGGTCTCTTGCAAGCATTCATGAAGATGGCGGTCAATGCGGCCTGCAAGGTCCATGAGAGCATCCAAGGTTTTAGGAAGTTCTCGAGCTGCTAGCTCATCTTTGATGTGTGGACTGAGCCCTTCAAGGAAGATCGCACGAAGGCAGCCCAAATCCCAGTGCAGCTCAGATGCAAGGGTCCTAAACTCGATGACATAGAAACATAGAAACATAGACGTGATGGCAGAAGAAGACCAAACGGCCCATCCAGTCTGCCCAGCAAGCTTTCACACCTATTTGTTTTCATATTTATCTGTTACTCTGACCACTGAGGCCAGGGCCCTTATTGGTAATTTTTTGGTTCCAATTCCCTTCCACCCCCACCATCGATGCAGACAGCAGTGCTGGAGCTGCATCTAAGTGAAGTATCTAGCTAATAGGTTTGGGGTAGTAACCCCCGTAATAAGCAAGCTACTCCCGTTTGTTTACCCTGCCTGTGCAATTCAGTCCTTGTTGGTTGTCTGAATATAAATCCTCTTTACTTCATTCCCCCCTGTTGTTGAAGCAGTGAGCTGCGCTGGATATGTATTCCAAGTGAAGTATCATGCTTAATTGATTCGGGGTAGTAGCCGCCATAACAAGCAAGCTACACCCATGCTTATTTGTTTACCCAGACTATGTAATTCATTCCTTGTTGGTTGATGCTGAATATAAATCATCTTTTCTTCATTTTCCCTGCCGTTGAAGCAGAGAGCTATGCTGGATGTGCATTGAAAGTGAAGTATCAGGCTTATTTGGTTTGGGGTAGTAACCACCGTAACAAGCAAGCTACTCCCCTGCTTTTTTGTGGATGCAAATCCTTTTTTCCACATTTCCTCTTGCCGTTGAAGCATAGAGCAATGTTGGAGTCGCATTAACTGTGTGTATGTTTATTGAATTAGGATATTAATCTCCAGGTAGTAGTTGTCATTCCTGCAAGCAAGCCATCCCCTTGTCTCTTCTCTTCATTCACATCCTCTAGACTTTATGGATCCACAGTGTTTATCCCACGCCCCTTTGAAATCCTTCACAGTTTTGGTCTTCACCACTTCCTCTGGAAGGGCATTTCAGGCATCCACCACCCTCTCCGTGAAGAAATACTTCCTGACATTGGTTCTGAGTCTTCCTCCCTGGAGTTTTAAATCGTGACCCCTGGTTCTGCTGATTTTTTTGCAACGGAAAAGATTTGTCGTTGTCTTTGGATCATTAAAACCTTTCAAGTATCTGAAAGTTTGAATCATATCACCCCTGTTCCTTCTTTCCTCCAGGGTGTACATATTTAGATTCTTCAATCTCTCCTCATAAGTCATTCGATGAAGACCCTCCACCTTTTTGGTCGCCCTTCTCTGGACTGCCTCCATCCTGTCTCTGTCCCTTCGGAGATACGGTCTTCAGAACTGAACACAGTACTCCAGGTGAGGCCTCACGAAGGACCTGTACAAAGGGATTATCACTTCCCTTTTCTTACTCGATATTCCTCTCTCTATGCAGCCCAGCATTCTTCTAGCTTTAGCTATCGCCTTGTCACATTGTTTCGCCGACTTCAGATCATTAGAGACTATCACTCCAAGGTCTCTCTCCTGCTCGTACATATCAGCCCTTCTCCCCCCATCGAATACAGTTCTTTCGTATTTCCACACCCCATGTGCATGACTCTGCACTTCTTGGCATTGAATCTCAGCTGCCATATCTTTGACCATTCTTCCAGCTTCCTTAAATCCCATCTCATTCTCTCCACTCCTTCCAGCGTTTCCACTCTGTTGCAGATCTTAGTGTCATCCGCAAAAAGACAAACCTTACCTTCTATCCCATCTGCAATGTCGCTCACAAAGATATTGAACAGGACCAGTCCCAACACCGATCCCTGCGGCACTCCGCTTAACACAGCTCTCTCTTCAGAGTAAGTTCCATTTACCATCACACATTGTTTTCTGTCCGTCAACCAGTTTGCAATCCAGGTCACCACCTTGGCACTCACTCCTAAGCTTCTCATTTTATTCACCAGTCTCCTGTGCAGGACCGTATCAAAAGCCTTGCTGAAATCCAAGTAGATGACATTGAGTGCTCTTCCTTGATCCAATTCCTTGGTTACCCAGTCAAAAAAGCCAATCAGATTTGTCTGACAGAATCTTCCCCTGGTGAATCCATGCTGCCTCTGGTCCAGCAATTCTCGCGACTGTAGATAGTTCACTATTCTTTCTTTCAACAGTGATTCCATTACTTTTCCCACCACTGAGGTGAGGCTGACCGTTCTGTAGTTACCAGCCTCTTCTCTGTTCCCACTCTTGTGAAGCAGGACCACCACCTCTCTTCTCCAATCACTCGGCACCACTCCCGTTTCTAAGGATCTATTGAACAGGTCACACAGCGGACCCGCCAGCACATCTCTAAGCTCCCTCAGTATCCTGGGATGAACCTCATCAGGCCCCATGGCTTTGTCCACTTTCAGCTTCCCCAGCTCTTCCCATACATTCTCTACTGTAAATGGAGTTACATCTACTCCATTCCCCTCCAGTTTCTTGTTAACTAGTGATGGTCCTTCTCCAGGGTCCTCTTTAGTGAACACTGAACTGAAGTATTTGTTTAATATTTCTGCCATTTCTTCATCTCTCTCCACACATTGATCCTTTTCATCTTTCAATTTCACTATACCATTTTGGACTTTTCTCCTTTCACTGATGTATCTGAAAAATGTTTTGTCACCTCTCTTTACCTCCTTGGCAATCCTTTCTTCTGCTTGACGTTTTGCCATCTTGATTACTTTCTTTGTCTCCTTCAGTTCTACCAGATATTCGTCCTTGTGCTCCTCCCTTTGGGATCTTTTATATTTCTTGAACGCTGTTCTTTTAGCCTTTATTTTGTCAGCTACCTCCTTTGAGAACCGGATAGGTTTCATTTTTCTTTTGCTTTTCTTTACTTTTCTAACATATAGATTAGTTGCCTTGGTAATTGCTCCACTGTTGTTCCATGTCTCTCTCGTTCTCCAAGCCTACTAGTTCTTCCTCTAGATACTTCCCCATTTCATCAAAGTCTGTGTTTTTGAACTGCAAAACTTGGGTCTTTGTGCTTCTTTTCTGTATCCTTTTTGTGATATTAAACCATACCGTATGATGATCACTGGTGCTGAGGTGGGCACCCACCTGGACATCAGAGACATTATCTCCATTAGTGAGCACTAAATCAAGTACAGCCCCCTCTCTTGTGGGTTCCATTACCATTTGTTTGAACAAAGCTCCTTGCAGGGCATCCATTATTTCTTTACTATTGTTAGATTCTGCAGATGGGATTCTCCAGTCTACATCCGGCAAATTAAAGTCTCCAACAATCACCACTTCTCCCTTCTTTCCCATCTTTTGGATGTCTTCAACCAGATCTCTCTCCAGCTCTTCCTTTTGGTTTGGAGGCCTGTAAACCACTCCAATAAAAATGGATGCCCCATCTTTTTTTAGGTTGGCCCATAAAGCTTCTTCATTGCCCCATCTTCCTTGCAGCTCAGATGCTTGGATATTTTTCTGACATAAAGAGCCACTTTTTATGACATATTCAGTACGGGATCTGAACCCTTGATGCAGGTGCAGTAGTGTGGAACCGGTGATAACCTTTCGAGTGGGGTCATCAAAGACGGAGCGGAAGAGGGCGAGGAAGCCCAGCAGATCTTGAAGGATTGGGTCTGTTCATTCCCACAGGGGTGACGCCCAGGCCAACGCCCGTCCTTCCAGCAGGGAGAGTATGTATGTTGTTTTGGTATCTACATCAGGGAAGTATGCAGGTTGTAAGGAAAAGTGCATGTTGCACTGATTCAAGAAAACCCTACAGGGCAAGGGGTCACCTGAAAAATGAAGAGGTGCCGGCAGGGGCACAGGAGGCCGAAACGGAAGTGTCTGTGGAGTAGAGCTCAGTTTGCAGACATCGAGGCAGTGTCCAGCCAGTTATTTAAAATATTTATGGCATTAGCCAAGTTCTCCAAAACTTTCTGCTGATCAGAAATTCTCTGGGCCAGGCCAGGAATGGCCTGGAAGGCCGAGAGCTGTGCCGGGTCCATGGACTTGGCAATCTGTTAGGATTTGTAAGTATGTGGGCCCTTTGGCTGAGGTGAGAGGTGGTACTGCCCAGAGGAGGAGCCCCACTGAGCCTCACCATCAGGAGGTGGAGTCTTGGCTTCGGGATGATATACAGCAGAGGTATAGATGGAGAAAGAGAGGGTGATCTCAGGAGGCGGGCCATGGAGCGACAGCGCAGATGCTGACATCAGACTCAGCTCAGATGACTGGAGTCAGGTAATAGCTGCGGCACTACCCAAGGAGCGGGGGTGCCTGGGAATAGTTACAGTCACTGTAGTTCCACTGGGTTTGTAGAGATGATACGCAAGAGGGTGTCACCGGTAGTGGTCCACAGAGCGGGGTACACCAGCGAGGGTTCCTCCAGTGATACCATGGCATGGGTCCGCAGAGTAGGGTAGACCCGAAAGTGGCTCCTCTAATGAATCACGGCAATGGTCCACAGAGCGGGGTACACCGGAGAGGGTTCCCACGTAGATATCACAACAGGGGTCCAGAGCGTAGTACTCACCATGACTGAAGACAAGTAGTAGTTCCATAGAAGGCCTCGGGAAGCGAGGTAGGCAGGAGTCCGGGTGAAAGGCCCTCCGAGGAGCGGATAGCCAAGAGAAGAGGGGGGGGGGGGCCCTGAGGAGCGTGTTGCCGATAGTATCACACCACGGAAGCAGGAACCGGAACAACACTGAAGTGAGAGCAGGTAGATACAGCAAGTGAACTCGTTGCCAGGTCACCGGCTGTCTGGGCTCGCGAGCTTAAATATCGGAGTTCAGTGACGTCATCTGATGGGGACACCCCCGAGGTTCCTGCCATGATGTGGTTAAAGCAGGTCGTGGAGCGCATGCCTAGGGAACCCCGAGGGTAAAATAGCGGTTGGCAGCATCCTTACTGCTCAGGTAGGCCCGGGAATGGAGGCTGGAAGGCCGGTGTTAGCTGGCAGAGGCTGCAAATTTGCCCAACGGAGCCAAAGCAGTAAAAAGAGAGGTGAGTAGCAGCAGTCACAGCCGTCTCTGGCAGCGGAGCATAACAACAATATTCTGAAAGAGCAATGATGGAAGTCACCAGGAGTGGCATGAGCATATTACAATCCTGATGGTGGAAAGGCATTTAACAGGGAGGAGGAAGGAAGAGGAGCAGCATTAGCTATCTTTTGTTGGAAAATTGGGAAGGGGTGGGGGAGGAGCGGACCCAGTGCTATTAAATTTTGACACTTTGTTTTGGGATAGGGAGGGCTTGTTGCGGGAGCGCTAGGGAGCAATCTTGCTTTCAGGGAGAGTGGTGTGCCCTTGGACCACAACACAACTGCAGAGAGGAGCTCCTTAGAAACGCCGAGGCAGGTGAGATGTATCCCAGCATAGGCGGACAGGCAGAAGACCAGGGACTCGCACCTCCGCCGAACCTGACGCATCAGTAGAGACCCAACAACGCAATGTTGGTCTCTGGGGTAGCCCTCTGGCCACTCGATAGCCCTTTCGACCTGACGTATGGGAACAGCAAATGTGCCAGGATGAATAGAGGTCGAGGGCAGATGATGGAACTGGAACAAGATGAGACTTGAAGACTGAAGACAAACAGACAATACTTGAAGACAAGGATCAGTCGAGGACTTGATAAGGATGAGGCAAGGCTGAAGAGAAGAACATCAGGGACACTGATGAAGACACTTGCTGAGTGAAAAGACGACAGAAGAGTTAGAACTCAGTATGAAGTTATCCGGCCATGACTCGTAGCAGCATCCATCCTAGACTGAGCTTTGGGAACCAGACGTGATCAGTGCAGGCCAACCTGAAGAAACGACGGCTTCAGACCCAGCTCAGAAGACAAATCAGAAGTTCAACCGAAGTTGAAGAGAGGCCAGTCCACTAGGAGGTAAAATCCGGAACCAGGATATCCGCGAGGAAGGCTACCCTGACGAGGGAGCCAAAGAGTCTGAAGGCTTCTTTGACGTAGGAGCCAAAAGGGTCTGAACGCTTGACAGCGAAAAGGACTGAAGATGAGGACATCAAAAGGATTCTGAAGACGAAGACAACTTGACATGAAAACGTCTGGAACGTCAGGACATCTGGACTTCAACCCCCAGGACACTCAGTCATAAGAACATAAGAACATAAGAAAATGCCATACTGGGTCAGACCAAGGGTCCATCAAGCCCAGCATCCTGTTTCCAACAGTGGCCAATCCAGGCCATAAGAACCTGGCAAGTACCCAAAAACTAAGTCTATTCCATGTAACCATTGCTAATGGCAGTGGCTATTCTCTAAGTGAACTTAATAGCAGGTAATGGACTTCTCCTCCAAGAACTTATCCAATCCTTTTTTAAACACAGCTATACTAACTGCACGAACCACATTCTCTGGCAACAAATTCCAGAGTTTAATTGTGCGTTGAGTAAAAAAGAACTTTCTCCGATTAGTTTTAAATGTGCCCCATGCTAACTTCATGGAGTGCCCCCTAGTCTTTCTACTATCCGAAAGAGTAAATAACCGATTCACATCTACCCGTTCTAGACCTCTCATGATTTTAAACACCTCTATCATATCCCCCCTCAGTCGTCTCTTCTCCAAGCTGAAAAGTCCTAACCTCTTTAGTCTTTCCTCATAGGGAAGTTGTTCCATTCCCTTTGGTAGCCCTTCTCTGTACCTTCTCCATCGCAATTATATCTTTTTTGAGATGCGGCGACCAGAATTGTACACAGTATTCAAGGTGCGGTCTCACCATGGAGCGATACAGAGGCATTATGACATTTTCCGTTTTATTCATCATTCCTTTTCTAATAATTCCCAACATTCTGTTTGCTTTTTTGACTGCCGCAGCACACTGCACCGACGATTTCAATGTGTTATCCACTATGACACCTAGATCTCTTTCTTGGGTTGTAGCACCTAATATGGAACCCAACATTGTGTAATTATAGCATGGGTTATTTTTCCCTATATGCATCACCTTGCACTTATCCACATTAAATTTCATCTGCCATTTGGATGCCCAATTTTCCAGTCTCACAAGGTCTTCCTGCAATTTATCACAATCTGCTTGTGATTTAACTACTCTGAACAATTTTGTGTCATCTGCAAATTTGATTATCTCACTCGTCGTATTTCTTTCCAGATCATTTATAAATATATTGAACAGTAAGGGTCCCAATACAGATCCCTGAGGCACTCCACTGTCCACTCCCTTCCACTGAGAAAATTGCCCATTCAATCCTACTCTCTGTTTCCTGTCTTTTAGCCAGTTTGCAATCCACGAAAGGACATCGCCACCTATCCCATGACTTTTTACTTTTCCTAGAAGCCTCTCATGAGGAACTTTGTCAAACGCCTTCTGAAAATCCAAGTATACTATATCTACCGGTTCACCTTTATCCACATGTTTATTAACTCCTTCAAAAAACTGAAGCAGATTTGTGAGGCAAGACTTACCCTGGGTAAAGCCATGCTGACTTTGTTCCATTAAACCATGTCTTTCTATATGTTCTGTGATTTTGATGTTTAGAACACTTTCCACTATTTTTCCTGGCACTTCAGAACTCTGAGGTGTCAAGTGAACTGGAGAACAAGACATCTGAGACATCTGGTCATCTGGACTTCGGACCCCCAGGTCACCCAACTAAGAGCAGCGAGGAGGTTCTGAGAGGCAGAACAAAGGATGACGGACTTCAGGAAGGACAGAACATCAGAAGATGAGGACTTAAGGAAGATCTGAAGGTGAGGACATCAGGAGGGTTGGACGATGAAGAATTGGAGCTGGACATCAGGAACTCCTGGACTGAAACGCTGGAGTGGAGGATCCAGTAGCAGTCTGACTCCATGACTGACTCCTTGCGAAGGCAAAGAGGATCTAAAGGCTGAGCCCTTGTGTAGGGTTGAAGAGGAACACCCAAGATGACATCACTAGGAGGAGCCAGGGACTTCACCCATCGCTGGCCCTTTAAATCTGGAGAGGAGGCGCGGCCCCGCACCTAAGGAGGCAGGACCTGGGACAGCAGCCATGCTAAGGAGGAAGGAGAAAGCAGGCCCGGTGTCCACGGCTCCCTGCCGCAATGGAAGAGGGCTTCAGGGTGGCCTCAGAGATGCATAGAAGGAAACCAAGGATGGCTCTATGCCGCACTGGCAAACAGCGGATGTCGGCGGCCTCCAGGCTCCTGCCGCGAAGACAGAAGACTTCCGAGTGACCTCCAGGCCACATAAGAAAGGTGTCTGCAGCCTCCTGCTGCGGAGCAGCAGCGTCGGCGGCCTCCTGGCCGCATCAAGGCACAGCGGCAAGGCCCGCCGTGCAGGAGAAAGCCATGGGCGGTCTCTAGACCGCAAGAGAGAGCAGCAGCCTGCTGCTCTCTCTTGCTCTAACAGGGCTTGGGCTAAAAGGCCCCATTTTTTGCCACCGTAATGGGGATCAGGGAAACAGGCTGGTTTTTAATTTTTTTTACAGTGAATATGCCACGTAACTGGATTTATGCTTTTGAATATAGTTGGTTAAGCTTAAACTTATCTGGGTACATATACTCAGAAATCTTTGAAACCCAACTGACGATATTCAAAGATAGCTGGTTAGGTTTTAAAGTTATTTAGATATGTATAGCCTGATAACTTTATTCAAAGATATTCAGCGGGACATTTAGCTCACTGAATATTCTTGATAACTTAGGGCCTTATGTTCTAAGGCTGTCGCACGCTTGCGCTACCAGCGCAAGCGTGCGATAGCTAGAAAGCTTAGCGCAGGCCTGCGCTAGCTACATCGGGGCAGAGTCAGCCCTGGAAGAGGAGGAGTCGGGGCGTCACCGGGGCTGACTCCGCGAAGACGGCGCCGACACAAAAAGGTAAGGAGCTTTTTTGCTGCCTATTTCGCTGCCTATTTCGCACCGCCGGCAGTGATCGCACTGCGGCGGTGCGATCACTGCCGGCTAGCGCAGGACCGCCCCCAGTTAGCGCCGGGATTCACTAAGCCTTACGGCATTAGTGAATCCAGGCCTAATTTGGCTAACTTTAGCTGGATAAGTTATCCATTATCAGACCTGAAACAATAGCTAATGATCCAGCAGGTGTTTTAGGAGTGAAAATTATTACAGATGATAATATGAGCATCTACGCATGCAACCCTTTGGCTCATGTCAAAGATTTGGAATCATGCTCCTTTCTTCTACCTTTTGACTTCTTGGTTCCTATGAATACCATGAAATAAGTTACTTTTGTGGAAAGGTTAAGTATTATTTTAAACTAGGTACTCCTCTTCCTTCCCACACGTTTGTTTTTCGTTCACTAAAAAAGTCCCTTTCTCTTCTAACCACTTCTTAATGATTGCGTAGTGGGAGAGTTTGAGTGACCTTGTTCCATAACTAAGTCAGTGTCTTCAACCAAACAGATTTAGGCCAAACCACTTACATACACAGTTTACAACTCTCATTTAGGTTAACTAAAGTACCCCAAATAACCTCTCATACTCTACTGAAGCTATACATAGTGTCATAACATATGTGCACACATGCCAATGTCAGTGATTTTAAAGTAAATATATTATGTAAATATTATACATAATTATGTGAAAATGTTATGCATATGAGTTTTAGCCCCATTTTTTGGCTTTTGAAAAATGAATAGCAAGATATATTTGGGATTTGGATTTAGAAATAGTTATAAAATATGAGAAATTCAGGAAAAAAGAGATGTATTTAGAATGCACAGGAAGAAAAGCCACTATAGATGCTCTATTAACAACATCTACTCTGCCCACCTAAATTCATGCATGGCTTTTATTTGCTTCTGTTAGCTTTCAGATTTGAATATATTTTACTCTTGATCAAGTTTAGAGTAAGTCAAGGCCAAAGTGCTGCCACAGCCTTCTAGCTCATATAATTTCCTAGGGAAATGATTTCAATAATGATCAAATATTTTTACATATGGGGAAAAAATAGGAAATCAAGAATATACGAACCCCTTTCTTGTACTTGGCAAATTGCTACCCTGGAAAAATTTTAAGAAACATGTCTTATATTCAAAGACTAGCTAAATGTTTCCTATGTAAAAGCTATTTTAAAGGACCACTGCTGCATTTCGTAATAGGAATAATGGTGCTTACTGAATAAAGAACAGTTTTGCACAACGTCTTGAATCCTATCTACATGTACATCATCTCTCTTATCCTACTCTAAACCTAGTTTTCCTTACATCCACATCTTCACTCCATCATACCTTAAATATTCACATTTGCATTCTAACCACTTTCCTTATAGATGCATAACTCGACTACATATCCACTTCTCATCTTTTTAAACGTATAGCATACATATTTTATTCACACCATTCTCTCACTGTACATATAAAACACCTTCATTACAAATTCACACACAGAGATCCAGTACATAAAATTTCACAACACAAAACAGTTCCAACAGGATTTGACACCTCATTCTAGAAATATATAAGTATAAACTGAGATGAGGAGTGTATGGTCTAAGTCTAGCTGGGAGTGAAGCTAGGTGAAGTGGGAATGGGGTGGTTTCTTTGTGCGGTAAGGTTAAGTTAGAAGAAGTCTTTTTCATCAGGTTTGTGATGATAAAGAAGCATTGCAGATTTTTGTTGAAGATGGCAGTTGTGATTATTTTGTGTTGCTTTATTTTGTTTTTAATAATTTTATGCATTTATTGTATATGTAATGTTATGTTTGGTGGTCCATAGACTGCCCCTGCAGATCACTGTCCTCACCTCCCTGGTTGAGCCTTCCTTCCTGTCTCCCAACGCTTGGCCCATTCTCCATGCTACAGACTGCCGCATCCTGATGTGGCAAGACACCACCGACTCCTCTTGCACAGTTTCGTATCGGAGGTGGACCCTTGGGCCGAGGTGGGGTTGACACAACCGTCAGCAGGTGGAGTGGGCTGAAGATAGAGGCCCCTAGAGCTTCACCTATACCAGCCCTCGTTCCCCGCAGGTTGAGCCTTTGGGTGCCGGGTCCAGCAGGACTTAGGTGGGCCTCGAGGTTGGTTTGAGGAAAAAGGTAGTTCAGCCCAGAGACAGCAGTCGATAGGTGACGTAGTCCTACCCTGGACTGGATTCAGTACTGAACTCAGGCACCAATGGAATGGAGAGTAACTGGAGGTGCTCAAGCAAAGAAAGACCAGAGCCTTGTAAGTCCCCGTCCAGGGAATAGGCTAGAGAAGGCATCACTGACAGGCTAGGATCAGGGCCGACGGCAAACGGAGGTCATGACAAGCAATGTAGAATTCTGGACACGGAGAAGTCTATAGCATAGTCAATCAAGGCAATGGTCAGGGAATGGAGAAGGCAGGCTTAGTCAATCAAGGCAATGGTCAGGGCATGGAGAAGGCAGGCGTAGTCAATCAAGGCAATGGTCAGGGCATGGAGAAGGCAGGCATAGTCAAGTGTAGCAGAGGCCCGGGGCTGGAGATAGGTTGAAGAGTAGTTGGGCATAGCAGAGGTCCAGGGCTGGAGATAGGCTGAAGAGTAGTCGGGAGCAGCAAAGTCGAAATCCAGAGAGTTAGTCCGACCCATAGACAAGATAGGAATGAGGAAGACAGGAACCAGGAACCACAGGAATCAGGAACACGAAGTAAAGAGTATTCTCTATCAGCAACGAGTACTTGAAGTACAAGGAGACCTGCTGCTAAGGCAACGATATGGAGCGAGGCCTGAGCTTATATACACAAGAGTCTGACGTTAGCATCCTGGACTGCGGCCAAGTTCCCGCCGCGGGCCCCTTAAAAGAATCAGCGATGCGCGCGTGCGCGCCTAGGGAGGGACGCAGCGCCGATAGTGGCGTCTCTCCGTGGGCCACGCGGAGAGGCCTGGCGAGCAGGGGCATCTTGGCTGGCAATGCTGGGGACCATGGCAGAGCCGGAGGCACCAGAGGTGGCCCGAGGTCGGAGTTGGCAGCCCACCACCGCCAGTGAAGAGGAACCAGGAGCTAGAGTCTGTGAAAGAAGGTGAGAGGGCCGCGCCGCGGATTTGCCGTGGGCAGCACGCGTAACTCACCGGCCCTAGCTGACACACTCTCCTTAGGTGTGTGCTGTGCCGGATTTCCTCTAATGTAAAGAGTCAAGGACAGGAAAAGCCCCACAGCATTGAAAGATTATGTCACTCGCTAAGCCCTATAAAGGGTTGGCTCACTCACTCCTGCCCTCATCGCCTAAGCAACAGATCCCACTACTCCTGCGGTAGAGCATGTTGCTTCAGTGTCTTGTCTTCAGTCCAGTCTTGTCTTCATTTCCAGTCTTGTCTTTAGCATCTTGTCATCAGTCCAGTCTTGTCTTTAGTTCTAGCCTTATCTTCAGTGTTCCTCGCCTGCCTATGCTTCTCCTTACCTAACCCTTCCTGCCTATCCATCCTTTCTTACCCCCTCGGACAGAAACCCAGTTTGCCCTCAGCCTAATCTCGGATATGGTTGACCGCAGCCTGCCACTGACCACTGCCTGCCACCAGATACATGTGACCACAGCCTACCACTGACCACAACCTGCAACCAGAGATTCCTGACTGTCTCCTGCCTCTGATCATTGCTCAGATCTTGGACTCATCCGACCTCCATCAGCCCTGACCCAGTTATCCAAGGACAACCGCCTCCACCATCAGCAGAGACCCCCACTTAAGACCTGCAGGCCACGGTAACCAAGGGCTCAACCTGAGGGGAATGAGAGCTGGTATAGGCAAAGCTCCAGCTGGGTCTCAGCTTCATCCAGATCCACCTGCCAGCAGTGGGAACCAGCAGGGCCCCTCCCTTCAGGTTGCGCCAATCCTGCCTCGACCCAAGGGTCCACTAACACAACATGTAAATGATGTAAGCTGACTAATACTCTCAAAGATGGCCTGTAAATCTTTAAATAAATAAATACATGTGGCTGATTGTTGGGGTTGGGAGGATTTTACAATACTGTATGTTTTTTATATTATGTATGGGGAAATTGGAAACCACTTTTATTGTACATGCACATGTACTTGTAAATATACAAACTGTGTATTTAAGAATAGAAACAAAATCAAAATGAAATTATATCCTCGGTAACTTTATAGCAAGCTGAGAGGATGTCAAGAGTATGGCTTTGTCCCTCTCTGCCACTTCAGCTGTTGCTACTGCTAGGGAAATTTAGTATTCTCTGTGACTCCTCCGTCTATTGCTGCTTCTGTAAATGCCATTTTTCTTCAATCATTCTCTAATAGCCATCACTAGGAAGATATTATTTTATCTCACTGCTAACATAAGAAGAAATATACAGCTTATAAAATTACACTTGTAACTAAAATGATACCCGTATAAAAGGACAAGATTTATCACATTCACCAAATAGTATTTATCATAAAACTATGTAACCAAATCTTAATGCCACCTGTCTAGAATGTATGTTCCTATACATTTATCAACATTAATTTATGTGCCTTCCTGTAAACCGTTGTGATGGTATTTAATTTAACGATGGTATAGAAAAGAGTTTAAATAAATACATATTCCTTCAAAGTTTTATTTATTTTTATTCCAACTTTCATCCACTTCAAAGCAGATTACATTCAGGTACTGCAGGTATTTCCCTGTCCCCAGAATGCTTACGATCTAAGGGCCTCATTTACAAAGAATTTGCCCTTAGTAAATCAGACTCTAAGTCTTCACCTGAGGCAATGGAGGGAGAAGTGTCTTGCCCAAGGTCACAAGGAGTGACAGTGAGATTTGAAAGCTAGCTCACCTGGTTCATAACTACTAGGCTACTCCTCCCCTCTAGATATAATTTGGGAGCAAAGATGCTTCTGCTTGAGCTAAACATCTCCTACAATGGTCCTAAATCAGAATGGTGTCTTACTGAACTAAAACCATTACATGAAACACTATTTCATAGGCCAAATTGGTAGAAAGTCAGATCACACCTTCCTTCCAGCCTTTTTATGGGGGCAATTGTGATATGTGTGCCAAAATAGATATGAGTAATGACCTGTCAGTGAGGATGCTATGGTACTGTGGGAGAGACATAAGTAAAGTTTGCATGCAGAAGGTTATATATAAGGCTTCTGATTTTAGGTTTTAACTGATAAACAAAAATACCGTCATTGGAAAAATCAAATAAATCAGATGTTATTGAAAAACCACTGGTAAAATACCACTTCCCATAGAACTTAGCCTTTCCCATTTCCTGTCTTGGATCCACCACTCTGATTTTGTACTTTTTCCAAGCTGATGACTCCTCAGATGTACAAATGTATGCATTTGATTCAACCAGAAAAGGTACCTAGCAATAGTATGTGTGCTATGAAAACACTGAGAAACACTGTAAATGTATAATTTACAAACACCGAAAAATATAAGTCCTAGTTATATAAAAGTGATGAATGCATGTATCTAGTTACCTCGACTGCTCAATAAGAGGTAAATTTTAAAAGCCCGGCACTTGTGACCCTGACTTATTCATGCATCCCCTAATTAATGTACATGCCAGCCTTTTAAAATTCACTTAATTAAAGGATGCATGAATAAGTTGAGCTCATGTGGATTTTAAAGGCAGCTGAGATACGCGTGTATCTCCCACAGCATGCACATCTCCAAAGTTTCCAAAAAGGGGTAGGGTGTGGGCATGGCCTGGATGGGGCATGAAGCTGAGGTGTGTGTGTGTAAACACTTACGCAACCCTGCGCACGCGGAGGTCCCCTGCTGCATAACTTTACTTCTGCTATCGATGACGTGTAAGTTGAAAAATAAAACTAGGCAGATCTGGGGGGTTTTAAGGGTCAGGGCTAACTGGGGGGAATGAAAGCTATTAAACTAGAACAAAGAATCTTCACACCATGACTCATCCGTAGGAGTCCCACAAGGCTCCTCTCTATCCCCGACACTCTTTAACATCTACCTTCTACCACTTTGCCAACTCCTCACCAACCTCAACCTAAAACACTTTCTCTACGCAGACGATATCCAGATCCTGATCCCCATCAAAGGCTCATACTCGAAAACCCTCGACTACTGGGAATCCTGCCACCAAGAAATCAAACATCTCCTCAATAGCCTAAATCTAGTACTAAACTCCTCCAAGACCGAAATACTACTCATATCTCCAGAGAAATACTACTCATATCTCCAGAGAACAGCAATCTCACCGCTTCTCATCCAACCAACCCACCAACCACACAAGTGAGAGATTTAGGAGTGATAATTGACAACAGGCTGAACTTCAAAGCCTCCAACAACAGAACGACCAAAGACTGCTTCCACAAACTCCAAGTTTTAAAAAGGATAAGACCTCTCTTCCACGCCCAAGATTTCAGAACGATCCTCCAAGCAATTATTTTCTCAAAGTTAGATTACTGTAACGCTATCCTACTTGGTCTCCCTTCCTCCTACACCAATTCTAAAAGACCTTCATTGTTACCAATTCACTTCAGAATCATCTACAAATCCATATCCTTGATATACAAAATCATCCATCAACACACCACAATTGACCTACAATTTCCTCTCCGCTTACACAACTCCACAAGACCTACCAGAGACGCATACAGAGGATCCCTCCATGTACCCCCTACTAAAACCACCAGTCACATTACCTTAAGAGATCGAGCCCTCTCTACAGCTGGCCCACCGTTATGGAACTCCATCCCTCCCGATCTCAGACAGGAGCCTTGCCTCCTAACCTTTAGAAAAAGACTCAAGACTTGGCTGTTTATGCAAGCTTTCCCGGGCTTAAATTAATGCATCTCGCCATCAACATATCCAACACAGCAGCTGTACCTCTTCTCCTTGTATATAATTTAGTCTCTGCTAAACTATCTTTATTTCCTCTGATCCCAGTTCAATAGTCCTTGTTAATTGTAACTGCTTTCTTCGACACGTTATTTTTGTTTTTGATGTATTTATAGCACCCCTGTTTATTTGTAAACCAGCATGATGTGATCATTTCATGAATGCCGGTATATAAAAACCTTAAATAAATAAAAATAAATAAATAAACTATGGGGGATTTGGAGGACCCTTCCCTTAACTGGGTGACCTGGGGACGAAATGGCAAACCAGAACAGCATCGGCAAGCGTCCCTTTTAAAATCCCACAATTTAATCGATAGAAATGGGATTTGCACACACCTGTGTGAGCCCAATTAAAAATTTTCAAACATGTGCATGGGCCAGGCTATTTTATAACATGCCCACATATGTGCGCATATGTTATAAAATGGCCTCGTCCCTGGGCGCAGGCCGATGTATGCACGCAAATGTGCGCACATGCGCCGGTTTGAAATTTACCGTCCCTGGGTATAATGGCGCTGTGTGTATTCTGATAGCCCTACAATGATATGAATACTCAGTTGCATGAATATTTGCTATGTGTTTTGAGAAGATGAGAGGTGGTTGTGAGTGAAAGGGTTTGTAGATGTATAGAAAGTCTGTGGAGTTCATTTATGAGTGTGTTTGTTAGAAGTGTAAGACAGGGAGCTATGGAATATTGATGTAAATGTAATGAAAAGTAAGGATGGATTAGAGCAAGAGAAATGGTGAGCATGTTGCAGTGTTAATTTATGTCACAATGTTTTTGAAAGGCAATGATGGCTGCCTCAGCAAGAAAAGCTGCAATGGCCCTATTAAAAGGGCTTTCGCATGGGAAGTAGTAGCCAGATTTTAAACATTACTTTCAGTTTACTCATGCCTTTTTTTTTGCAGGCAGAGACCATACCTAATGCATCTTACAATAGGCTTAATAACATACAAAATATAACATACGGTAAGACTGTTCAAATATTTTTAAGGTGTTATCTTTTAGAGTTATAGAAGACTTTTTGTAACTTTCCTATTTTCCTCAAGTTTGGGCTGCTCTCTGGAGACCTATTAGACCCTGGGAAAAGAAAGAAAAATTACTACATTGTATTGTTGGAGCTCATATATCCCTTTTGCTTCAGTCCAAAAAACCTGCAACTCCCCTGCCCTGAAATATGTGAGTAGTTCACCAAGTCCCCTAACTTTCTTAAAGATTGCACCCCAAATTGGGTTCCAAACCTCTTACAGGGTCCTACACCTGGTAGGTTCTCAATTCTGCCAAAGGCTTCCCCACCTGCTAAGCCTTTAAGCTCCTACAGGCTCTAGAGACAAGTTAGATCCTATAAGACAACCACTAAGGAACAGTACTGGACTCTTGCTGTATGTTTTTAATTGGTGTTTTGGTAATTCATTAGCTGGCCCCTGGTGATGCCACCTTGTAGACCCAGCAATGCTGACAGTGATATTTGGACCCAAAATTTTTATGAAGTGTCTCCAGTGGAATGAGGCAAATGGGACAGACATGACCACCTCCTATCTTCCCAGATCTTGCACTTGGATCTTGGAGCTGTTATTGTAGCTCAGTCTCAGCCTTTGATTTAGACCCAGAAAGCGATGGGTTCAAATCCTAGATTGTTAGACTGTAGTACTCTAGTGAAAGTAGAACATTCACAGTTTTTCCAGCGTTGCAAGCTGATTAAAGATGCCACTTTTTGTTAATAAGGTATTCAAATTATTCCCATGATTAAAATGTAAGTGCTGCTTTTGCTACTGTATGACTTACACCAAATTGAGCAGTGTAACGAGAGGATGAAGTACACTTTGCTGTAGTATATGCAGAAATTGAAAAGTAGCACCAATATTAGAATCAGAGAGCATGTTCAAGCCTTTGGGCTCATAGAATAGATGTATGTTTGAAAGGAATAAGAAAAACGGGAGCTGGCACCTACCTTTTGAAGCAGTAAAACATTAGTGTAAAAAAATCAGGCCAAACTTAAGAAGCTGATATCGGTGTTTCTTCAGTACTAGAATCCCCACACAGTTGACTTCCACATTAGGCCCAAGGTATCAAGAACGATTTTCAGAATTTAGGCCTGCCCCCAAAACCAATCACAGAACAGAAATAATGTAAACCTAAGAATGGAAACTGAATGAATGCCTGTCTGCATCAAAATTGGAAGTAAGGAATTATATAGATTAGAAGAGAAAGGACTAGACATAGGATTTGTGATAGGGGGATGCTATTTCAACATGAACACCAAAGATTACAGTGTCTGGGCATGCATGATATGGGAAGGGCAATGATCAAAACCATTTACTTAGCTAAATAGCTATTGGGTAAATTGGCTGTCTGAAAATTACCCTCGCTCAATCCAGTTAAAAGTATGCATGGTCTTCCGTAGAACGCATAATTGTAGCCGGAATGTGAGAAGGCATTCCCATAGGTGTGTTTAGGTGGGGGAGTAAAATGTGCATTGTTTGCATTTTCAAATCTACGTACTTTATTTTTCATTGAAATTTCACCTGCTACAAGGCAGGTGCGAAGTCCACAAGTACTTTATACCTGTGAACAATTTTCAGTCAGGCAATTAGGACAATAAATAAGCAATAGTTAAGAACTCCATCTCAATGTTGAGTTTGGCACTACATTACTTGCATCTGATGAAATATATATGTGCATGCTGATGTATATAAGAGGACACACACACACTACTTTCTTTTTCTTATGCACTATAAGTAGAGGAGCGGAAACATCTTGGTGGAAAAAGGATTCTTGCAATTCCTGCAGCTCTTTGGAAAGCAGACCATTGATATTGCTACCAAGCAATAGCTATGGTCTTAATAGTATTGGAGCGATTACCAGGGAGGTGGAAGAAATGAAACAAGTGAAAAAAATGTGAGAGCACAAGTAGTCCATAAAGTATCCACAATAAAGAAGCATGACAGAGAATCTGGAGGAGGATCAACCATTCTCCTTCAACTCACACTTGAAAATACCAAGGTAGACATCCAGGTGCTTCAAAAAGCTGCACAATTGCTTTCTGGTATCAAGCCAGACTGTACCATTCTACAACTGTACTATATACAGTATATGTTATTTGGCTCTATCACCATATCTATGGATAAAACTGATGTTCTGGAGCCAGAGGAAGCCTCTTATTTTCGGATCACTGCCCTTACCGCCTAGGTACCCATCATCTACTGCACAAGAACTAGCCCCTGCACAGCACTCACCTTCCTTCACTCACCAAATAATGGATGAAGAAATTACAGATATAGATCTTAAAGAGAACACTCCCCAATACAAGCACTAGATGAAGAGACATGCTCACTCTTTGCCTAGATCTCAGCCTTCTCCTTCTGCTTCATCTGAGTCAGTCTGAGGATGCAGACGGTGTTCTTCTAAGGAGGTTCCCGTGAAGCATTCAATTGTAGAGTGATCTCTGCAACAGTTGTTTGGCCCAGAAAGATGTAATATACATTTCCAGGCTTATCTAGTGCAACAACAGGAACTGTTGATCTCTTTAGTAACTGCTCAAGATAAACAGAAGGCTCAACATAAAACGGAGTTATGTGCCATACATGAAAGGTATGAAGCTAATGCTGAGGCCAACACTAGATATTGGAGCAACATTTAACTAGCACATGCCAAATGCTGGAGGAATATCCATCACACATTTTCCTTTAAATTTACTTCACTCCCTTTTGTAACTCTTAGATTTTTCCCTTTCCTCTCATCTCTGCCCATCCTCCAATCCTTACTCTGACACCACTGCCTTCTAGCACATAGAAAACTGTTCAGCCAACTGTCTTCTCTGAAATCTGTTCTAAAGTGGTGGCCAAATTTGGATTAGCAACTACTTTGGAAGATTGTGCCATAATGCACTCACCATTCTGCCTCATTGCTTATCCATGATATAAGGCAAATTTGTAAAAAACAAAACCAAACCCCACACATTAATTCTATACATGTGTCTATCATTATCATTAACTGCTATATGGGTGTATTTTTGCTATTTTGCTTTAAAGTTCAGAAAGCATACTCCCACCAATTCTGATTTTATTTTTCCGTGGGTATTTTTTGTTGTTGTTTCTTCACTGAATGTAATTTCCTAGTACTGAATTGGCAATCAAGTGGGCAGTGACTGGTTTCACTTTGTCTCGAGCCCTTGAGTCGACTACTGATGCAGAGACATCATTGCAGCAAACAAAAAGAAAGTTTCCTCACCAAGCGTCAGAAAAAGAGAAGGAAATGAACTCTCCACAGCTGTGGTTTCAGTCATTTTTTCTGACCTGGTGGTCTCATTCTGAAAGGATGTGTGTGCTGTAGAAGCAAATTTCTAGCTTTATTCACCCATGCAATGAAGAAGGCGCTATTGCTGGTTGGGAGAGTTTAATCTGCCGGATGTTCTACAACATCCCATCTGCAGAAACAGACACAGAGAAACCTTGGATTCTCCTCAGGCAAATGGTAACAGAACCCACAAGGGAGGGGGCAATACTGGACTTGTATTTACAAATGGTAAAAATGCTCCAAATGTCAAAGTAGATGGACACTTGGGCTCCAGTGGTCACCAGACAGTATGGTTTAATCTATAAGCAAAGGCAGAGATGGGTCATATAAGGTCAAGAATGCAACCGTGTTATTTATTTATTTATATGCAGTTGATATTCTGCCTTTTCCTAAAGATAGGTCCAAGGTGAATTGTGCAAAGTAACAAGGCATTGAGTACATAACTAATGGATACATATAGAAATGAGGTAAAATGCAAGTTAATAGATAAGATGTAGCGTACATTAGGTAGGAATAAGGAGGTGGCTGCAATGAGTATAAATTGCATGTGTATAGTTAAGAAGTAAGTGAAATGCCAGCAGTGTGAGAGATATTAAGAGCCAGTTAAATAAAGTAGCCCAAAAGTGGGCGAACATTGTGGAATTTGCGGTCAGGAAGACTTCCAATGGGCATGTGCTATTGTTGTGTCCCGCGGCCGTGGCAGGCCACGACCGCGGTCCCCTACCTCATCCGCGGCAGCGACCCGCTGCGACAGCCTCAGGGGAAACCCCTGACCGGGTGCTCGGTGCCCCGGCGCGGGTCCCCGGCCTGACTGTCGGGGGAAGAGCCGTCCCTGCTCTGCCCCCCCGCTGTTCCTGCAGCCGTTTCTCCGCGGAGGAAATCAAAGATGGCCGCCGCCATCTTTAGGCATGAGGCCGCACCCCCTTCACTAATTTAAAGGGACCTGATCCCTTTAACAAGCCTCACCTGTCCTGGATCAGCCTGAGCAGAGGAAGTATATAAGGGAGCTTCCTTTGCTCTTTCTCTGACTTGGCAACAACCTCCAGCGTTGTCTAGTCTGCTTGCCTCGGTGAGTTCTTAAGCTTCAGATCCCTGTTCCTGTTTCGTCTTGGTCTTCCCGGTTCCTGACTTTGGATTGGCTTTCGGTGTTTCTCTGGTGTGCGACTTGGATTGGCAAGCGGTGATTCTCTGGTGTGACCTCGGACTGGCAAGTGGTGATCCCTCGGTGTGTGACCTCAACCTGGTAAGCGACAACTCTCTGGCACCTGATCTTGGACCCCTCCTGGACTCCGTCTCCAAGGGCCTGCCTAAGTCCCAGCTGTCTGGGTCCCTACGGGCTTGTCCTGGGGGGACCGCGGACTTCCAGGGTGAAGCTCCAGTCCTCCCTTGCACCGATACCGTGACTCCTCGGGGTCCACCTAAGTCCCAGCGGTCTGGGTCCCTACGGGCTCCTCCTGGGGGGAGCACAGACTTCCAGGGGTGAAAATTCAGCTCCTCTACTAGCCTCTTCATCTGTCTGCAGTCGTCTCCGCCTCCAGAGGCGAGGGTCAACTGCGCTCCTCTTCTGTTCTGCCTCGCCACCCGACGAGAGAATCTACGGAACCTTCGCAAGGTATTCCATCCTCTCATCGGCCCAAGGGTCCCCAAGCCTGAGCATAACAGCTATAGGATGAGTCTCTGCTGTAAAGTCTAGAGGAAGGCCTGGTTAGTGGCTAAACAGCTAGGCTTTGACCTTTTTATTTCCAGAAGGTTAGGTAACAGGTTTCCAGAAATAGTGTTATACTGTAGGTAATTTGTTCCATATTTTAGAGCCAAAGCAGCTGAATGCACAAAGTTTCATTCAGATAGTTGGATATCTTAAGAAAATGTTGGAAGGGTGGGAAGATTTTTATTGAATACAATAAAAGGATCCATTGTAAGGGCAACAAATCATTTTGTTAGGAAAGTATTTAAAAGTAAGAGATAAAGACCAGCATGGTTTTCAAAAAGGTAGTCAAGAGGTAAGGGCAAAAAGATTAGCATTAAAAAGATTAAAAAGACCTCAGAAAGAGGAGGGCAAGGAAAAATATCTGGAAAAGCTGAAGGAATCAAGGAAGATAGTCAAGACAGCAAAGGCACAAGCAAAGAAAATAACCAGCTAAGTGTCAATTTCTCTGCCTGATATATTGAACCCTAATCTCCTTCAGTTCCCAAGTTTAACTTTATTTAAACACAAGGATAACAGCTCAGATAGGCAGGTTCACTTTACCGCAGGATTTCAACAACTCAAATACAAAATCTCCTTGAGCAATAATGATAAAACACGCAAGTTCAATATCAGTTCCAGGTATCTACAGTTCTAACCTTAGTTAATTCACATCTGCAAGTAGGTATTCACAATTGGATGAGTTCAAAGCTTATTATATCCAAGTAGTCACAAACAGATTAAATTCCAGTACTTTCAGTACTCACATATAAATCCTTGTATCTAACACTTCAGACTGAGCATCATGGAGTTCACTCTTTGTCAGCACAGCTAAGTAGCCCTTGTGTTCCTGGGAACATTTTCTTTGCTCCCAGCAATCCCCTTTCTAGTTCCAAGGACTAATCTTATTCCCTGGGTTGGGATCCCTGGTTCTCCCAGCAAAGCAAGTACAATGTTTCCATCTTTATGCAAGTTTATTTTGCTCAGTGCTCAGAGAGTAAAATACTTGCCTCTCATCTTGTCAGACCCCAGTTCATGACCTATTTACAGCAAACCCTAACACTAATGCAATAAAAAGGTGATGACTTTTTTTGTTATGTCAATGAAAGGAGGAAGTACAGAAATAGGACTGTAAGAGTGAAAGAACATAAGAGCATGCTGTTTAAGACCAAAGTCAATCAAGCCCAGAATCCTATCTCTGACAGTGGCCACCAGTCTGGGTCACAAGTAGCAGTAGATCCCAAAAAGAACATCTATCTCCTGATAATCCCTCCCAGGAATAGCAATAGCTTTCCCAAGTCTACCTGGCTAATATTATTTAATAGACTTTTCTTAGTATATATTAGGGGCTGCACTCCTACTTGTTTCACTCACCAACTCTGCCAGTGGGCTCAATGCTCTAGATTCCATGTTCATGCCTAGGTGGAAAATGCAAGTTGGGTAGGGCAAGTGACTTTAATGAAAGGAAGAGTGTGGAGAGAGCTATAGAATTCTCCTTTCTACCCTGCTTTTTTTCCCCTGAATATGTGAGGATGTTAAGGGAACCCTCAAAAAAGAGAAAGTGATAATTGTCTGGCAAAATGTTTTGACTCCATCAGCTGCATGTGTACATTATCGGTGTCTTGTACTTGCTTTGTTGGGCATGGAGGAATGGGGGTAGGTGTCTGTGAGTGTGGGGCGCATTCAGTAAGTAAAAGTGTAGATCAGAAGGCTTGCAGAGGTGAAGGTGAAGGTGTGTGGGGGTGTGTGTGAAGGTGTGTGGGGGTGTGGGGGGGGGGGTTGCATGTGATGGTGGTGGGGGTGCAGATGGGAGTGGGGTTTATGGTGATATGTGGGGTGCATATATTTAGTGATGTAGGTGGTATGTGTTGTTGGGCTGGTATGAGGGTGCGAGTGCTATGGGGTGCATGGGCACTTTTCCTCCTTGCACTCTCATTCTCCCACTATTCCTCTCCTTCTCACCTGTCTGGGAGTGATGTGCAAGTGTTGTAGTGAGTGGTGGATGTGTATGTGGTATTGGGAGGCAAGTGGAGAGTGTATGTGTAGGTATTGGGGGGAACCCACCTCCATTTTCCACCCACCCTCCCTCCTTTCCTCTCCTGTGCGAGTGTGTGGGTGCATGTGCACCTTCTCCCTCTCCCCCACTGCCCTCCCCATTTCCCCCCTCCTTCCCCATGTGTGTGTGCTGAGAAAACATAAGAACATGCCATACTGGGTCAGACCAAGGGTCCATCAAGCCCAGCATCCTGTTTCCAACAGTGGCCAATCCAGGCCATAAGAACCTGGCAAGTACCCAAAAACTAAGTCTATTCCACGCTACTGTTGCTAGTAATAGCAGTGGTTATTTTCTAAGTCAACTTAATTAATAGCAGGTAATGGACTTCTCCTCCAAGACTTATCCAAATCTTTTTTAAACCCAGCTACACTAACTGCACTAACCACATCCTCTGGCAACAAATTCTAGAGTTTAATGTGCGTTGAGAGAAAGGTAAGAAGGTAAGAATGAGGGTGTGTTTGTTCCCCTTGCAATCTCCATAGACTCCCTCTCCATCCTGTGTGTGTGTGTATGGGGGGGGGGGGGGGAGAGAGGTGAGAGGATGAGAGGATGTGTATGTGTGTCTGTGTGTATTTGTTATGAGGCTGGTGTGAGTGGAATTAGGGATGAATTGGGTGGGTATGCATGTCTTGGGGGGAGAGAGCTGGGTGTATGTGTGTGCACTCTCCCCCTCACAACTTTGCCCCTCTACCCCTCTCCTCTCCTCTCCCTAGGTATGTAATGGGTGAATTGTGTGTATGTGCTATGGGGTTGGTGTTAGTGACTAGTGCGTGTTGGGGGAATAACTGAAGGGGTGTGTGTGTGTGTTGGAGAGTGGCTGGATATGTGTGTGAGGGGTGTATCAAGGTGTGGCTGAGAAAGTGGGGATATGTATGTCAAAGAGTAGCTGGGCATATGAGGTGTGTGTGGGTGGGATGTTGGGGTGATTGGGAAGAGGAAGGGTCTGTGTGTGGGGGGAGTTGGATTGAGAGTGCACATGTGGAGGGGTGTTGGGGATGCAGATGCGTCCATGTGTGAGGTGGATGTCTGGAGGTGCATGTGTGTAGAGAGGGAGTTTGTGCATGTGTGTGTGTGGGGGGGGGTGGGGGTGGATGCATTTGCATGCATATGTGTGGGGAGTGGGGTATACGTGCATGTGGGGGTGGTGGATGTGTGTGTGTGTGTGTATGTGAGATGTGGGGTGGAGTGGGAGTACATATGTGTGGGTTGTGGGGAAGGGGTACACTTGTGTGGAGAGGCAGTGCACATGTGTGTGGGGTGGGGGTGTGCATGTGTGGGATATGAGGTGGGGAGTGTGTGTTGGGGATGGGGTATCTGTGTGTGGTTCGGGGTGTGGGTGGAATGGGGGTATGTACATGGGGAGAGTAGGGATGTATGTGCATGGGGTAGAGTAGGGGGTGGAGGTGTCTTGGGGGTTGTGCAATCTTCACCTCTCTCCTTTCTCCCCACCCACCTGCCCCTCTACTTTCTTCCCACCCACTGCCCTTCTCCTTTCTTATTCTTCTAGTTATCCCCTCCTCCAGCCCACTTCCCCACCCCCATTTACTTCCCACTCCCACTCCCACAGCCCCATTCCCTCTCCCAATGCTCCCTCCCCTTTCACTCTCCAACTCCTCCCCCAGCCCCCTCTCCTTTCACTCTCCCACTACTCCCTCCCCTTTCACTCTCCAACTCCTCCCCCAGCCCCCTCTCCTTTCACTCTCCCACTGCTTTCATCCCTCCCCCTTTCAATCTCTCCCCTTCTCCCCTCCTACCCTCCTTACTCTCCCACTACTTCCCCCCTTCATCCTCCTCCACCTACTCTGGCCCACCTCTTTCCTTCTTCTCTCCAACCTGTGCTCCAACGTTATGATCAGTTGCTGGGGCCTGGGAGCACCCTGCACCCCTGTCTGCAGCGTTTTTGTCCTGTGCTGCAATTCTGGAACTCAAGAAACTCCATCAGCTCTTCTTCTGCCTGTGAATTCTTTTTTTTTTTTTTATGCTGTTGTTTCATTTTTCTGGTGAGGCTGGGAAACTTCCACCAGCTTCTAGGGATGTGAATCGTTTTAGGACGATTAAAATTATCGTCCGATAATTTTAATATCGTCTTAAACCGTTATGGAACACAATACAATAGAGATTCTAACGATTTATCGTTATAAATCGTTAGAATCGTGAGCCGGCACACTAAAACCCCCTAAAACCCACCCCCGACCCTTTAAATTAAATCCCCCACCCTCCCGAACCCCCCCCAAATAACTTAAATAACCTGCGGGTCCAGCGGCGGTCCGGAACGGCAGCGGTCCGGAACGGGCTCCTGCTCCTGCATCTTGTCGTCTTCGGCCGGCGCCATTTTCCAAAATGGCGCCGAAAAATGGCGGCGGCCATAGACGAAAAAGATTGGACGGCAGGAGGTCCTTCCGGACCCCCGCTGGACTTTTGGCAAGTCTCGTGGGGGTCAGGAGGCCCCCCACAAGCTGGCCAAAAGTTCCTGGAGGTCCAGCGGGGGTCAGGGAGCGATTTCCCGCCGCGAATCGTTTTCGTACGGAAAATGGCGCCGGCCATACGCGTATGGCCGGCGCCATTTTCCGTACGGAAAATGGCGCCGGCAGGAGATCGACTGCAGGAGGTCGTTCAGCGAGGCGCCGGAACCCTCGCTGAACGACCTCCTGCAGTCGATCTCCTGCCGGCGCCATTTTCCGTACGAAAACGATTCACGGCGGGAAATCGCTCCCTGACCCCCGCTGGACCTCCAGGAACTTTTGGCCAGCTTGTGGGGGGCCTCCTGACCCCCACGAGACTTGCCAAAAGTCCAGCGGGGGTCCGGAAGGACCTCCTGCCGTCCAATCTTTTTCGTCTATGGCCGCCGCCATTTTTCGGCGCCATTTTGGAAAATGGCGCCGGCCGAAGACGACAAGATGCAGGAGCAGGAGCCCGTTCCGGACCGCTGCCGTTCCGGACCGCCGCTGGACCCGCAGGTTATTTAAGTTATTTGGGGGTGGGGGATTTAATTTAAAGGGTCGGGGGTGGGTTTTAGGGGGTTTTAATGTGCCGGTTTTTCGATTTTTCGATTTTTTAACGATTTTCACGATTTTTCACGATATTTTACCCCCCCAAACGGCAACAATACGATTCCCTCCCCCTCCCAGCCGAAATCGATCGTTAAGACGATCGAGGACACGATTCACATCCCTACCAGCTTCTCCCTTGTCTGCGCTGCTGTTGGTTTCACTGGCCCGGCACTTTGGTTTCAACACTCTTCCCTCGCAGCCTGCAGCTCATGCCTCTGCTCCGGGTGATATCATTAAAAACATAAGTTGCCATACTGGGTCAGACCAAGGGTCTATCAAGTCCAGCATCCTCTTTCCAACAGTGGCCAATCCAGTATACAAGTACATGGCAAGAATCAAATATTAAATAATAATGCTGGTAATAAGCAGTGGCTATTCCATAAGTCAACTTGATTAATAGCAGTTTTTGGACTTCTCCTCCAGGAACTTTTTCAAACCCTTTTTAAACCCAGCTAAGCTAATTTCCCTAACCACCTCCTCTGGGCAAGAATTCCAGAGCTTAATTATACATTGAGTGAAAAAGAGTTTTCTCCAATTTGTTTTAAATGTGGTACTTACTAACTTCATGGAGTGCCCCCTAGTCCTTGTAGTCTGATGAAGCACAAATCTTGGAAGATTACAGAAAACAAACACAATTCAACAAAATAGTCATCAAACAAACAATAAAACAAAGCATAAAAAAACAGTCAATAGTACAATATATTAAAATAAATGAACATCACAAAAGACATCAATTCAAGGATAAATAAATGTGTCTTAAGAAATTTTCTAAAATGGAGTAAATCCCTCTTGAACCTAAGCTCCAAAGGGAGGCCATTACAAAGTTCAGGTCCAGTGATGTTAAAAATATGTTCCCTAGACTCCATCGTGCTACTTTCATAGATGGAACCTCTAGTAAAATGCTTCTGTGACAAAAGGAGGATATGAGTTGGCAAGTATCTGTGAATTGCTGAAGAAATACAGAGGGGTGACAGCCCGTGCAGTGCTTAAAATATTAGTACCAAAACTTTAAATTGTATATGCAAATGAAAGGAAACCAATGCAAATCAGCAAGAAGTGGCAAAATGTTAGCACGAAATGCAGTCCCAGTTACTAAACAGGCTGCAGAATTCTGAACCAACTGTAATGATTTCATATGGGATTTAGGAAAATGCAAGAAACAGCATTTCAGTAGTCTAGAGATAACAGTAAAATAGATTGGGTGACCATCCAAAAGTCTAATGGAGAGTGCACAGACTTTAGAAGTCTCAAAAGGTGAAGTTTATAATATGATGATTTAATAACTGAATTGATATGTATATCATGTTGCACTTTTCTACATAAAATTTAATCTGCCATTCAGATACCAAGGGCTGGAGTTTAAAAGGGTTACGAGCGTAAATCCGGAGGTTTTACGTGCATAATGGCCTTATGCGCGCCGGGCCTATTAAAAAGGCTCGGCGATGCATGTAAAGCCCCAGGACGCATGTAAGTACCAGGGCTTTACAAAAGGGGCGGTCTGGGGGCGGGGTCTGGGAGGGGCAGTCCAGGTACAGAGTGGGGCGGGGCCAGAGGCCTCTGACATAGCGACCATTGCCGCTGTGTGGAGGATCGCGTGCCGACAGGCTGCCAGCGCGTGCAGCTTGCGCCTGCCCAGAAGCAGGCGCAAAAGGTAAGACAAGATTCAGGGGGGTTAGAGTAGGGCTAGGGAGGGGAAAGATTAGGGGAAGGGGTGGGAAGGTTAGGTTAGGGGCGAGGGAACGGAGGAAGGAAGCGCGGCTCGACGCACACAAGGTGCACAATTGTGCACTCCCTTGTGCGTGCCGACCCGGATTTTATAACATGCGCGCGCCTGCGCCCGCATGTTATAAAATCAGGCTTACATGTGTGCGCGCCAGGTAGTGCGCACACATGTAGGCCGCATGCGCTTCTTTTAAAATCTACCCCCAAGTCTCCTAGTCTCACAAAGAATTTCTACGGTTCCTCAAAATCTATTGATGTTTTATCAGTTTGGAATAATTTTGTGTCATCTGCAAATTTGATCACGTCCCTCATTGTTCCCTTTTCCAGGTCTTTTTTGAACAGTGCAGGCCCTGTTACATATCCTTAGGCCACTCTCCATATGGAAAATTGACCATTTAGTCCTATTCTCTATTTCCTGTCTTTTAATCAGTTACCAATCCATGATAGGATACTGCCTTCTACCCCATTACTTTTTCATTTTCTGAGGAGTTTCTCAAGGGGAACTTTGTCAAATGCCTTCTGAAAATCAATATAACATCAGGTAACTCATCTTCATCCACATGTTTATTTACACTTAAAAAAAAATATTTAATTGACTTTCCTTTGCTAAAACCATGCTGACTCTTCCCCATTAAGCCATGTTTATTGTTGTGGTTAGTAATTTTGTTTTTGAAAATGGCTTCTACCATTTTGTCTGGCACTCATATCAGGCTTACCCATTTTTAGTGTCCCGGATCAACCCTGGAACCCTTTTTTAAAATCAGCATTACATTAGCCACTTGCAGTCTTTGGGAACTGTAGTTGTTTTAAATGATAGGCTATATTACTAGTAACAAATTTGCAATTTCTTGTTTCTTTCAGGACTCTGGAATGAGTACCACCCAGTCCTAGTGATTTGTTACTTTTTAGTTTGTTAGTTTGATCTATTACATCTTCCTTTATCACAGAAATTTGTTTTAGTTGTTCAGAATCATCACCATCAAAGAATGTATCCAGTATGTATATTTTTCCAATACCTTCCTTTATAAAGAGCAAAGTAAAGGATTCATTCAGATTTTCTGCTATTTCCTTGTTCTCCCTGTATTTATCTAGTGGCCCAAGTGCCTTCCTCACTGGCTTTTTGAAAAAAAGTTGTATGAAGTTTGTGCCTCTATGGCAAGCTTCTTCTCAGATTTTCTTTTGGCCAGTCTTACTACTGTTATACATTTAACTTGCCAGTGCATATACTCTTGCTTATTTTCCTCATTTAGGTCTGCTTTCCACTTTTTTTGAAAGATGCATTTTTAACTTTTATTTCCTCATTTACATCACTATTATACGATGCTGGCAGTCATTTGGTCTTCCTTCATACTTTTTTTAATGCACGGAATACATTTTATCTAGGCTTCCAAGATGGTATTTTTAAACAATATCTGTGACTCATGTAGATTTTTAACCCTGGCAATATCCCCTTATAGTTTTTTTCTAACTAATTTTCCTGATTCTATCATAGTTTCCTTTTTAAAAGTTATATGCTACAGCATTCATTTTACTTAACATCCTTCCTCCATTGATTATGGTACGTCAAATTTGATTGCATTCTGATTGCTATTGTGAAGTGACCCTACCACAGTAAACCCTCACACTAGATCCTGCATGCTACTAAGATCTACAACTAAAGTAGCTCTTTTTTAATTCGTTCTAGGATCAGCTAATGCATGAAACAGTCATTTATGGCATCTAGAAACATAATCTTTCAAGCATGGCATGAGACATTGACCCAATCAATAAAGGGTAATTCAAATTTCCCATTATTACTGTGTTATCAATTTTATTTGCCATTCTAATTTCTGCTAACAAGTCACATTCTGGTTCTTCATCTTGGGCAGGTGGATGGTAGTATACACTCACTGCAATACACTTACCTTTCACACATGAAATTTCTTTTTTTACTACTTTATTTATCAATTTCACATAATACAAGCAAGAAAAATCAAGCTTACATAGGAGGACAATCAACAATAATACACAAAGAAAAAGAAAAGCAAGAAAAAATGTATTAACTCTTTACCAATCCTTAATAGTAATGAAGGATTATAAGGAACAAATCCTAAAAGAAAAATTATAGAGAAAAAGGAAACCTGACTCATATATACATAAATGATTGCTCAAACTACAAACTTAGGCCTGAATTTATCAAAATGCACTAAATATTGCATGTGATAGGAAAAGGGGTGTTTTTTATTCCTGCATACAGCCACTGGGTGGACCATTTTTGGTAGTTTTGAATTTCCTGGAGGGCCAGCTTAGCTATGAGAGAGAGAAAGGGAGAGAGAGAGCACCTAGCCATAATGGTCTCACACTAGATAAGTATTTATAGCTCTATGGGAAGCCCACATAGTAACTCGAGGTGAGGTTTAGGTAGTAGTGTAGGGGTTAGGGGCCACTTTGACATTTAAAGTGAGACGTATGAACAGCACAGTGCTCTCTTGTGAAGATTTGATGACCTTCGGAGTGAGGAAACTCAGCCAAAGATGAGATTTGTGCAATGTTCTCTCAACCTAGCTTGATGGACTCTCTATCTGGGTAACATCAAGCTAGGTTGAGAGAACATTGCATAAATCTCATCTTTGGCTGAGTTTCCTCACTCCGAAGGTCATCAAATCTTCACAAGAGAGCACTGTTCTGTTCGTACTTCTCACTTTGAATGTCAAAGTGGCCCCTAACCCCTACACTAATACCTAATCCTCACCTTGAGTTACTAGGTGGGCTTCTCATAGAGATATAAATACCTATCTAGTGTGCAAGCATTAGGACTAGTCTCTCTCTCTCGCTCTCTCGCGCTCGCTCTCCAGGAGCTTCAAAGCCTAACACTAATGAAAAAGTCTAGAAATGTCAGGAAAAATCCAAATATTGGGGTACATTTTAAAAGAGAGCTCGCACACGTACTTTTGTTCGCGCATCAGGCACGAACAAAAGTACGCTGGATTTTATAAGATATGCGCATAGCCCCGCATATCTTATAAAAATCCGGGGTCGGCGCGCGCAAGGGGGTGCACATTTGTGCAAGTTGCGCGTGCCAAGCCCTGCGCGCGCTGCCTGATCCCTCCAAGACCGTTCCGAAATCGGAGCGGCCTCGAAGGGAACTTTCCTTCCACCCCCCCGTACCTTCCCCTCCCTTCCCCTACCTAACCCACTCTCCCGGCCCTATCTAACCCTTCCCCCTACCTTTATCAGAAAAGTTACTACTGCCTCTGGGCAGTAGTAACTTACGCGCGCCGGCGCAGCAGGCCCGGACACAGGTCGCTGTGTTGGGGCACTCGGCCATGCCCCTGGACCGCCCACCCCCCCCGAACACGCCCCCGATCGAAAACCATGCCCCCTGGCCACGCCCCCGACTGCCCCTTTTTGCAAGCCCCGGGACTTACACGCATCCCGGGGCTTGTGCGCACCGCCGAGCCTTTGGAAAATAGGTTCGGCACACGCAGGGGGGTTTTAAAAGGGTTACGCGCATACCTTATGCGCGTAACCCTTTTAAAATCTGGCCCAAAACTTATACATACACAAACCCTCAGGAATGAACAGAATGAATGCACATCCCTATGGAGGACTGATTTGGGCACCAGAGCACTGTCTGGTCCATACACACATCTTTTGGATGCTGGTGTTCAAATCCTACAAAAAAACCAATAAAGCACACTCCTTTGTGAGGGATATAATTATCATAAATATACGAAACCAGATATCGCCTCAAGACAATTTTCAAGAAATATTTCTAATATTTTGTGATAAAGAGAAAAAAATCTCTACATATTTCAAATGAATCCAATGCAATTTTTTATCCACCATAAAAGTGGAAAACTTTTTTGGGAAAGATGAGGAAGGTTTCATACAACTTCATGTCATTACATCCAGCAATGTATAATGTTTCTAATCACAAACCAACCTCCTCCAACCCGTGAATAATTTTTATATATTTTTAGCGTGATTTAATTTAATGAAAAAAAATAATTTAAAAATATTTCTTTGGAATTTTGCTTAAAGTCCTTTGCACTCAATCGAGTTTATGCTCAAGAAATCCCAGCACAGTTTTGAATGAACGCCGAAAAAAAGTTTTTAATTTGACTCGGGGAACACCCCGCTATTCCTTTACATCTGAAGGTTTTCTTAATCACAACGTGATTTTCAATGAACGGCGATCAAGCGTTCTTACAATTTTACTAGGCACCCAGCTCATCACATTTTTATGTCTGGAAACTTTCATAAAGAATTTATTTCACACTTGAGTTTTGTTGACCTCATATTTTTCAACAAAGGCAAGCAATTCTCAATAAACGCCGACACTAGTCTTTTCAATTTTGCAAAGGGAAACTTCCCAGTTACTTATCTGTGCACGATCAAACTTTTGGCTCCATGTCCCTATCCTGACAAGGCCTCGTTTCGAATCGTAGATTCTTCATCAGGGGACATCAATTTTTAATCCTCTGTTTGAAGGCTTTACGGCGTCTTCACAAACTTCCAATCGCCAAATACATTTCATTAAATTAAATCACGCTAAAAATATATAAAAATTATTCACGGGTTGGAGGAGGTTGGTTTGTGATTAGAAACATTATACATTGCTGGATGCAATGACATGAAGTTGTATGAAACCTTCCTCATCTTTCCCAAAAATGTTTTCCACTTTTATGGTCGATAAAAAATTGCATTGGATTCATTTGAAATATGTAGAGGTGTTCAAATCCTGGCATTGGCTACACTAACACCTGCTATTGCTGCCGATGCAGCCGCTGTCACTACCTTAACTCTCAGTTTCTTTATGTGGTGCAAGACAGTATTTGCACCTCTGCGACTTCCCCAGCCCTCCAATGATCATATAATAATGTCATGGTATTTCGGGGAGTGACAGTAATTTGTTTTCACACATCTCCCTTATGTGTGTTTTATCACAAAGTACCAATATAGACAATTGGCATGAGTCACATCACCCATTGTGTCTTAGCAGGAAGCTACAGCTCCTGTATACTGAACAGTATTTCAAAGCACACAAGAAAAATGTAAAAGTTCAGGCTTTTGAAGGCAGGAAGCAAACTTTCTGTTTGAAAATAAATGGTTTATATCTAGGCAGAATAGTTCAAGTGCCTATTCTGTTTTTATTTATTGCCCTATTTTCCTAAAAAGAAAACCCAGAGCAGTTTACATCAGATCAGGCTGTGAGCACTTGCCCTGAGAGCTACAGTGGCTTTTACCTCATCACTCAGGATAAGACCCTTCCTGTTTGAGGTTTCAAGGAGAACAGAGCTGGTTCAGTCTTGGTCCCGCTTTTCAAGGCTCAGGTTGCCCAGCATTCTATAGAAGTCTTTCCAAAAAGTTTGTAAAGCACAAAGTTTTTTTTACTTCAAAACTAAATTGATACATTTTTAAATTTAAAAGAACCACAAACATAATGAACAAAATAGAGAAATCAAGTTTTAACCCATTTTCTTCACTGGGAACCCACTAAGTGAAAGACTCAGACAGCTGCAGGCTGTTATACAACAGCGCATCATGCAGCACGGCTTGACTGGAAGGACCTGGGAACTTTTGCTAATGTAAATTTGGGGATAACTGATCTCCAGCTTTCCAAAGACTTAGACTGCTTTTATCTAAGCAGAAGTTTTAACTTATGAACTAACAAAATCCAAAACTTAAAACAAAATAAGCAACTTTTGGCCTGAGTCTCTGGTGATTTCACTCAGCATGTTGCATTCAAAAGGGCTGTTCCTCTTTTATAGCAAAAAAGCATTTTGGAAACTTACAACAGCTGCCACCCTATGTAAGGAAATTGTTTCCCAAATTCTGCTTGGTTTAATTACAGATTGCTTGAGAAATGGGTTACCAAAACTACACTGAGTAAAGGAGCATTAGCAGGCAGTAAGAGAAAATTCTTGCGTAGCAAGGAGAGAGTTTCACACATACCATCATATTTCACACCATTCATATCCACATTCATGGAAGCTTGAGTTTCAGTAAGCTATGGTTTGCTTTCTGAGTACACTTTGTCTCAGTAAACTATGGTTTGCTTTCTGAGTACACTTTGTCTATTTCCAGTATCGACAGTATGCTTTACTATCCCATTACGGGGGTAATCTTGTAACATCACACATAAGAGAGCCAGAAAATATGTGCATAAGTTACAACAATTTTCAAAGCAGACTTGCATGCACAAGTCTGCTTTGAAAATTATCCTGGAAAATCTACGTGCACACAATTACACCTGTTTAGTGTAGGGATGTGCATTGTATATAAAAGTATTTGCATACTGTATATATGTTCTCACAATTTTCTAAAAGGGCATTTCTATGGCTAAAACACAATTTTACCCACAGATGTCCCTTTCAGAATTGCCCTTCCTGATTAAAATAAAGGCAACAGAAAATAACTGGGAGGGGGAATTATGTATAATATATGTATTCTGATAATCCATTATTATTCATTATTAAGAACATCTACAATTGGAGCATGAGCTGTGGTGTTTTAGCTTAAGGCACTTTCTCAGTGAGCTTTCACTCAGATGGATCCTGAATATCTTCTACACTGATTACCAGGCTACTTATGCTTCCTGTTTCTATCAGGGCCTTGTTGGTTCAACAGCTAATAAAGACTTGTCTTTTCCATTCCTATATCCATGCTCTTGTTTTCTCTGTGTTCCTAGTTTCTATATTGCTCCTACTTGTTTCTGTTTCTAGTCTGCTTTTGGTTCCACCCCTCTGCACTCTTTAGACTGTCTCTTCAGTACATTGACCTGGGCCAGTATGATGACGACTATGCTTCTGCTTATTGATTGATTTATTGATTATTTAAATTGATCACAGGTAGGAATTCTGATCTATAGACTGACCCGATGCTTTGGCTGTCTGTGATCCTGCCTCCTTCCTCTCCCTGTTGACCTGGATTCTTTCCCCCAGATCCTGGAGCCTCCCTTCTTTCCTACCTCTCCCTTCACCCCAGATCCTGGAATATATTCCCAAACCTTCTCCCTCCTCCTTTCCTCAATCCCAGAACCTCTTTCCCTCTCCTTCTTCTTCTTCCATCCCAGATTCCTGATCTCCCCCATTCCTTGATCTTTCTCATCTCCCATCTCCCATCTCCCATTCCCAATCCTCTTTCCTTCTCACACTCCTTCCTCTATCCCCAATACATTCACCTTCTCCTCACCCCATTCCTAATCCTCCTCCATTCTCTCCCCATCTCTGGTCTTCTCACTCTCTCCTTCTCTTCTACCTATCCCTGAGATCTTCGCTTTCTACTGATGATTGAGATTTCTTGCCCTAGTCCATTAAAAAAAATGATAGAGACATGAGCAATGTAGATGTGAATCTTTTTTTACTCTTTCAGATAATAGAAAGACTAGGGGGCACTCCATGAAGTTAGCATGTGGCACATAATCGGAGAAAGTTCTTTTTCACTGAACGCACAATTAAACTCTGGAATTTGTTGCCAGAGGATGTGGTTAGTGCAGTTAGTATAGCTGTGTTTAAAAAAGGATTGGATAAGTTCTTGGATGAGAAGTCCATTACCTGCTATTAATTAAGTTGACTTATATAATAACCACTGCTATTATTAGAAATGGTAACATGGAATAGACTTAGTTTTTGGGTACTTGCCAGGTTCTTATGGTCTGGATTGGCCACTGTTGGAAACAGGATGCTGGGCTTGATGGGCCCTTGGTCTGACCCAGTATGGCATATTCTTATGTTCTTATGTTCTTAACCCCACCTCAGGAGGGAGGTCATACTCCAGCGGGGCCATAAATTTATTTATAGTTCTTGGGGGCAGGGACACCTGACTAGCTCTTCTCATAGATTCCTTCCCAGGGTGTGGATCCTTTTTATGGGGGTAAAGAGTTAACTTTCAGGGCCCAGGTGCTAAGGGTGAATTTATTTCTTTGTGTTGCCCCTGGGAGAGAGGTCTCACTTCCTCTGCTTCTCTGTCTGAATCCCCCTGGCAGAGGGATACGTGTATTCAGAAAAATATTTTGTCACCTCTCTTTATCTCTTTGGCAATCCTTTCTTCCGCCTGACTTTTTACTTTCCTGATTACTTTCTTTATCTCCCTCAGTTTAACCAGATATTCTTCCCTACCTCCTTTGAGAACCAGATAGGTTTCTTATTTCTTCTGCTTTTGTTTACTTTCCTAACATATAGATTAGTTGCCTTTGAAATTGCTCTTTTTAGTTTGTCCCACATTTGCTCCACTTCTTCCATTTTCTCCCAGTCTTCAAGTTCCACCTCCAGGAATTTCCCCATTTCAACAAAATCCGTATTTTTGAAGTTCAAAATTCGGGTCTTCATGTGACTTCTCTATATCCTATTTGCGATATCATATCTAGCTAGAAACACAGAATCCCTCCTTCTTTCTCTATCAGACAACATCCTCATGAACCTAGAAAGGAAACAGCCTTGCCTGCTCATCCTCCTAGACTTATCGGCCGCATTCGACACAGTGAACCATCAGTGTCTCATTGAAAGACTAACGGAGAATGGCATCAAAAACACTGTCCTAAAGTGGTTCAAATCCTTCCTTCAGAATAGGCATTACAAAGTCAAGATCAACAGCAAAGAATCCCCCCCTTTCATCTCCACCCTTGGAGTTCCACAAGGTTCATCGTTATCCCCTACATTATTCAACATCTATCTTCTCCCGCTTTGTAAACTTCTTTCTGAGCTGAAGCTAACCCATTACCTATATGCAGACGACGTCCAAATCCTGATACCAATTACTGACTCTCTGCAAAAAACTATTCTCCGTTGGAACGCTTGTCTACTCTCCATTAACATCCTCCTCTCGATCCTCAATTTGATACTCAATGCCGACAAGACAGAGTTCCTACTAATCACACAAGATGGCAGCTTACCGCTAAACAACCTACAACCTTCCGTGTCTCCTGCCTTTTCCCCCAAAGTCAAAAACCTCGGGGTAATCATGGACAGCCAATTGAGTTACACAGACTTCATCAACAACACGGTAAAGGAGTGTTACTTTAAACTCCAAGTATTAAAAAGGCTAAGACCCCTCCTCCATTTCCATGATTTCAGGTCAGTCTTACAATCTATCATTTTCTCAAAAATTGATTATTGTAATGCACTTCTTCACGGCCTGCCAGATAACTCACTCAAGCCTCTCCAGTTGTTACAGAACGCAACTGCAAGGATTCTCACAAAATCCAATAAAAGGGACCATATAACTCCGATTTTAAAGAAGCTACATTGGCTCCCAATCAAGTTCAGAATCCTTTACAAACTATTAACAGTCACTCACAAGGCCATTCACAACATCACTTCACTGGACCTCACAATTCCTTTGCAACTCCACACCTCCTCCCGTCCTCTAAGACTAGCCCAGAGAGGTACTCTTCAAGCATCTACTATCAAAACCTCCTTAAGAAAAAGAGCTATGTCCGCTTCTGGCCCCAAGCAATGGAACCTGCTCCCACCTGACCTAAGGCTTGAACAATGCCCAATCACCTTCAAGAAGAGACTTAAGACTTTGCTGTTTGGCCAAGCTTTCCCATAACCACTCATTTCCGCCTCAGCCCCTCCTGTCTGTCCCGACCCAGGCCTTCCCTAAGTATCCTATTTATTTGTAACAAAGCCGCTATTTTTCATCCCCTTTTCCCCCTTAACCAACCCCGCCCTACCTTGTTTTTTTCACCCTATTAGTACATTTCACTACGGTTATACTTTGCTTTCTCCCTTGTTATGTTTATCTAAGTTTTTTCCACCTTGTTTAATGTAAGACAAGACTCTGTCACTGTTGCTGTTTGCTGGTTGTAATGTAAACCGAAGTGATAATTAATTCTGTTAATTGAACTTCGGTATATAAAAAGTTATAAATAAATAAATAAATAAATCATACCGTCTGATGATCACTGGTGCTGAGATGGTCCTCCACCTGGACATTTGAGACACTATCCCCGTTTGTGAGCACTAAGTCAAGAATAACTCCCTCCCTCATGGGTTCCATAACCATTTGTTTGAACAGAGCCCCTTGCAGGGCATCCACTAACTCTCTACTTCTGTTAGATTCCACAGAAGGCATCCTCCAGTCTATGTACAGTAGATTAAAATCTCCAACAATCAATACTTCTCTCTTCCTTTCAACCTTTTGGATATCTTCTACCAGTTCTCTGTCTAGTTCTTCTGTTCTTCCGTTTGGGTTGGAGGCCTGTAAACCACTCCAGTAAAAATAGATGCACCATCCTCTTTTTTTAGGATGGCCCATAATGCTTTTTCTCTACCCCTATTCCTTGCAGTTCAGATGCTTGGATATTGTTTTTGACATAAAGAGCTACTCCTCCCCCTTTTCTGGTATGGCCATATCTCAGTCATGAGAATCTGTGAACCATGTCTCCTTAACAGCAACAATGTCCAAGTCCACCTCCACCATTAGGGCTTGCAGGTCTGGAATTTTATTGCCCAGTCTACGAGCATTTGTACTCATAGCTTTCCAGAGTCTCTCGTTCAGTTTACTGCTTATCTTAGACTTGTTTTTGCCTTAGTCAGCTGACTTTTGTTATCCTCTTCACTCATTTCCTTTGTTTTTGTATTTGATTTTCTTTTTGTGTTTTTTTTTTGGGGGGGATAACATTCCAATGTCCTACTGCCACCCCTGTCGTTTAAATGCCTTATGGCATAGGATTTGAATTTATCCCTTTTCCTGCCATAGACAGATGTAAGCCATCTTTGACAGAGTCCTTTTCTGTTCCATAAATTGCCCCAGCCTCCAAAATATATAGGGAATGCCATAGGGAAATCAGAATAAGACCCAGCCACCATGTAGGAAAAGGATCGGAGAGTCATTGTGGACAATGCTTTTCAATCCTCAGCTCAGTGTGTTGCAGTGGTCAAAAAAGCAAATAGAATTTTAGGAATTATTTGAGAGGAATGGAGAATAAACCAGAGAATATTATAATGCCTTTGTTTGGATCCATGGTGCTACTATACCTTAAGTATTTCATGCAGTTCTGGTTGCCCTATTTCAAAAAAGACATAGCAGAACTAGAAAAAATACAGAGAATGGCAATAACAATAATAAAGGAGGTGGACTGGCACCTTTATGAAAAAAAGCTGAAGAGGTTAGGACTCCTCAGCTTGGAATAAAGACAACTGAGAGGGATCATAGCTAAATGTAAAATATACAAAAATGTTCTAGGGGATTTTTGGAGGTGTATACTTCTATTTATACATTTAAGACCCAGCTAAATCTTTGAAAATTGCCCCCTAACTACCTTATTGTACTTTTGTACATGCCCCTCAATTTCAAGACAAATTTTACATATGGATTAACTAAAACACCTAAAATGAGAGAAACACAAACAGTAAAAGGAACTAAGGATGATAAAGCATTCACTTCTGACAGACTTTGTTCCATGATTCAACATTTTGATTTTCAACATTTCATAGTAATTGTGACATAGTGTAAGAGTTCTTGGTACAAAAGGGTAAAGGTCTAAAGCAGGTCATAGTAATGTGTCATAGAACACTGACATGAGAATTAATTGTTGTTTTGCACGTTTTGGGCCATTCTAAAAGCAGTAAAGCACTGTTAAATGCTTAGCCCTGGTAGGCTGGGATTTTAAGGAGATGGGAGGTGGCCTTTTTAAGTCTTATTGTACTATTGGGATAGATGTATTAACCAAACCATTTTCCCCATAGACACAAAATGGGAGAAACCCTTTTGTACATCTGGTCCTATATGTCAGCTCTAGTGGACAGCTGTTAATAAAAAAAAAATAATAATAATATGGAATGCAAATCATACTTAGAAGATGATGGCAAATCAGTTTTGATAAAAATGTATGATTCAAATTTTGAATACAATGGGGGTTTTGATCTTTATATATCCATTTTTCTCCCTCAATGGTATCTAACATAGTAACATAGTAATGACAGCAGAAAGAGACCATCTGGTCCATCCAGTCTGACCCGCAAGTTCCTTATGGTAGTAACTGCTGCTCCATGCAGTCACCTCCAAGCCTTATGTTAAAGGTAGAAACTGTCACTCTGTGCAGGTTACCCCTAAACTTTATATTAAGAGTAATTATATTACAATTAAATCCAAGCAATCTCTGAGGAAGCAGAAAAAAGAGTTTAAAAAGTAGTTTGATTCCGGTATGATTTCTGTGCTCTGGAAGGTAAAGAAAAAAGGGGACAGGGTAGTTAATAGTAATAAAATTGAACTGGAACTGTTGGTCCTAATAGAACCTGTTCTAGATAGAGTGTGAAAATTTAAAGTTTGGAAAAGTGAATGCTAGTCCCCTGAAATTAAAGGCAGGGAATTTTTGATTATCTTTTGTTTTCCATGGTTAGATATAACCAGTTCCACCAAGCCGCCAGACACTGGCACTAGAAAGACTTTTAGTTGGCAGAAGATACTCGGTGCCAGGGGTGCAGTTTTAATACTGATTTTTTTATAGCTAGGTACTCTCGTGGAAACAGACACCAACAGAGGAAGGCCTGACTCCAGTGACTTCAGGATGCATCATCAGAGAAGACGTGATCATGCCTGAAACCATCGCACAATGACAGACAGAGCTCAGACCAAGACCCTAGGACCACAGATAACTGCGTGCACACACATCTGAGGGACACAACCTAGGTCTGGCCAGACTAGTAAAAATTAATTACTGAGCTCAGTAGGAAAGTCAGAAAAGACAGACAACATAGAAAAATACAAATACATACAGCCATGCAAGACAAAGATACTTACTATAACATTGACTCTGTTTCTGCAGAGCCTGTAAGAGAAAAATTTAAACCACAAAGACTGAATTTCTTAAAATACAAATTTGAAGTTTGGATACATGTTTGGGACGCAGTCAGAGTCAACTAAAGAGAAACACAAAAAGTGATTCTTATCTGACTCTGAATTGAATCCAGCTCAAGGTTCTGCAAGAAAGAGAGAATAGAATTGTTAACATTGGTTTAGTACTGCTATATGTAAAAGAAAAGTTTAAAATCATTTACATTCCAAATAATTGTTTAATTGTTGATTAAAGTAAAAGTAGAAAGAGAGACATTTTTCTTGAAATACTTTCACAGATACCCTTTCTAGTAAAAATAAAATTGTTAAACTTGTTACTCAGGAATTGTTTATTTCCGAGGTAATTCAATAAAATCCTCTCTCAAGACGGTTAACCTAAATGTATCCCCGCTTCCCTTCCCTACTACCAGGAGTCTTTGCTGGGTGGGATCTGGGCCCCATTTCTTAACAGGAGACTCAATAGTGAAGAGGGCATCAAACAGTACACCTTGTGAGGTTCCATCTAGAGACCTTCCAACACAGAAACATTTAACACCACCCCAACCTCAGCCATGACAGTGGGAGAAGGTATTTGCGAAATGGAGGTGCTGTTTAGATAAATTTTTATGTTCTTCTACCTGCCTGAGTACCCTTGGACTCAGGGACTCAGCGTGTGCCATCTAAAAGGTGTGGTGTCTCTCATCCAGAGAGAATCTGTGACTACTTTCAGTACTGTGGAGAAATTAATATGCATTCATTCTTGGGGAGAAGGAGTCTGAGAAGGAGATCTGTGGCACCCATCCAGGGCAAACCACATATACATCACCAGAATGCTGAAAAAAGGAGTAATGAGATATATACTAAGTTAGTAAAGAAATGGAGAAGTAAAATCTGAGCTATCTGGACTAAAAGTATGAGATATGAGTCTGTAAATTAGTACACCTAAGTGGGTTATCATATTATCCATCAAAGATTGAGAGGAAGCCACTAAATTATCCCATAAATTGGAAAGGAACAGGAATAAGAGACTCAATTAACCTTATTAATAGAATAACTTAACTTATAGCTTAAAGTCACAAATGTATTAGAAGATCTGAAGCTGTGATATGGATTGTAAATAACAAGAATTTGTAAATGGACATTTGCATCAATTTTTCCATCTTTAATCAGTAAAAGTTAAATTGGAATCAGCAGTTGCTTCCAGCCTGATTATTGATGCTATATACAAGAAATTATAGTGTTGAATTAAATATGGAGCAACACTCAGGGCCTAGAAGACGATCTTCCCCAAAAGGGAATCTTGGACCTTAGAGAGGCTTAATATCAGGGAAGGAAAGTTAACAGCTTAAGCTCATAATTGAGGTGTGGTCTTTGGGGTCCTGTGATAGGACACTAGCCCCGAGCTTATACATACACACGCTCTCTCTCGTTCTCAGACATACATATTTTCTTGGTGTCTCTCTCTTTCAGACACACACACACAAACACACACCCACACACACATACACATCAGTGGCGTAGCCAGAATTGATTTTTTGGGTGGGCATAAGGTTAACATGGGTGGGTTATAGGCAAGCAGGTGTGAGACCTACTAGTTGTATTCTTATTGATAAATAATGCCATACTGCACCCTACAATGGCTTTCTAAGTAATTTGCAAAAGCCATTGTGCATCATACAAGAAACATTAAAATATTTTACCTCAATTATTTCCAGCACTTACTAGCATTAAAAATTCCTTATTAATCTGTATTAATTAATTTTATATTTTTTGCAGTTTATAAATGCACAAGTATATCATGTAAAAAGCAAAGAAAACAATCAGATCCTATTAGGAAAACGGACCAAGTCAGGCTGCTATAAAGCCCTACACAGAAACTACACGCCAGCAGAAAACCTCACCTGAATCACATATGCTGACCCTCACCTAACAAAGAATAAAGAGATCAAAAAGCATAACTAGAAGCATGCGGACAAAACTGAATTGGAAACCGCAACAAGCCAGAGTCTCTGTATGCAGTGTAACAAAGGAAAAAAAGAAACATCACCAGTCCTTATAAAACAAATCAAGAAATATAAAATCAGTAGCAGTAAAACCATATTAACAAAAGTAACAGATTATTTCAAAACAGCTGATGAATGGAATATCCAATAATTAAAAAATCATATAAAAAATGTCTAGATACCAATAAAATATTTCAAAATAGCAGACACAAAGATCCAGTAATGAAAAATAATAAGGATACAAAAATTTTTTGCTCTGTATACTTGAGAACATTTGATATCCAGGTGCCCTGAAATTGTTTTGAATTAGCAGGAGGAGGGATGGTTTGCTTGCAACTTTCTCCTTTCTCTCTCTCACACACTGGCTCTCAATCGCTCACATACACGTGCTTTTTCTCTCTCAGTTATATAGGCTCTTAATTACACATTTACACACATGCTGTCTATCTTTTCAGGCTTACACACACAGGCTTTCAATCACACACATACATGCTGTCCTTTTCTCTCACACACAGACTCTCATTCACATGCTTACAAACATGCTCTCTCTCTTTCTCTCATTTACACACAGGCTCTCAATCACATACGCACATGCTCCCTCACCTAAACCAGCTCTCAATCACACACATACAGGCTCTCAATCATTCACATACATGCTATCTCACACACACACATGGGATCTCAAACACACATGCTTGCTCATTCACTCACTTACTCCCCCCCCCCCCCCCCCCCGAACTAGCGGCAGCAACAGCCTCCTCCATGTCCATCCCTAAAGGCAGCAGCAACCTACTTCACTTTAAGCCCTCGCGGAGGAGGAGTCCCATCGGCGGCGGGGGTTGACGATCTTCTTCATTTTCCTCCGAGCTGCGCTGTACATTCTTCAGGCCGCGCCTCTTTTCTGTTCTTCGGGCCGACGCTGACCACACTAGCATGGTCTCTTCTTCCCGCGCATGCACCCGCTGCTCACCACTTCCGCTTCCAGTCCGCGGGGAGGGGGGGGGCGGGAAGAAGAGACCATGCCGGTGCCACTGACTCCAGCTGTCCTGCCGCGTTCCGCCTGGGCTGACAGCATTTTAAGCCCAGGCGGAGGAGGACCGGGGAGCAGCTGGGTCAGCGGGGACCGGATCCTACGATGGCATTGCTCCGAAAGGCCTCTTCTGGCTGGGTGGGCCTGGGTCCAAATTGGGTGGGCAACTGCCCACCCAGGCCCACCCGTGGCTACACCACTGATACACACACATATTCTCTCTTGCTCTTTCTCTCTCTCACCTCAGAAGTACACACACTATGTTGCTCTCTCTCTTTCAGTCAAACACACACACACACACACATACAAACACACACGCACACACACCTACATACTAACTCTTTTTTTTTTGCTCTTTCTCTCAGACACACACACTCTCTTGCTCTCTCTGACATGCTGTCTCTGACACACAAATACACACTGTTACCATTTCCAGTACCGGCAGAACCTCCTCCCGATGTCAGCGTGATTCCGCATCCGGCACCCTTGTTCCCGCGACGCCAGCAGCGCGCCTTCGCCCCGCACGGGCTCGGCATTCTCCGAGGACGTCAGGGAATCATCTCTGACGCCGGAGGCGAAGTCTCATGTGAATCGCGCCTTGAACACGCCCTCTGACGTCAGATGCCGACCGACTTCAGTTTGCGCGGGAAGGGATTGACATTTAAGGAGAGCTCCTTCCTGGGCTCGTCGCTTCAGCCACAGTGCGTTTGGGGAGTGTTTTTGCTGCTTACCGTGCCTGTTGCTTCAGCTCCTGACCTGGACTGTCTTATTGGATTACTCTGCCTGCTGCCTGCCTACTGGATTTGTTTGCCTTGGTTCCTCTGTCTGCTGCCTGTCCTGACCTGGACTGTCTTTTTGGGTTTCTCTGTCTAATGCTTGCCCCGACCTGGACTGCCTAATTGGACTTCTCTGTCTGCTGCCTGCCCAGACCTGGACTGCCTGGCTGGATTACTCTACAGGCCGCATCCTCAGGATTGTCTCTTCTTGGTTCCTGAGAGGGTAATCTTCAGTTCCTGTGCTTCCCGGGCTCAAGGTAAGCGGTCTCGACCCAGGTTCCACTTAACCAGAGTAACACACACACATAATCTCTGTGACACATTTTCTCTCTGACACAAACTCTTATTCTTTCTGACACACAAACATGGACTTTCTCTCTCTGCCAGATACAAACACAGTCTCATTCTCTTTGATACTCTTTTTTAGATACACACACAATCTCTTGCTTTCTCAGACACACAAACAATACTCTTACTATTTCTCTAACACACATACATTCTTGCTCTCACACTGTCTCTCTGACAAACACATATACACACTCTCTCTTGCTCCAAACTGGACCTCAGGGGGGCATATAACCTCTTACGAATCAAAGTTGGTGATGAGTGGAAAATAACTTTTAATACTCATGTCGGTCACTATGAATATTTAGTTATGCTCTTTGGGCTTTGCAATGCACCAGCAGTTTTCCAAAAGGTGATGAATGACATTTTTCATGAGCTACTTTATACTTGTGTGGTCGAGTATCTAGATGATATAGTGATCTTCTCCCAAAATCTCAGCACCCGTTGTCCTGCAATACCTGTGAGAGAACAATCTATTTGCAAAATTGGAAAAGGCCTTTTCCAATAAGAACTCCCCTTCTCCCCTGTCACAAGAGACAACTGTCTCTTGTGACAGTTTCTATATGGATCCTGCCAAAGTAAAGGCCATCAGGGACTGGTTCCGTCTGGTGGGGTTTCAGACCCTGCAGAAGTTTTGGTAGATGATAATTATTATCTCAGTTTATCCCCAACTATTCCTCTGTGCCAGCTTCTCTCACTGCTCTCACCTGCAAGGGTGCAAACACCAAGGACTAGCTCCCCAAAGCCATAAAGGCATTCCAGAAACTGAAGAATGCCTTTTCGGAAGGGCCCTGTCTGTGTCATCTAGACCCCACATGGCCCTTTGACCTGGAAGTGGATGCCTCCACCCTAGGAGTAGGGGCAGTAGGGTCAGCAGGGGCAGTTCTAAGCTAACATTCTCCAGAAGGAATACTTTGTCCCTATTCCTTCTTTTCGAGGACATTCTTGCCCGTGGAGCAAAACTACGGCATTGGAGATCGAGAGCTCTTGGCTGTCAAATTAGCTCTTGAGGAGTGGTGTCACCTGCTTGAAGGAGCTCAACACCGTATCATAATATATACGGATCATAAAAACCTCGAATATCTTTACCAAGCTCAGCAACTAAATGCAAGGCAGGCTCACTGTTCCTTGCTCTTCGCCCGCTTCGACTTCAAACTATGGTACTGACCCTCACTCAAGAACCAACGGGCAGATGTTCTCTCACTCTCCTTCTAAATCAAGGTACTCCATAACCTCCCAGGCATATCATCAATCCCGCTAAAATACTTCTGGCTTCCACAATGACCATTCCTCTAGGGAAGATGGTCATACCTTCCCAACTACAGGAGAAAGTGTAAAAATGGGCCCATGTCTCCCATGTGACAGGTCACCCTGGATGGGCTTGAACCCTTGAACTGCTTCAGCAATACTACTGGTGGCCCTGAATTGAGCAAGATGTCAAAGCCTATATTGACTCACGCCCTACCTTTGTACAACAAAAAACACTGCAGCAGTTACCAGCCCCCAGGAGACCTTGGACCCACCTGTCCATGGATTTCATCTCGGACCTTCCCCTCTCAAAGGGTTCCACAGTGATTTGGGTGGTCATCAATTGTTTCACTAAGATGACCCATTTCATTCCCCTACCGGGCCTTCTGTCCATGCCAGAATTGGCACACCTGTTTACTCTTCATGTCTTTCATCTGCATAGCTTTCCAAAACATATCTTGTCAGCCAGAGGAGTACAATTTACCACAAAATATAGCACTCCCTCTAAGAAATTTGGCATCATGCTAGACTTCACTACTGTTTATCACCCCCAAGAAAACAGACAAGAAGAGCATACCAACTGGACTTTCAAGACCTTCCTGCACTCCTACTTCAGCAAGCACCAGAACAATTGGGCCATGTTCTTTCCCTAGGCCAAATATTTTATTCAGTGGATTTTTGAAAATTTATGAGAATTTGTTATATACATTTTGAAATTGATACCACTGGGGACATAAATATGGTAGGGTTCTAGCACATAAAAAAATACAAGAAAACGGAAGTTTTTCTGACTAGTGATTGTGCCTTTACCGAGTCTATGAATTGTTGCAAATCTGGGATCCCAAGTCTAAAAACATATATTTCATAGATGTGTTTCCCAAATTTTGGGTGCAATTATTATTTTCAATAGTTATATTTTTGCACCATTTGTCTCATATTTTCGAGCTTTTCCTCTGAACAGAGGCAGAAATGACCAGCAGCAAATGGAACAGCTCTTTGAGCTATTCATAAGAATGTATTAATTTTTATTGAGTGAGACATCTTTATTGGAGGAATAAGCATCTGGTTTCTCTAATTCCCCTAATTGGACAGAAATATTGAATGTGCTTAAGAGACCTATTAGGCTGGAGTAACATGGTATGACACTTATAGTATATTGTAAACAGGAGCAAATACTCTCCGTGCTTCCCTGCTCCTTGGGGCAGCGCCTATGCTCTATTAGAGACTGTATTCCGTGCTTCCCCGCTCCTTGAGGTAGTGCCCACCTTCTACATATTGACTGTACTGTGGGATTCCCGCTCCTCGTGGCGGCCCTTGATTTCCATCAGAGATTCCCCTGTGCACTCCTAGGGGTGGCTTACGTCACTGCTTCGGAGATTCAACTAGGGCTTCCCTGCTCCCCGGGTCAGCTTATGTCATCACACCAGAGCCTTGCTCGCTATGCTGTTCTCTTCCTACAGTGCCTGTCTCGCAATCTCCGCTCCTCGGGTCTTGCCTGCGCTTCTTTTTCGGAGGCTATTGCTCTGGCACTCTCATCTCCAGTCCAGCCTGAGTACTGTGGGTTCCCTCCAAACTGTGTCTCTATCCCGCTCCTCGGGGTACCCCACAGTATCCTCTCTACAAGCTATATGGATGTTTTTTCAGAAAGATGTGTATAGAAAAATATGAAGAAATAAAAAGGTTAAAAATTGAGTGGGATGTGGTTGATATATCCTCATATTTGATAAATATATATATATATATATACATACACACACACACACACACACACACACATACTCATATGCTTTCTCTCTCATGCTGAAACATACACACACATGCTCAGACTCATTCTCTCATGCTCAACCATACACAAACATGCTCATTCACTCTCTTTCACATGCTCAGTCACACACACACGCTCATATGCTCTATCACATACACAGGTACACTAAAATAGTGCAGTGCCTCCGTCTATATCGAAGATAAAGTATACAATCAGAGGTCCTATACGCAGTACTATATTCTACAAATAAATCTTTTTTATTAAACACATTCAATATAAATCATCCTCCTCTAATACATAGGAACTCCTAGCTAGACAATAATTAATAAAAACCGCTCACTCATTCATTACCCCCAATCATACTTTCCACACACATACCATTCTCTAAAAAATACCCCAACATGATTAATATGTCGACAAATATCTTATGAACATTTCACATAATATACAGCGGACCTCTGATTGTATACTTTATCTATCACATACACATGCTCATATGCTCTTTCTCATGTCATTCACCTACACACAGGCTCATATGCTCTCTCTCATGTGCTTAATCACACATACACTCATATGCTCTCTCTCACTCTCATGTACTCAGTCAAACACGCCGTTTCTCATACACTCTCACATGCTCAATCATACGCTCATATGCTCTCTCTCACATGCCCAATCACTCACATGCTTTCTCACATTCTCAGTCAGACACACACACACACACACACACACACACACACACATGATCTTTGTTTACCCCCTCTGGAAGCACAAGGGGAAGTAGAAGTAGCAACCTTCTCCTTCAGCCCCCAGGGACAATTAAATTCTTCAACTTTACTCTAGCCTTCATTTGTGCAGTGCTGCTCCTGCTTGTGACCTGGGACGAGGGCTGAGGGGTATGGAGTATGCAGAGGGAGCCAATGCTTCTTGAACCCCGTAGGCCATGCTGCTTTTCTCTGCCGGGCGGGCGGGAGTTTGAAGGAGGCCGATGCTTCTTTTTCTCTTGTTGGCTGCACTGCTTCGGCGGCCGAGGCTATGAAAGAGAGGAAGAAGCTGATACTTTTCACAGCCCCACGGGCTGTTTTGTTCCTCACTGCCAGGGCAGGGAAGGAAAATCAACATGATGCTTCTCGAGGCTCTATACTCCTCACTACCAGGGCGGAGGAGGAGTCCGATACCCCTAACGACCCTCTAGGCCACACTACTGCTTACTGCGGGAGGGTCAGGAGGATGCTGCCGATACGTCAATGCGATGGCAAGCCTCGTGAATGATGCCTATGGCTATGGCCATATCGGCTAAAGGCTAGCTACGGCTCTGCATAGGGGATAGGCATTGGGTGTACTTTGAGTCCAGTACCTCCACTCTCCATGTAATCATACTGATGCAAAATAAAACTACAGGATTCACTCATCTTTGAACCCAGCTGTCTAATTAATTTATTGGCACATTTAAATACAGAGAATGCAGGTCCTAGACATGAGGTAGATGAATTCATTCAAAGGAATCTCAGAAAACTGTCAGCACATCAGTAGATGACGTTGGTGCCTGTTGCAGTTTATTTAGTCCTGCATCAGATAATTTTACTCATATTTTAGAATATTCACTGACAATGGAACGGTTGTAACCCCATGGTACTCACTCTCTAGAGGATTTTCCCAAGCCTTAGTGGGAGGAATCCAAGAAAGACAACTAGCATTATCCTCCCTGAAGCCCAAGGTTGCTCTACAGGGAGCTGGGTTCCTCTAGAGCCGCATGTTGGAAGAGCTGATGCAACTCCTTCAAAGGCTCTCATGAAGTGACCTTTAGGGTCATTTATCAAAATGCTATAAGGCATTTTCGCATGCGTTAAGGGCTTATCGCATGCGAAAAGCGCCGTTAACGCATGCGATAGCACCATAACGTATGGTGCGATGCAAATCCGAAAAAGAGGAGTTAGGGGTGGGTTTACCATTTTGTGAAGCCCTAGCGCACAGCTTTAACTACACCTTTTTCAGTATGTTACCCAGGTAGAGAGTCCATCAAGCTAGGTTGAGAGAACATTGCACAAATCTCATCTTTGGGTGAGTTTCCTCACGTCGAGGGTCATCAAATCTTCACAAGAGAGCACTGTTCTGTTCGTACGTCTCACTTTGAATGTCAAAGTGGCCCCTAACCCCTACACTAATACCTAAACCTTACCTCAAAATACTAGGTGGGCCTCCCATAGAGATATAAATACCTTTCTAGGGTAAGGGCATTATGGCTAGGTGTGCGCTCTCTCCCTCTCTCTCTCTCTCTAAATGTGGTTGTATGTAGGAAATAGGTATTAGCACAAATTGCAATAAACTTCCTATTACCAGAAAACATGCCCCTTTTTCTATTGCAGGCGATATTTAGTGCATTTTGATAAATCCAGGCCCTTGTCTAAAATGGAGCATGCTCTTATGGCAGCCAAAAATATCAAATTCTTGCCCTAGGGGCCTTTGGAATTCCATGCTCTTAGTAACTATAGGCTGTACCTAATCTGGTGAATATTGTTCTAGGGAATTCCTGAAAATGGTGACCAATCGCTAAAGTTCTCTTGCCTTTTAGTGTGTCTGAACAGAGGAAGACAATTATATTCCAGCAAAACATCACCACTAGAACATATTGTTTTAATGGCAGCAAAACTTTTAACAGTATTTTACAAGCTAATTATTCATATATGGTGAATTTATAGCCATCATTGCCTCATATTAAAGGAAAATGGATGTGCTGAAAGTGACTGTATGTGTTCTTTATGTCAGCGATCGCACCTCCGTGGTGCGATCACTGCCGGCGTTGCGCCAAATAACTACACCATAAAAGGTGTAGTTATTCGGCGCAAAACTGGCAGCGAAAAAGAAGCGTACCTTTTGCTGTCAGCGAAGTCTTTGCGGCATCAGCCCCGGTGCCGCCCCAACTCCTCCTCTTATGGGGCTGACGCCGCCCGACTCCGCCCTGATCTTGGTATCGCACGCAATAAGGGACTTTTTGCGTGCGAAACATCCCTTGTCGCGTGCGATCCGCATAGAAAATGATCCCCTTAGGTACATTTCTTGATAGTAGCATAGTAACATAGTGAATGATGGCAGATAAAGAGCAAAATGGTCTATGTAATCTGCCTAGCAAGTTTTTTGTTTTTATTTTTATTTATTTTATTATTTAAGTTTATTATTTAAGTTTTTTGTTTTTATTTTTATTTATTTTATTATTTAAGGGTTTTTTATATACCGGGGCACGTTAAAAACATCACCTCGGTTCACAATGTAACATAACATAGCAACAGGCTTTACAATAAATTTATAGGAGGAGGAAACATTGAGGCAATTAATTTTTAAGGTTTAGTAGCAACTGCTGTTCCATACAGACTACGACCTTTAAAAAGAAATGTTTTCATGAAAACAAGGGGCTCACAGCAGCGATTTAAAAAATGATTGCACTGTTTTTATAAAGTGAGGCTATTCACACTCACAAATGAGGAAATTTAAATAGTGATGTCAGATATTTTTACCGTACTGCTAGGAATCCTAAGAAGTCTAACCATTTCAGTGCTTAAAAAAGGGAATCCGAGTCCTGCAAAAAGTCTGAGTCATTAGCACTGTGTGGGAAGGGTGTGCTCCAGCCGATAGGTACAGTAATGTTCGCTTGGTGACCTTGCTTGTTGAAATGGATAAGGGAAATATTTTTGACAAAATGTACAGAAAAATACAGCACTATCTGTTTATGAAAAGAACTAATTAGACATAGAAGTGTAAATTCTCAAATGCACATTTCAGCCCACACAAACCCAGCTGATTTTCAAACACAAATACACACATACTTTACATTTGACTATTGGGCTTGTTAAGCAGCTGGAAGTATGCAAGTGCACTAAATGGTGTTAATTAATGGCATAATGCAAGCTTATTAGCAGCAAAGTGCAGACATTTTTTAAACTTACATAGATGCATGTAGTTTCCAGACACCCTTGGAAATGCATGTAGTTCCTTAAACACCCCTGGAAATGCCCGTTGTGAAAGTGCATACATGTTTTCAGGTGATCAAAATTCCACTAACACGGATTCAGCAAATCTATTCGCATTACTTCCTATTGGACATGTGTAGATTCTGACTAAGCCTATACTTTTCCTGTGAAACTTGTACAGAGTAGGGATGTGAATCGTTTATCTGATGATTGAAAATATCGTCCGATATTTTCAAAATCGTCAGATATCGGGGGGTCCCCGATAGCGATAGGAAACCCCACGATTAATTTAGTGGGTTTTCTTATCGTTATGGGGGCGGGAAGAAAGACACAACATAAAAACACAACCTGAACCTTTAAAATGAGATTGTTAGTATCCCCCCACCCTCCCGACCCCCCCCCCCCAAATTTTTAAATACCTGGTGGTCCAACGGGGGTCCCGGGAGCATTCTCCCGTGCTTGGGCTGTCGGCTGCCACTAATCAAAATGGCGCCGATGGCCCTTTGCTCTTACCATGTGACAGGGGCTATTGGTGCCATTGGTCGGCCCCTGTCACATGGTAGGTGCACTGGATGGCCCGCGCCATTTTAAAGATGGCACCGGCCGTCCATTGCTCCTACCATGTGACAGGGACCGGCCAATGGCACGGATACCCTGTCACATGCTAAGGGCAAAGGGCCATCGGCGCCATTTTGTTTACTGGTAGCCGGCAGCCCGAGTGCGGGAGAATGCTCCCGGGACCCCCGCTGGACCACCAGGTATTTAAACATTTTTTTGGAGGGGGGGGTCCGGAGGGTGGGGGGATACTAACAAACTCATTTTAAAGAGTCGGCTGTATTTTTTGGTTATCGGCTCGGGCGCAGCCGATAAAAAAAACCCGATCGGACTGCAAGATAAAAATTTTACGATGTGAATCGGAACAGGAATCTGAACCGATACCGGTTCCGATTCACATCTCTAGTACAGAGTATTTTGTGTGCTCCAATTTGTTACTTTTTTTGCACAAAAATATTACTGGCTAAAGGGAAGAATTTAAGTATCCATTTTCCAATGAGAATTAGGAAGAGGATATCACATTATTAATGTATATATGTTACTTACGGGTCGATACAGTAAGGCCGCGGTAGAAACAGTGCGGCAGTGTCAGGCGCACCCTTCCTCCCCGCACGCACAGTTCTCTTCACTAACTCCCCGATACTCTCTTCTAATTGCATGCAAATGCATGCCGCGGCTTTAAAGCGTTAGGGAAGGGTTATGCCCGTGCAACCCATTTTACTGTATAGGCGCTTAATACAGCGCCTATACAGTAACCTGGGTGCGCTGGTACCTGTCATTTCAAATGTCATTTCAAATGACATTTGAAATGACAGGCACCAGGAAGTGTAAAAAAACACGAAAAGTCTTTGTTGCTTCGTTGCTGTGTCTCTCCTCCCGGAGCAGGGCGCGAAAGCAGCCTTGCTCCGGGAGGAGGTGAGGCACAGCGGCGAAGACAGACGGGAGAGGAGAAAAAGCAGAGCCGAGCAAAGCAAAAGCGTGCGAGCAAAGTGAAAGCGTGCAGCAAGCCGGCGAAATAGACCTGCGAGCAGAGGCAATAGCAGCGGTTTGGTAAGCCTGGCACCCTCCTTGATGTAGTACGTCCCGGATGCCCCCCCCTCCCCAGCGCGCCCGCCACTACCCCTTTCATCAGCTGCATCCACTGCGACCCGGCAGTCCCGTGAGGCCTACAAAAAAAAAAAAATCCCCGGCTCCCGCGCCCCCGCACTGGCCCGCCGACTCTACCCCACCCCCCCTCCTCCAGATCGGGCAGGTAGGCGGTGGCGAAAACCAAAGCAATTTTTTTTTTTTCAAAAAGCGACATCACACAATGCATAAAATAATTTCTCCAGCCTTAAAGCGACTTACTTTTGGGATCTGTCAAGTAAGTCGCAAAAGTAACTTACTTTTCTGAAGCCATCACGATCGTAGCTCAAGACAAAGATGGCCGCCTGCACGGGGGAAAGCGTGCAATTGGCCGCTGAAGACGTGATGTCACGTCTTCAGCGGCCAATTGCACGCTTTCCCCATACAGGCGGCCATCTTCGTCTTCGTCCGGAGGAGCTAAGATCGTGTTCATGATGGCTTCAGAAAAGTAAGTTACTTTTGCGACTTACTTTTGGGATCTTGACAGATCCCAAAAGTAAGTCGCTTTTGGAAAAAACCAAAATTGTCGCTTTAAGGCTGGAGAAATTATTTTATGCATTGTGTGATGTCGCTTTTTGAAAAAAAAAATTTGATTTTGTTTTTTTTTGCTTTTCGCCGCCGCCTACCTGCCCGATCGGGAGGAGGGGGGGGGGGGGGGGTAGAGTCGGCGGGCCAGTGCGGGGCCGCGGGAGCCGGGGGTTTTTTTTTTTTTGTAGGCCTCACGGGACTGCCGGGTCGCAGTGGATGCAGCTGATGAAAGGGGTAGTGGCGGGCGCGCGGGGGGGGGGGGGGCATCCGGGACGTACTACATCAAGGAGGGTGCCAGGCTTACCGAACCGCTGCTATTGCCTCTGCTCGCAGGTCTATTTCGCCGGCTTGCTGCACGCTTTCGCTTTGCTCGCACGCTTTTGCTTTGCTCGGCTCTGCTTTTTCTCCTCTCCCGTCTGTCTTCGCCGCTGTGCCTCACCTCCTCCGGGTCGCAGTGGTAGCATGGCGCTGTGAGGGGGGCGAAAGGGTATATACCCATGAACGGATTTGAGTGGGAGCGCTCTGTGAAGCGGGACATGCCCGTGAGGGGCATAATGGGTGGATGCAGCTGATGAAACGGGTAGTGGCGGGCGCGCTGGGGAGGGGGGGGGGCATCCGGGACGTACTACATCAAGGAAGGTGCCAGGCTTATTGTTTTATTGTGTTTGAGAATCTTAAGCGGTGTCGATGGATTTGTTACACAGTCCTAACTCCTACTAGGGGGAGGCGGTAAACTAACAGGTTAAGGCCGCGGCAAAACAGCGCGTTCCTAAGGAGATAATATCAGCGCCCGTTACAGTATCGGAGGGGAATAGCTAATTCCTTCATTATACAGCTTTTTCGTTCATTTACATGCTGGGTGCGGAAAGGGTTAGGTGTTTATTTTAGGAAGCGCTAAGGATGCGTGAAACTGGAGACTGTATCGCTGGATGGCCTTACTCGTCTGTATTGTGCGCTCCCAGCACGTTACAGACGGGGAATCTTTAACTGCAGGTTACTGTATCGACCTGATAGGGATGCCAGGCAGAAAAAAATGCAATTCCTGGAGATGAATACTTTATTTCTAAATTCTTCACAATAACCTATTGGGAGAATGTTACGCCTGTCAGTAGCAGACGGCTGCGACCGCTGTTGCTCACCTCTTGCTTGACTACACTGACTCCTCTGGGTCGATTCGCGGCCTCCGCCAGCTATTGCCGACCTACACGCCTTGGTTCCCGGGCCCCCTGGACAGCGTGGACACTGCCAACCGCCATCTTGCCTCAGAGTTCCTTAGGCGCGCGCGCTACCTGGCCAGTCTTATGCACGTCATAGAGGGAACCTCGGGGGCGTCCCCCTCGGATGACATCATTTCTCAAGGACTCTTAAGCCGGCTAGCCCTGCCTACCTATGACTTGGCAACGAGTTCCCTCATTGCTGAATCCACATCACTCGCTACAGACTCTTATTCCAGCTCCTGCTTCTGTCGCGTGAGACGTTCCGGGTACCCGCTCCTCAGGGGCCATTCTGGTCTCTGGCTATCCGCTCCTCAGAGGGCCTTCCGCCTAGGACTTCTGCCTGCTCCGTTCCCTGGGGCCTTCCCTGGAACTTTCACTCTGCTATAGTGAGTACCCTGCTCTGCGGACCATTGTCATACCATTGCTACTGAGGAACCCTCATCGGTGTACCCCGCTCTGCGGACCATTGCCGTACCATTGCTACTGAGGAACCCTCATCGGTATACCCTGCTCCGCGGACCCTTGCTGTATCATCACTACAGAGGACCCGCACTGGTGTACCCCATTCTGCGGACCATTGCCATACCATTATCTACAGAGGACTACTCCATGGGTGTACTCCATTTCACAGACCCTGGGGGCACCCCAGCACCTGTGTGTCTTTCTCCCACACTCCCCGCTCCATGGGCAGTGTTACTCTACTTCTCTAATAAAGATTCAAGGACTCTCTAGCTAGAACTAGCGTCAACTCCCTGCGCTGACGTTCCTTGACTCCATCACCAGAGGTCACTCCCTCTAGCTTCCTCTGCCTCTAATCTCTACTCTCTCTCTCCAGCACTTGTTGCTCTACACTTCACTCAGCTGAGACCTCGCCTCCTGATGGCAGTACCATCTCTCACCTCGGCCCAGGGCCCACATACACACAAATCCTAACAGATTGCTAAGTCCATGGACCCAGCACTGGTCTCTGCGCTCCAGGCCATCCCTGGCCTGGCCCAGTGAATTACAGAACAACAAAGGATTATGGAGACTTTGACTAATGCCAACAACCAATTGAACCCTCGACTGGACTCCGCCTCGACGCCTGCTAAGCCTAGTCCTGCTTCACATGCGTCACCATTCTGGCCTACAATGCCTCTGCCAGCACCTCCTCATTTCACAAGTGACCCCTTACTGTGTAGGGCTTCTTGAACCAGTGCAACATGCGCTTTTCATTACAACCTGCATATTTTCCTGATGTAGTTTCCAAGACAACATACATCCTATCCCTCCTGGATGGAAAGGTGTTGGCCTGGGTATCACCCCTTTGGGAACGAACGGATCCGATCCCTCAGGACCTGCTGGGCTTCCTCGCTCTATTTCAGTCCATATTTGATGACCCAGGTCGAAAGGCAATCTCCGGATCTATGCTCCTGCATCTGCAACAAGGTTCCAGACCTCTGACTGATTATGTCATCGAGTTTAGGACTCTCTCCTCTGAATTGCTCTGGGACCTGGGCTGCATGCGTGCTATATTCCTCAAGGGTCTGAGCCCGCGTATCAAGGATGAAGTAGCAGCATGAGAACTCCCTGAGGCATTGGATTCTCTTATTGACCTCGCTGGTCGCATCGACCGCCGTTTTCGTGAGCAGTTGCATGAGACCAGAGATCCAAGAGGATGGCTTCAGGGGTCCCACACAGTCGTCCAACATCATCGCTCAGCCCACTACTACACAAGGCACCGAAGAAGAAGAACTGATGCAAATATGCCACAGTCATTTGTCCTCAAAGGAGAAGCGTAGACGTCAAAGATCTGGCCTTTGCATGTATTGTGGTCAACCGGGACATGCAGTACCATCCTGTCCACTCGGTCCGGGAAACTCCCAGGCCTAGGTTCTGTCAGAGGACTCCTCCTAGGCCTGATTTCATTCTCTCCTCCATTAACTCTGCCTGTCTCCATTTACTCAGACACTCAGGAATTTCACACTCTGGCATTGGTGGACTCTGGAGCCGGTGGAAATTTTATCTTAAGGCAACTTGTGGAACACCTTCGGATTCCCACCGTCCATACAACAACACCATTATTGCTCTCCTCCATTCTCAGCAAGCCACTACCAGGCGAAGTTACTTTCTCCATGGTGCCCATTCAATTCTGCACTGGATCTCTGCACACGGAGACCATTTCCTTTCTAGTACTGGACAAAGCTAATCCACATGGTCCTGGGAATACTGTGGTTAAAACTGCACACTCCACAATTTGATTGGAGCACTCTACAATTGTCCCAATGGGGCAACTCCTGCCATAAGAGATGCTTGGAGGTCGTGTCCCCGATGCCTTGCCTGGTTACCACAATGTCCCCTCCGGGCCTTCCATCACAGTACTCCTCTTTCAGGGATGTGTTTTCCAAAAAGGCTGTGGACACTCTACCTCCTCACCAATAATTTGATTGTACTATAAACTTATTGCCTAACACTGACCCTCCCCGCAGAAGGGTCTACCCATTTTTGCTAACAGAGACAAAGGCCATGTCCGTCCGAATATATACAAGAGAATCTGGCAAAGGGCTTCATTTGGCCTTCCAAATCTCCTGCTGGAGCAGGGTTCTTTTTTGTAGGGAAGAAGTACGGCTCCCTCCGGCCGTGCATAGATTACCGTGGCTTAAACGTGATTACCCAGAAGGACCGTTATCCCTTGCCGTTAATCTCTGAACTCTTCGATAGGCTCCAGGGGGCCAAGATATTTACCAAATTGGACCTCAGGGGAGCTTAAAATTTGGTCAGGATCCATCACGGGGATGAATGGAAAACTGCATTTAATACCCGCAATGGCCATTTTGAATATCTGGTAATGCCGTTTGGCCTCTGCAATGCTCCAGCGATGTTTCAGAATATGATGAACGAGATCTTCAGAGACATGTCTACAGTTGCATTGTGGTCTACCTGGATGACATCCTGGTCTTTTCACAAGATCTCCAGTGCCATCACCAGGACGTCGCCAACGCAACGCCTAAGGGACAACCAGTTGTATGCCAAGCTGGAGAAATGTTCTTTCGACCAAGAGTCTGTCCCCTTTCTAGGCTATGTGGTATCAAGTCAGGGCTTTCAAATGGATCCACAAAAGACCAAGAGCATACGTGACTGGCCTCAACCAATGGGCCTCAAGGCGCTCCGAAGATTTCTGGGGTTTACGAACTACTACAGGTCGTTCAGCCATCATTATTCTACCCTGACCACCCCACTCACAGCTATGACTCGTAAGGGAGCTTACCCCTCTCAGTGACTACCCGAGGCCGTGACCTCTTTCCAGGAGCTCAAGGAGGTGTTCCTACAAGAACTATGCTTGCGTCATCCTGACCCCTGACGACCCTTCATCGTCGAGGTAGACACTTCTGATGTCGGTGCTGGTGCAGTACTTAGCCAGCATTCAGCCAGTCACACCTTGCATCCATGCTCCTTCTTCTCCCGATGCTTCTCCCCGGCTGAGCATAATTATGGAATCGTGGACAAGGAATTGCTGGCAATTAACCTGGGCTTTGAGGAGTGGTGTCCCTGGCTCAAGGGGGTACACCAGATCACAGTATATATTGACCACAAGAACCTCGAGTACCTGCACCATGCACAGTGCCTCAATCACAGACAGGCCCGCTGGTCTCTTTTTTTTACTCGGTTCAATTTCCTACTACAATACCGACCAGCTAATAAGAATGCTTGAGCCGACGCTCTCTCTCGTTCGTTCACCACAGAAGATATTCCGGATGTTCCACGACACATCAGTGACCCAACTAAAGTTCTCCTTTCTACCATGCTCACAGTGCCTGCTGGGAAAACAGTGGTTCCCCGACCACTTTGAAGGAAAATCCTCTGCTGGGCTCATGACTCCTTGCTGGCAGGCCACCCCAGACAAGCTAGAACTCTTTCCACTCTTCAAATATTCTATTGGTGGCCAACCATGAAGAAAGACGCTCAAGTGTATGTGGAATCATGTCCCACTTGTGCTCATCAGAAGCCTCCAGCAGGCTGCCCTTGGGGTCTCCTACAACCCCTTTTGGCACCCAGTGAGCCGTGGACCCATATAGCCATAGATTTCATTGTTGACCTCCCTCCTTCCAGTGTCAACAACACCATTTGGGTTACCGTGGACCGATTTTCAAAGATGGCTCACTTTGTGGCGCTACCTGGTCTTCCCTCAGCCCGGAGTTAGTGAAGTTATTCATTCGCCACATCTATCACCTCCATGGACTCCCGAGACATATACTTTCAGATTGGCATGTACAATTTAAATCCAGGTTTTGGAGGTCCCTGTGTAAAAAAATTTGATATTGCCTTAGACCTTACATCGGCCTATCACCCACAGGCCAATGTTCAGACAGAGAGGACGAACCAAACCCTGAAAAAGTTTCTTTGGGCATATGTGAACTCTCGGCAGAATGATTGGTCTGACTTACTACCCTGGGCCGAGTTTGCTTTAAACTCACACCAGTATGCATCTATCCAGTCATCACCCTTTCAAGTAGTATATGGACGCCAGCCTCTGCCTCCTATTCCACTACCTCTGTCTGTATCTTCTCCAGCAGCACAGATGACTGCACAGGAGTTACATCAGCTCTGGGACCACACCAAACAACTTCTACAGCAAGCCGCTCAGAAGTCAAAGAAAGTTTACGATGCTCACCAACGGGCAGCTCCTCAGTTTAACCCTGGAGACAAGGTGTGGCTCAGCACTCGCTTTATTCGCTTGAAACTACCTTCAGCCCGCTTCACTCCCCGATACATTAGACCTTTTCCTGTTCTTTACCGGTTGGGACCAATCACTTACAGTCTCTGCCTGCCCACATTGTTCAAGATTCATAACGCCTTCCACATCTCACTGTTAAAATCTCTCATCTTGTCCGAGTTCTTGAAGAAACCACCCAAGCCCCAACCTCTGTTGTCTGAGGAGGACATTACGTATCAGGTACAGGACATCTTGGACGTGAGGAAGCGTGGAAAGTGATGGGAATAACTGATATCTTGGGAAGGATTTGGTCCTGAGGAAAACAGCTGGGAACCTGCAGTCAACATCCTTGACAAAGACCTGATCCAGCAGTTCCATGCTTCTCACCCAAAGAAGCCCAAACCCTCGGGGAGGGGCCATAAGAAGGGGGGGACTGTTATGACCGTCGGTCGCAGATGGCTGCGACCGCTGTTGCTCACCTCTTGCTTGACTACACTGACTCCTCTGGGTTGACTCGCGGCCTCCGCCAGCTATTGCCGACCTACATGCCTTGGTTCCTGGGCCCCCCTGGACGGTGTGGATGCTGCCGACCGCCATCTTGCCTCGGAGTTCCTTAGGCGCGCGCACTACCTGGTCAGTCTTATGCACATCATGGCGGGAACCTCGAAGGCGTCCCCCTCGTATGACATCATTCCTCAAGGACTCTTAAGCCGGCTGGTCCTGCCTACCTACAACTTGGCAACGAGTTCTTTCATTGCTGAATCTGCATCGCTCGCTAAGACTCTTGTTCCAGCTCCTGCTTCCGTGGCGTGAGACATTCTGGGTACCCACTCCTCAGGGGCCCTTCCGGTCTCTGGCTATCTGCTCCTCAGAGGGCCATCCGCCTAGGACTTCTGCCTGCTCCGTTCCCTGGGTCCTTCTCTGGAACTTTCACTCTGCTACAGCGAGTACCCTGCTCTGCGGACCATTGCCGTACCATTGCTACTGAGGAGCCCTCATCGGTGTACCCTGCTCTGTGGACCCTTGCTATACCCTCGCTACCAAGGACCCTCACCGGTGTACTCCGCTCTGTGGACCATTGCCTTACCATTATCTCCAGAGGACTACTCCATGGGTGTACTCCACTTCACAGACCCTGGGGGCACCCCAGCGCCTGTGTGTCTTTCTTCCACACTCCCCGCTCCATGGGCAGTGTTACTCTACTTCTCTAATAAAGATTCAAGGACTCTCTAGCTAGAACTAGCGTCAGCTCCCTGCGCTGATGTTCCATGTCTCCACCACCAGGGGTCACTCCCTCTAGCTTCCTCTGCCTCTCATCTCTGCTCTCTCTCTCCAACACTTGTTGCTCTACACTTCACTCTGCTGAGACCTCGCCTCCCGACGGTGAGGCTCACGGGGCTCCTCCCCGTGGGCGGTACCATCTCTCACTTCATCCCAGGGCCCACATACACACAAATCCTAACAGAGAAATTTTTGGTCCAATCAGGATAGATCATTGGTCCCCATCCCTGTCCTGGGGGCCCACCAGCCAGTCGGGTTTTCAGGATATCCACAATGAATATGTATGAGAGAAAATTTGCATGACAGGGTTGGGGACCACTGGGATAGATGACCCAATTATTTCCATTTGAAACTGGATTGTTAATGGATCAAACTGAAACATTAGCATAAAATTCCCAGAATAGTTTATTTCATAACATTACCAGATAATTATTGGGAGTACTACCAAACATAAAATGTAATTTTGCAAATATATCTTTTTGTATTATGTGCTTTGTCAGTTTTTTTCTGTTGAACATCGTTATATTTAGAGTACAGTTTATACTGTAATTCACATCATAAACTACTATTCCTTAAATTATATGCCAGATTACTTTTTCATTAAACACATTAGCCTACAATATTTTTCTGGCCTTTCCTTCTATAAATTATGGTGGCCCACAGTATTTGCTAACTATTGCAGTGTTACAATGTGGACTTTAATATTATTCAAGGGAATTTGTTTTTCTGATGTGACCTTCAGGCTGCTTATTCAAAATATTTGCATGTGTGGTTTCATCCAGTTTCCTGTCACTGAGCTGTCACATGACAGGAGCCAAACATATGCATTACAATACTAACACTGAAATCACTAAGGAGGCGAATATAATTAAACAGAATGTGACTCTTGGAGGTCAATATCTAGTAAGCTGGAGAGCAGAAAGTTACCTGGGTAACTTTATCTGGAAATTCAATGGAACTTAGCTGGATAAGTGTTCTACATAACAGGAGCAATGGAGTACCTTTTTGGTTGGGGTGGGGGGAGCAACTAAGCTCTGCCTGCAACTCCACCTTCTAGCTCCCACCGCCAATATAATTAGGGGTAGATTTAAAAAAAAACAAAACAAAACACAGGAAGCATGCGTCCATGTGCGCATGCTTCCTGGCACTCGTGCATGGACATGCCTATTTTATAACATGCGCGCATTGGCGTTGGGACGTGATATAAAATACAATATCTGCGCACACATGAGCAGCGGATTTTAACATCCAAGCTCGCATGTGCAGGCGGGTGGCGTCCTCCGCGCACGGGGGTGTGTGTGTGTGAAATTTTAAAAGACAACGCACGGCGACGCAACTAGGGCTTGCCCAGTTCCTTAATTGGAATGGACTGGGAGGGAACGTCCCTACCCCCCCTTCCTACTCTGCTTCCCTTTTCCCCTCTCCTCCCCAACCCCTAAAACCCTTTTCCCTACCTTATTTTTTTTTGTTATTTCGGAAGTTACTCCATCTGAATAGATGAAGTAAGTTCTATGCGCGTGCTTCCCCGGGACAGGGCCTAATGGCTGCTGTCCCGGCCGGCCCCTCCCCGCCCAGACCCTGCCCCCTGGCCCGCCTCTTTCATCAAGCCCAGCACTTCTGTACATATTGGGAGATGCACACATGGCCACACGCCTATCCCCCGATTTTTACGCTCCGGGCTTTTAAAATTTGGGCAGTAATGTTATTCTTTCTTACATACATTCTTTGCATAAATCATAGAGTATAATTATTCATTCCCAGACCAACCAATAAAAAGACTGATGCTAGAAAACCAGAATGGTAACAGAGAAAATGACAAACAGCATTATTACTGGAAATGTCAGTATTACACGACTATATATATATTGGGCCTGATTTTCAAAAGCTTTTTACACATTTAAAAATGTGTTTTACACATCTAAATGCACGTCACCCAAGTGGGCTTTTAAAAATTGCCACTAAATATGCCATTGAATTGTCCATAGGATTTGCTCACGTAAGTAAACTTTACGTGGTAAATGGCTTTTGAAAATTGCTACAATACTGGTTACATTTACATGAGTAAATCCTTTTGAAAATTATCCTCATGGAGAGAGAAGGAAGATCATCAAGTACCAATAGATGTAATCAGAGACCAAGAAAATGTGGCCTAAAGATACAAAAATAGTCCTGTTTGGACACCTCTCTCCTGACTGAAAAGAATTTCCAAGATCACATAAGAACATAAGAACATAAGAAATTGCCATGCTGGGACAGACCAAGGGTCCATCAAGCCTAGCATCCTGTTTCCAACAGAGGCCAATCCAGGCCACAAGAACCTGGCAATTACCCAAACACTAAGAAGATCCCATGCTACTGATGCAATTAATAGCAGTGGCTATTCCCTAAGTATAATTGATTAATAGCCATTAATGGACTTCTCCTCCAAGAACTTATCCAAACCTTTTTTGAACCCAGCTACACTAACTGCACTAACTATACAAGTATTAAGAAGACCAATAGCAGTAAATCTGAGAGGTAAGATCATATCTTACATACTCTGGTTTAAGAGTGAGGCTCATTCTTGTCATTATATGTGCAAAACAAACCCAATGTAAACTATGTACTTTCAGTTCTGTAAATATTTACTCTGTAGCCACAGAAATCCCTCTCCTATACACAAACACCTCCAACAACAGGGGTACAGCAGGATATTTTCCTTTTACATTTCACCATACAAAAAAATTCATATGATTTTGAGGGAAATAATGTTATTTGATTTACATGTTTTAGGCTCATTAGCATAGATTTGCATGTTGATCAGCCCATTACCATATGCACAATTCTAAAAGGGAGAATAACACTCTGCATTTCAAATACTGTTTATCACTGCATTAAGCCATTTTCCACCTGGCAAATGCTGTTTACTGTGCAGTAAACACTTAATGCAGCTTAGTAAACGCCCCCGTTAAATTAAGTGCTCAGACAATATTTGAAAATTGATCCCTAGGAAATATTTTTGCTTGTATTTATATATTTGTGTAATGTATATTATACATATGAATATCAAATATGTATATATGCAAATAATATAGAATAAAAAGGCAACTTTTTAATAATGGAAAATATTATCAAGGGTTTCATGAGGTTTTATAGACCACAAGATCATAGGTCAAGTTGTTTTATTAGTAACACCAAAACACTAATATGATATCTTCTTTCAGTTGACATTTGCTGAGTTCTTTAAATAATAGGAAGGTGAAATGCTTTTGAGACTTTCTGTTTTGAGTAAGAACATAAGAACATAAGAAATTGCCATACTGGGTCAGACCAAGGGTCCATCAAGCCCAGCATCCTGTTTCCAACAGTGGCCAATTCAGGCTACAAGTACCTAGCAAGTAGCCAAAAACTAAGTAGATCCCATGCTACTAATGCCAGTAATAGCAATGGCTATTCTCTAAGACAACTTGATTAATAGCAGTTAATGGACTTCTCCCCCATGGACTTATCCAAACCTTTTTTAAACCCAGCTTCACTAACTGCACTAACCACATCATCTGGCAACAAATTCCAGAGCTAAATTGTGCGTTGAGTTAAAAAGAATTTTCTCCATTTAGTTTTAAATGTGCTACTTTCTAACTTCATGGAGTGCCCCCTAGTCCTTCTATTATCTGAAAGAGTAAATAACTGATTCACGTTTACCCATTCTAGACCTCTCATGATTTTAAAGACCTCTTTGCAGTATTAAGAAATGAAACTTGCTTATAACCTTTTGAGAAATTTTAATATAGTTATCAGTGTCTCTTAATAATGTATTTTAAAAAAATGGACATTCCACATTCCCACTCCACCTGCCGACGGTGGGGACCCGTCTTTACCTACGGAGGCCATAAAGTTATTTGTACTCTTCGGGAGAGAAAATCTGACTAGACCCTGCACCTCCTTTACCTCTCAAGGTGTGGATTTGCTGGACTGGGGGAAGAAAGGAGTCCTCTCAGGTCCCAATGTGACAGGGGTGGTTTCTTTACACATTCCCTCATGTTTCCCCTGGGGAGGATGTTGGTCCCTGATGTGGGTGCAGTGAGTGCAGAAATAAATACGCTGGAGCCGCTTGGTTAGTGCCCAAAATAAGTCTTTACTGTTAAACACTGATGGTGAATATCAGAAAACTCAAACTGCAGCACCACAGAAATCTCTCTTCAGTTTCTTTACAGTCTCTTCCCTCTATCTGTACAGGACTCACTTATATCAGGGCAGGGAAAACATCCACTCTTTTGGTTTAAAATGAAGTGGAGCTCCCAGATGGGAAGGGTCTTTAGGGGTTAAAACCCCTTCCAAGCTGATAAAAATAGCAACATCTATGGCACAGAGAGTAAATCTGTACCTTCTCTCCCAGGGTGGTGAACACCGGATGGGGGTCCCCAGTGATGTTATTTTCCTTTACTCAAGGTTAGCAGATCTTCAGGATCTCCTTGATCTTACACTGTCTTTTTAGTACTCTCTCTGGATGGAAAGGACCCTCTTTGAAACAAGCAATTGTCTTGTTCTAGCAGGAAGGAAGTGGCAGCCAAAACCTTCCTCCTGGATCTTCTAATAAAATGGATTCTTTCCCCCCAAAAAATGATATTAACAGTAGAGTTGTTCCTTGCAGCAGGTCACTGTCACCCCTTTCCTCACCGAGGTTATGCAGGGTAGGTCTTCCCTATCCTTGGGCATCCCAGACACAGGGTTCCTCAATCCCTGTGTCCAAGGAAGGCCCAGATGTCTCACAAGGCTTCTTCCATGAAAAATCTCAAAACCGTCAAAAGCAAGCCAGAGGGATATCCCATCCAGTTAGTGAGTAGACTGGAAGGAAACCCCTGGTCAGGAACAACAGACTGGGTTAGCCTGCCTTTACTGACTGGGCCTGAAAACAACAAAAAGTAAACTCCTAACACCTCTGCACTCTGTGCTTCCAGAAAGGGACAGCCTCCTTAGCTCACAGGGCAGAACCCCTATATAGACTTCTAGGGGGACGGCCATTCCAGACTCCACAGAAGGAAGAGCCGTATTTGAATGGTATCTCCCTCTACTCTAACCTATTCTCTCTCTAGCTAAAACAGGGATTTAACCAGATCTTAATAGTAACATATTTTACATGAAAAAAAAGATTCAAAGTATAGTCTTGTAAGGTAAAAAAATATATAATTTACAACATATATATTATTTACATGCACTGTTGTAGTTCCCACCAGAAAACTCTACGAAAACCACACCTGCAGCCATATGGTATTAAGCCTACTGTAAACTGTGTTGGGTGCAGGCTCGGCCCTCAGAGAACTTTCCCATATGAAAACAGCACTCAAACAGTAACAACTCTACCTATGAAAAGGCAACACTGCAAATATTACACCAGATCCTAATACATCAATACACTTACTATTAGGGAAACAGAACAAGCCAGGCTGTTATAGATCCCTACTCAGAAACTACATGCTAGCAGAATACCTCACCTCAGTCACACATGCAGAATATAGACCAAATAAAGAAAAAAAGAGATAATAAAGTATAAATAGAAACATGCAGACAAAAACCATAATAAGCCAAACTCCATAGGCAGGGCAACAATGAAAAAACAGAAACATAGCCAGTCCTCATTAAAAGTCAAATAAAATCAAGAAATATAAATCATTAAACTTAATAGTAAAACCATACTCATAAAAAGAAAAAATATTTGATGAAGTGGTTGATGAATAGAACAGCCAGTGATTAAAAATATACATTACATTGTTTTTTTTTTTAATTTCCCAAACATCAATAAATTATTTCAAAACAGCAAACACATCAAATAATATCCAATAGTTAAAACTAAGACAAACAAAAATCCCCTGCTCTCCATACCTGGGAACTTTACAGATTCCAGTCACCGTGAGATTGTCATGGATTATTCAGGGATGGGAGGTATGCATAAACTTTCTCCTCTCATATATATCTACATGTTGTTTCTCACACAAACTCCCTTATATATGCTCTCTCATACACATGCTCACTGGTTCATTCACTCTCTCACAAACATACTCACTGTGTTACACACTGTCTCTCATGCTCTCGCTCACACACATGCTCACACTCTGGCTCACTTACTCCCTTATGCTCACACATACTCCCAGTGGCTTAAATAGTCCTCTTGCTCAGTCATATGCTGATTGGCTTGCTCATTCTCTCTTGCTCACACACATACTCACTGGCTCACCCGCTCACCTCAACAAGCCTGACTGTATTTTGCAGTACAACAATAGAAAAACAGAAACATCATCATTCCTCACAAAACATCAAGCAATAATATGTCAAAACAGCTGACGAACATCCAATAATGAGAAAAATTCACATACATTTTTTCAACTGTTTCCCAAACACCAAATACTTCAAAACAGCAAACATATGAAATAATGCCTACAAATTTAAAGTAAAAGGATTAAAAAATATCCAGCTTTCCATATCTAGAATCTTTTAATTTACAGTAACCCAGTGATTATTGTGGATTGGCAGAAAGGGGGTTACACAAACTTTATCCTCTCTTTCTCCCACTTGCACACACATATGCTGTCACACACACAAGTTCTCTCTCTCAGTTATAAATATGCTTTAGCATACATAGGCGCCCTCTCTTCCTCTCTCTCTCTTTCTCATTCAGTCTCTCATGCACACACCGGCTCTCTCACTCACATAAATTCACAGACTCTCGCATATATGCAGGCTCTCTCATTCTCATGTAGTCTCTCATATACATGCAGGATCTCTTGCACTCTCATACACATGCAGACTCTCAAACACACATGCAAGCTCTCTCTCACATAAACATGCAATCTCTCTCACACACATGCAGCCTTTCTCTCTCTCCCATTTACATGCAGACTCTCTCATACATATGCCAGGCTCTCTCTCACATACATAGACAGGGTCTCTCATACATACACAGGCTCTCTCTCTCGCTCACACATACACATGCAGGGTCTCCTCATACACATTAAGGCTTACTTTCTCTCACACATACATATGCAGGCTCTCTCTTGCACATGCAGACTCTTTCTTGCATACACATGCAGGCTCTCTCAATCTTTCATATACACATAGCCTCTCACACACCCATGCAGGCTTTCTCTTGCATACATACAAGCTCCCTCTCACACATAAACATGCAAACTTTCTCATACACAAACAGTCGCTCTCTCTCTCTCTCTCTCTCTCCCATACATAGGCAGGCTCTCTCATACACACACAGGCTATCTCTCACATTCACAAACAAGGTCTCATACATAAGCTGGCTCACTCTTTCATATGCAGATGCAGGTTCTCTCTATCACATATACATACAAGCTCTCTCATATATATGCAGGTGCTCTCTCTCTCTCACTCACATACACACACATGCAGGCTCTCTCTCTCTCTCTCTCCTCCCCATACACATGCAGACTCTATCTCTCTTTCACATACATATGCAAGTCTCTCATACACATGCAGGTGCTATGTCTCTCACATACACACACATGCAGGCTCTTTCATACACATAGAGTCTCTCACATATACATATCCAAGTTCTCTCTCATTCACACAAAAACACCTCTCTCTCCCCCTTTCTTCTGGACTTTGTCTTAGGTCCTGCTGGATGGCCAGCTGCTTCTCACTGCCAGAGGGGAAGTAGGAGGAGACCATACTAGTGGTCCTGTAGTTGTGTTGCTCCTTGGGGAAGTCCTATGCTCCACAGGCCTCTCTTCAGGCCTTAGAGAGATGGGTTCCACCACAGCCTTGCTGAGCTCTTCTTTGAATTGCAGTGGGTGAGCTCTGCTGTAGCCCCGCAGGCCTCTCTTTAGGCTTCAGTGGGATGAGCTGCACCACAGTCTCACTGAGTCTTTCTTTGGACAACGGCAACCCCTCTTCTTTACTCGAACTGTGGCAGGGAAGTTGAGGGAATCATGTGACTAGAGAGACTAGCCCACCGGGAGATATCCGATCCTCCGATATGCCAATCCACCCCTGTATATACATATACATACAATTCCTGTGTATTGTTATGATAATATGTCAGTAATAATGAGAGTGTGATTTACTAAGACTTTTCTCCCATTTGGTATCTATGGGAAAAAAGCTGAGTAAATCAAGCCCTAAATGTATTATGTTGCTATTTTGTATTTCTACAGTTCCATAGTTAGTGATTTTAACATGTGTTTTTATTTCTTAGACATCTGTTAGCAACACTTCACATTGTGTTCCTAATTAGTCTGATTAGATACATGTAATTTTGAGCAACAATAATTGTTAGTTTATACTTACAATTATATAATGATATGCAAATCATGCTACTAGTTATGCATAATTAAATACACTGGAACTAATCTGTACTTTTGTACATATTTGTACAGGAATTACTATTCTAGCATACTTATAGACAGTTTCAGCAAACTGCAAGATTAGATTACATTTAGTGCCTTAGGCCATCAAAGTACTTGTGTCTTTTTCCTTCACCCTCTGACATTCCAGGCTTGTGACAATAGCAAATAGGCAGAGCAGCAATGGTAAGAATCTTCTACAGCAAGAGTGGACAAACAATGTAGCCCACAGGCCAAAACCAGCCTGTGGGTGCCTTTCCTCTGGCTCTTGGCAGCCCCAGGTACCCTGGTCTGTGGCAGTTCCAGGTTCCATGCTCCTCCTCCTTACCTCTGCCTCTGTCTCTCTCCTCCCACCGGCCCCCTGGTGTATTGTTATGATCATATGCCAATAATAATGAGAGTGTGATTTACTAAGACTTTGCAGTCTTGGTAAATCATACTCTCATTTGCAGTTTTCCTATAGGCAGTCAGTGATGGTGGTGAACTTGGAAATCAGGCTGTGGTAATAGAAAAAAGTAATATCAGTTGATTATGGAAATGACAGGAGCAGAGACAGAGACAAAGTCAGGGGAGGGAAGATGTGCTGCCAGTTACTTTGTGGATGGGGGCAAGCTCTTGACTATACCCAGGGGAAGGTGTGCCTCTCAGATCTCAGATGGAGACCCTTAGGCTACTGGTGTAGACAAGAGACATTAATGTAGCCCTATATATATATCTATATATCTATATATCTATATATCTATATATATATATATATATATATATATATATATATATATATTTGCCTACCATAATCTACAGTAACCCAGAAGCAGAAATAGTAGTAGAATGAAGCTTTCATAGAGCTATCAAGGCCAGAAAAGTCTCAGGCCTTAAGCAGTCACAAGGGGGATCCTGTGGGAAAGATGGTATTTCCCTAAGATTGAACTTACCTGTACTGTAAAATTAATGGTTAATTCATCAAATATGTACAATTTCCTGTTCCAGATCAGAACTGAGCATTGTTCTGAGATGAATAAAGAACCATTTTAAACACTTGTAGCAACACAGGTGTCAGAAGTAAAGCTGAATCAGGTGACAAGACTATGGGTGGCCAGATGATGCCTGCGGTGATTCTCCCAGGCAGAACCAGAGACGGGCAGGTACAGCTCCATACTACAAATCATTTTTAAATTGGATTTTGAAGGTCACCAGCAGGGAAGATGTAAAAAAAATCACTCCCAGTTCTGTAGGCTGAACAGATTAGCAAGGTGTCATGCTTAAAATCTAAAACTACCATGGAAAAGTTCAGCCCAACTGAGGACTCTGGATCAGAGGAGGAATGACCAGAGATAGCAATACTGTTCGACTCAACTAAAGCCCTGCAAGAAATGTTTGAACACTTTTCTAAAAGTTAACATCCAACATTTATTCTATGTTGGGAGTACTCATGGAAAAGGTAGTCTAACTTGTTTCGTCCATACAAGAAAATGCAACTCAAATGAGACTGCTGACCATGTAGAATAACTGGAGCTCTCACTTACCAGTGCTTGTCAGAAGATTGACTTGTTGGAGTGTCGCTTATCTGAAACTTTGGAAAAACAGGATGACTTAGAAAATTGTGGCAGACAAAAGAATTTGAGAATTATTGGATTCCCAGAGACTGAGGATAGCAAAGATGTTACCACCTACTTCCTGAAATGACTGCTTGAATTTTTAGACCTTGAGGTCAATGGAGGCCATGTTAAATGAGTGGATGCATCATGCATTAGCTCCCCCACCGGCTCAGGGTGGCTGTCCTAGAACTGTTATAATTACATTTTATAGCTACACAGGCCCAGATTCTGCTAAAAGCAAAGGGAAAGAAAGATCTTCATCACAAAGACCAGCAGATCTTTTTTTTCTGGACTTTTAATACGTTTTAAAAAAGAAGAATGTGATTTGTAGAGGTAAAAAAAAATCTCTACCCCCAGGGATTTCCATGTGTGACAATCTACCCTGCTCGCTTGAAAGTAACGGTTAATAATAAATCCATGTCTTCTGACATGGCAGAAGAAGTTCAGCAATTCCATGGCAGCTCTAATGCAGATGTGGCTGGTCAGGACAAGGACCATAATCACTGATAAACCCATCACTAAACTGAAGTAATTGTGTAGTACACTGAGTCAGGGAGCAAAGCAGAGAAAAGCTGGATTTCTGGCATGCTTTGCATAACCCTATTGAAATATTCCTTTCTTTGCACTTAGGGACTTCATTTTTCTGTTTTCCTTTTTGGGGACCATCGCTTTAAAATGCGCAGGACAAATATGCTCAGTACCCATTTTTATTGCCTGGAGTGCATTATACTGTGTTCTATTTAAACCAGCAGGACTCACGGAACCCAATTCGCATATCCACATTGTTCTCTACAAAGGAGGAACAGGTCAATATTGCCTCCCTTAATATTAAAAAATTGTTGAAGAACAAAACCTAATGTCATCACAAAATTACCTTGTTCTAGCCACTATTTCCATACCTGTGAGATAGCACAAACGGTCTGTAACTCTCCAGAGGATAGACACACTTTGGACTCTGACTTTTCTTATATAAACTTTATTTGCAAAAGGGGCTTAGCTTCAGCCACATTCACACTCAGTATTTAACTTCAATATTTATTATTCACTTCTCAGTATTTACTTTCAGTATTCTCCTTTTCCTGAAGAACTTGGGCCTGTCTGATCCCAGCTGATCCCAAACTCTTATTCCTCTAGAGGATCTGCCCACTGAGCTACCTGTGTCTCTAGCTTTTAAGGTTGACCAGGTTAGATGCCTGGTCCAGCTCTTGTTAAGGATGATTTTCATGGACATTCCTTCACAATGCACTGCATGGAAAGGGGAGAGGGTGGAATTTCAAACTGCAGAAGAATGGCAGGGTCAGAGAAATGGGTATTCTTGTAGAGTCAGCCAACTCTGTCAGAAGCATAAGCAGCACTGGTAGTAGTAGCAGTTAGATAAAAGGGAGTCCTGCCCCTAAGTTAAAAAAAATATTTTTTTTTGTTTCAGAAAGCCAGGAATGGAAGACTCAAGCTATAGAAAATTAATATTGGGAGAGTATGTTCCACTGCCACCTTCTCCTCTTCTCTTGCTTTGGAGTAGAGGCCAAAGAAGGCAGAGCCACCCAGAGAATGGTGGGAGAAGGGTAGGGGCATCAGAATGGCAGAACCCATAACCAACACTGCTGTCCTCCATGATTATTGCTCCTCAAGTTCTCAGATAATGGAAGAAGGCAGTATTTGCAAAAAATGATTTAGAGGAAGAATCATGTCCTGGATTCCATGAATCACAGGATATGGAACAGTTAGTGGTTGAAATGAATTTGAGGCCTCTTAGTCAGTCAGTAGTGTCTTAGTTTCCTTGTGAGGAGGTGGAGGAGACAGATGATACTGAACCTTCAACCCCTTTCCCAAATGATGCTGTAAGAAAACTCCATCAAGCCTTCTCCAGGGATTTCTTATGACTGTTCCATGCCCAGGGATCCTAAATTCCCCATCTTTCAGCTTTTATATGGCTCTACAGTGTGGCAGCAGCAGCACCATAGGGACAGCACAACTGGTGCAGACTTTGCCCTGACACTGGTTCTCTCCCCGGAACAAAAAAAGGTAACAGCAGGATGCACACAGAGGGAATGCTCCCTCCCCTCCCCCAAAGAGAGGAAATGAATGCTGGTGCCATCGGGGCTGAGATCACTCAAAGTCCACTCATCTCCCACCCACTGATGAGGGATCCTCAGCACAGTGGCAGCGCCAGAGGGACAGTGTGACTGGCACTGTCTTGGCCCTAACACGGGCTCTCTCCCCGGAACAAAAAAAGGTACCAGCAGGGCTCACACAGAGGGAATGCTCCCTCCCCGATCGCCCTCGGTCCGCCCATCACCCATCCATTGACAAAAGATCTACAGTGCGGCGGTATCACCGAGGCACTTGCACCATCTGGCATGCACCCTTGGTACACACACGAAGGACCACAACAAAGGAACTTGCCCCTTTGTGCGCCCCTTCTTGCACGCTAGCCTCGGAGTGCCGGCTCTCCCGCGCAATTTACTGTATGGGCCTGATTTGAAGCAATGAGATGGTCACAATTTGTTACTGCCACCACTTATAAAGCAGGACTTATTCTATTCCTAATATTTTCCATTTACAAAAATTGTCTAATCAATACATCCCACACCACATTGCCCTGATCCGATCACCAATTAATACAGGCAGAAATAACCTTCCTCAACCCAACTCCTAATAATATAAATAATAGTCAAACTTTCTCCTTCAGAAAAAAGATAGAAACGGATATACTGGCAGAATCAATTAAAAATAAGCTAATTGATTTTAATTGGCATAATGCCTCCTCAGCATTTGATTCCTGGGATAAGATAGCCAATGAAATAGCTGAAAATCAAAGTCCAGACCAGACAAAAATGATTCAAAAAGAAAGTTATACCTCTAGGCAAAAAAATTCAAGGCACAATGATAAGTTAAGGTACAATGATAAGTTAAGATGCACTAAACAGCCCTTGGAAAATTTGAGAAACAATGGCGGAAATGCTCGTCCGCTGAATCCCAAGGAAAATATAGATCTTTCCTAACAAAATACTGTGAACTAATTAATAAAGCAAAAAAAGGCTACTATGCTAAAACAGTTGTTAAAAACTTAATAAAAGATCCATCATCCTCCATCTTGAGTAACAATGACTTCTCAAAGAACACTTGCAACGAATGAGCCTCTCCTTTCTTAGATAAAATCAATAAGTTGAAAATGCAATTCACCACCTGCTCACCAACAAAAGAACGTGAAGAAAAACATGGCCAAACTAAATGGACCACATTCAACAGAGTATCTAAATTTGAAACTAGTTAAATCATTTCTAAAATTAATCCTCTATTCACCCACATGACCCAATTCCAACTAGTTCCTTGAAACAAGTGCACAGCATAATCACTCCGAGAATCACTATCATAATCAATCACTTGCTCTCAGAAGGATTGGCTCCAGATGGGGCAAAACAAGCAGTGATAAAACCAATCCTAAAAAACAAAACTGGTAGAATAGACGACTGGGGTAACTACGTCCTATATCTAAATGGTCTTTTCTATGAAAAGTTCTTGAAAAAGCAGTGTTAATTCAACTGGTAAAACACCAGGAAAACCATGATATTCTATACCCAAACCAATTTGGATTTAAAAAATTCACTCAATTGAGACTTTACTCATCTCATTGATGGACTCTGTCCTACTTGGGTTTGATGATGATGAGTCTTATTTACTAATTGATTTAAAAGCAGCCTTCAGCACTGTGGACCATACCCTGTTAAGCCAAGAGCTGAGAAAAATTGGAATTGATGGTAGTGTTCTCAAATGGTTCTCATCCTTTCTATCTAATAGGACATTCCAAGTCAGACTGGGCAACCACATATATGATACCTTTCATACTGATACAGGTGTTCCTCAAGGTTCAGCACTCTCAGCAACACTTTTCAATATTTATATGTTCCCTCTATGTAAATTACTGGCTGATTTAGGAATTAACTTCTTCTTATACTCTGACAACATATAGTTCTATGTTCCAATCACAAAATCATTTGAAAATAAGGTATCAACACTATCAACATACATGAAAGCAATACAACAAGAACAATCTAAACTTAAATTAACATTATTAAACACTAAAAAAACTGAAATCATCTGGTTAAGGAAAAATTCTTCTATAGTTAAACCTCCAACTCTAGAACTGGGTAATTTTCAAATTACCCCCTCAGATCAAATATGGGACTTAGGTATCCAGATAGATGAAAACATTACAATGAAAAAGCACATAAATAAATTAATTAAAATAGGCTACACCAAGTTGCGCATATTACATCGGTTGAAAACATTAACTTTCACAGACTTCCGTACCATTCTACAAACGTTAATTTTCTCAGACTTAGACTACTGCAACTCCTTATTACTCAACCTTCTTACAAGTCTATTAAAACCATTACAGTTATTACAAAATTCCTCAGCAAGAGTTTTATTAGGAACAAGGAAATTTGATCACATTACAACCTCGCTGATATCACTGCACTGGCTGCCAGTTCAATCCCGAATCTATTATAAAGTATTAACATAAATATTTAAAGTCAGCCATACTGATAATCCTGGAATGATAAGCATGACATTACAAACATACACACCACACAACGAACACTAAGATGTCAAAACAAAGGCTTATTGAGTGTGCCTACAATATGGAGTACACATCTGACGCAAATAAGAAATCGTATGTTTTCCATAGTGGGCCTAAAACTGTGGAATTCTCTACCTGAGACGTAACGTCTGATACCAGAAGCAAAGAGATTCAAATGCGAGCTGAAAACTTGGCCAGTCAAAAATGCTTAAAAATTTTCCTAAAATCATCAGAATGCAGAGACTACAATAACAAGGACAAAGATAATAAAGAATACGATATTATAAAGATCTTAAGACAGCCTACTGATGATTATGTGAAAATTGGTGAAATAGAATTTCTAGACTATTAGCCTGATGTCCCAAACCTTTAGTCAATTTGAATCAGACCCCTGTTATGTTGTTCTATTGTATGAATGTCACTTTTGTAAACTTTGTGATCTGCATTTAGAACTATGGTATATAAAATGTCTAAATAAATACATTTTAGTCTTTTATCCTGTATAAATACAAGTCTAAGGACCAATTTGCACATCAAGACCACTACAGGTCTCCTCCAGAAATTTCCTCTTGCTCTCCCTGCCCAGGGCTTTATACCAATTTGGTTGGTGCTCTTTGTTCTTCATTTGGAGACTTGGGATGTGGGTGGCTGCTTTGCATCTCTCATGGTGTCGTTGGGTCTTCACGTCACTTGTTTTGATTGGACCCTCTATCAGTGCCTTGGGGTTTTTCCTGCTACCTTTGCTGCTTTGTTGCCCTTTCTTGGTGCCTTAGAAGGTTCATGCTATGCTTGATGCAACTTTGCCCTTCTTGAGCTGCCTTCAGGGGTTCCTGCCACTGTTGTTGGTGCCCTTTGCCCTTCTTTTAGAGCCTTGGGGTGTTCTTGCCACGCTTGCTGCTTCTTTGCTCCCCTCATGATGTCCTGCCACTGCGGGTATCATTTTGCCTCTTTGCAGTGCCTTGGGCTATTTGTGACATTTTAGTGCCACTTTGCCACAGCCCTGGTGCCTTGGAGTGCTCTTCCTCCTTCTGATGATGTCTGCCCACAAGTTTCATTAGAATTCATTAGAAAACCCCAATTTTGGAGCCCAAAATAGGCTGAACTGCTCCCCGATTGACTTTAATGAAAAATGAATGAATGAATGAAAATTTTTTTTATCTGAAATGAACAAATTAATGTAGAAGACCTACAAAATGAACAAACAACATTTTTGCTTCTGCACATCCCTACTTTTTCTTCCTCCACTTCCCCTAGGGGTCTTTGGCAAGCACTATTTGTTGGGCTGTCTGACTGTTTCCTCTCTATTCCCCATCATCTATCTCCTGTGTAGAGTATAAACTTGTTAGAGCTATAGGTATAATATCATAAGCCACTTGAGCTTTAGTTTTTTACATTATTTGATGTAATCATAGCTTTGCAATAACAGTTACCTTCTGTATCATTCATGCTCCATGTTTCTAAAAAATCGGAGTCTATGTGGTCCTTTCGTGCCATTTGTATAGTGGAACATTACTAAAGCTCTTGTGTCTACCTCAAAGCTTTTTGGAATGACTTCCTCTGCCATTCTATTGTAGCTCAGAGCTAGGAATTTAAAAAAGAGCATATAAAAATATCTGCAGTGAAAAAAAGCCTTCAAAACTATATAAAAGTAGAATGCACAGCAGGTTGGGTAGAGAGATCACAGAAAACAGAACAGACAGAATTCATTCTCATGCCCATAACCTCGGGTCACACTGAAACCCAGAAGCAGCTGAGGGAAAGCCTCGGAAGTGTCAGTGAAAGGATGGAAGGGGACCCCAGTGTACATCTTCTTCCCAGCCTTATGGCAGTGACCCACCAGCTTTCTTTTCACCTTATAGTACTAAAATTGGGAACATAAGAACTTAAGAAATTGCCATGCTGGGTCAGAACAAGGGTCCATGAAGCCCAGCATCCTGTTTCCAACAGAGGCCAAACCAGGCCACAAGAACCTGGCAAGTACCCAAACACCAAGAAGATCCCATGCTACTGATGCAATTAATAGTAGTGGCTAATATTGCCCAAGTAAACTTGATTAATAGCAGTTAATGGACTTCTCCAAACCTTTTTTGAACCTAGTTACACTAACTGCACTAACCACATCCTCTAGCAACAAATTCCAGAGCTTAATTGTGCATTGAGTGAAAAATAATTTTCTCCGATTAGTCTTAAATGTGCTACTTGCTAACTTCATGGAATGCCCCCGGTCCTTCTATTATCCGAAAGTGTAAATAACCGATTCACATGTATTTGCTCAAGACCTCTCATAATCTTAAAGACCTCTATCATATCCCCCCTCAGCCGTATCTTCTCCAAGCTGAACAGCCCTAACCTCTTCAGCCTTTCCTCATAGGGGAGCTGTTCCATTCCCTTTATCATTTTGGTTGACCTTCTCTGTACCTTTGCCATCGCAATTATATCTTTTTTGAGATACGGTGACCAGAATTATATACAGTATTCAAGGTGCGGTCTCACCATGGAGCGATACAGAGGCATTATGACATTTTCCGTTTTATTACCCATTCCCTTTCTAATACTTCCTAACATTCTGTTTGCTTTTTTGACTGCTGCAGCACACTGAGCCGACGATTTTAAAGTATTATCCACTATGATGCCTAGATCTTTTTCCTGCTTGGTAGCTCCTAATATGAAACCATGAGTTCTTTAAAAGAAAAACAAACAAATCCCTTTTAACAGTTGGCAGTATTTCAGGCATTAATATAGCAAACTACAACACTCTCATATAGTAATTAGAATAATGAAAATGTTTTAAGCAGCTTTCCTTAAAACATGTTTGAAGGATTTCAAGTGCTTAGCTCATGTAGTAGGAGATGTGTGTGGCGAGTCCAAGTGAACCTTCTGATCAAGTGTGTGTCTGGGAGCTCATCTGTGACACATTTCTAAACATAGCTGCTGGTATGTCGAGCCCTCACCTATGTAGCTTCTCATCATAGGAAGCTGTTCCATCCTTTTTATCTTCTTTGTTGTTCTCCTCTGCATGTTTTCTAGTTCTGCTATGTCTTTGAGATGGGGGCAACCAGAACTGCACATTATATTCAAGCTGTGATTGCACCTTGGATTCAGATGACAGTCAATACTGGGCCCTGAATTTTATGGTCCAGGGTACTAATATGCAGACATTAGGGAAAAAGCACAGGACTACTTCCATGGCCAAGTCCAAAAACAAAGCACATTGAAGCAGCATTGTCTGAATTATCAAGAAGGCTGCTCACCCTATAAACATATTGCTGCAGTATCTTTGTTATGGGTTTGACAATTGCTTGTTTTTGATTATTAATATTACTGTCCTTTAATATAAGGCTTGGGGGTAACCTGCATGGAACGGCAGTTGCTCCCATAAGAAACTTGCTGGGCAGACTAGATGGACCATTTGGTCTTTTTCTGCTGTTATTATGAAATGAAAATTAGTTTTATCAGACAATTCTTGTACAGGGATTCTGTCATGACCATTAAATCTCATTTTATTTCATTCACTTGGATTTATTATATTTTGCCATGCCAGTGAAGCCCAAGGTGATTTACATTTAAAATAAACCAAATTATGTTCCACAATTAAAATACAATAAAATAGAACACAGTTAAAAATTAAAATTAAGTACATTGAAACAACCCACAGCAATAAGATAACAACTACAGCAATATTATTACAACAGATTTTAAAACATAGTATATCGAGTTAATGAAAGCATGCTACCCGAAACTCATCAAGATAAGTCTATACACTTCCGTAAACAACCATGTTTTCTTGACTAAAAAAATCAATAGTCCCTTTGCTGTTAGAGAACAGAAGGTAGCTAGTTTCTTAATAAAGTTCCCTTTACAGAGAAAATTCACTTCCTGACTCTCTGAATCAATAAACTGGTTACTTGGATGACTATGCAATCTTGTGGGTCAGTTCCTGGATCCTAAATAAGCACAATTACAGGATAATAATTTCTTTAGTCAAGTGGAAAATTTCCTAGATCCCAGTGAACTTTCAAAAACAAGCTAGAATTATCCTGTCAGCTCACTGGGAACACACCACTGTCTTAGACTTAAAGCAAAGAGAGTTTAAATACCTTGAATAATTCTTTCTCCTGAGACAAGCTTTGCAGCGCTTCACTGTCTCAGTCATTTGCAGAAAGCCACCCTAACACTCCTCACTAATGGTCTTTTCAACACAGAGGTGAACTCTTCATCCCTCTAGAGCAGTGGTTGGCAAACCATGGACGGTGGGCCATATCCAGCCCTTAAAGTTTTTTAATCCTGCCCACCTATCAAGTGGACTCTCTCCATTGTGTGCAGCCCGCCGATGCTCCGACCTGCCTGCACAACGTCATCATCAAAGACCAAGTTATCACCCTTGATGACGCTTAAGCAGGGAGGTCGGAACATCGCTTGGGTGGTAAGGAGAGACCCCATTCATCAGCATGCTGGCAGGGTTCCCAACCTCCACCAGCAAGGAGAGACCCCTTATGGTATGCATTTGTGACTGAATATAGGTGGTCTGCTAGCTGGGAAAATACCTTATACCTGTTTGGTTGAAGGCTTTTTTTTATTTTGGTAGAGGCTGGAGATCCATGATTGAAGGGGCTCCTTGGGTGCTAAAAATGATGGCGCTTAAGCCTTCTGGATACTGAAATGCCTGAAGCAGGTGGTGGGGATTTGATTGTTATGTTGAGGACTTGCCATGCCCTCCCATGCCATACCTGCTACACCCTACCCCGCCCCACTCTCTGGCCCTCGTTGTAACTTGTAATGTGGCCCCAGCACAAAACAGTTTGCCCAACCCTTCTCTAGAGGTCTTCATGCCCACCTTGTGAATTAGAGCATAGATCTAAGTATAAATTTAATTAAAAATTACAAGGATATAACACTGATTTTCCTTCTGGCAACTCTTCTACCCAGATTCTTCCATCACTTGCCATCTCATTTACCCTTTCATTTGAGACCATGTCCTTCCTGCTAACCTTCAGAATTCTTCTGTAATATTGCAGTTTTTATGATCTCTTTATTAAATGTCTATATTTCATTTCTATAAGCTACCACTGAGAAGCTTTAAACCTAAGTTCCTCCTAAGAAGCTCATTACAGTCCCAAAAAAATCAAAATGTTAATTCTCATTTTATTTCTGTTAAATATTTTCCATCTTCTGTGATCTAAGTACCTAGATTTTTATATGGTCTATTTACAAACTGTGAAGCATCACAACACCTGCTATTTACTGTGGTTGACATTTTTGGCAATGGGGCCTATTCTCTAATAAAGCACCGTTAACATGCATCATTATTTATTTATGTATTTAGATTTTTATATTCTGCTTTTCGGCACTTCAAAGAGGATTACATTCAGGCACCCTTATGCTCTATATCTCTCACACACACACATACACATTTATGCTGTTTCACACACACACACATGCATACTCATGTTCTCTGTCTCATACACATGCACTCATGATCTGCTCACATGCATGCACACTCATGCTTTGATTCACACATACATACATACACACTCATGCTCTCTCGCACACACAAACGCATACATGCACCCTCGTGCTCTGTCTCTCTCATACACACACATACATACATATGCTCTGTCTCACATGCATACTCATGCTCTGTCTTACATACACATGCACACTCATGTTCTCTGTCTCTCTCTTGTACACAGGCACTCATGCTCTCACACATAGGCACAAATGCTTTCTGTCTCTCTTTCTCCAGAGTGTGCAAGGTGTAGGCAGGAGCTGCCTTCTTTCTTCATCCCCACGGGCAGGCCAACAAAAGTCTCCTGCTCCTCCCTGGCTGATGCAGCAGCCACTTTCTTCTCCTCAGGCTGCGTGGGCCTGACTGACACAGCAACTGCCTCCTCCTCTTTGGGCCATGTGGGCCAGGCCATTGCAGCAATCACCTTCTCCTCCTCGGGTCTCACAGGACCAGCCAACACAGCTGTGGTGCATCCTCCTCCTTAATGGAAGCTAAGACTGAGATGCACGGCATGGGCTCCATGTGTCAGTGCTAACAATGCCACTGTTGCACCCAGTTAACAACAAGGTGGGACACAGATTTATTTTGAGTATTTGAGAAGTATCTTGGAGATTCAATATATTATTGAAGCTAGGGAAAGGTTTTCCATCATCCCTGGTATATGTTGGAGTTAGAGGAGAACCTACCTATCCACACTGGGGAAGGCATTTTGGACCAGGACAAAGTTAAGGATACAATTAAGAGCAGGAGGGTCACAGGGAGGCAAGATGGCTGCCCAATGAGAGGTTAGGAGTGGAGCTCTCTCCTTGCTGGATACAATTTTTCCTATTATGCCTCATACTAAGAGCAAAGGGAGAACCATTTTATTTATTTATTTATTTTTAACTTTTCTATACCGATGTTCCTGTAAGAATACAAATCACACCGGTTTACAATATAACTGTAAAAATTCACTTAGGAGCATTACATAGAACAGGGAAGGCAATTAACTATGGAATGAGTTATAACTTGAGTTATAACTTGAGTTATAACCATGGAGGATCCCCAATTCCTGCCCTGGTGAGCCTCACTCAGCAATGGATTGATGGGTTCCTCACCTTAATACTACAAATATCTCTGGGTATGAGTGCCATTTTGGAGGATGCCATTAAGTGAGAAATACCTTTGCTGGCCGATGAGGTCTCATTGAAACCCAGAGCGCTGAGGAGTCCCTCCCCTCCCTTTCAGATGATATCAACAGAGGATGCCTTGCCATCGGGAAGTCCTTCATCAGATTGGGACCCAGCAGTGTGTGGGGAGATTTCTTCTGATGGGGATGCCCAGCCTGCTCCAGGGAGGTAGAGGTGGGAACTCCATGAGAAAGCCCTAGGCTTCAGACCTTGACACCCATTGGTGGAGAAGTCCCTGGAGCCAGTGCTGGTGCTTGTGCTGTTAAGTGGGACTCCAGTGAAAAATCCAAGTGAGAACCATTCAACAAGTGAATCTAGTTAAACCTGTGAGTTATTACCTTAGATTCAGTGTGGCATGCTTTAGTTTTCCTTGAGAAGTCTATTTCCTCTTTAACTGATGTGATTTTGGACACTAATCATTAGGGATGTGCATTCAGGAGAAACAAAATAGGAAATGAGATGAAAATAAAATGTTAGGAATTATTAGGAAAGGAATGGAGAATAAAACTCTGTATCGCTCCCTGGTGTGACCTCATCTTGAGTATTGTGTGTAGTTCTGGTTACCACATCTCAAAAAAAGCTATAGCAGAATTAGAAAAGGTACAGAGATGGGCAACCAAAATTATAAAGGGGATGGAATGTTTCCCCTATGAGGAAAGGCTAAAGAAGTTAGGATTCTTCAGCTTGGAGAAGAGATGACTTGAGGGGAGATATGATAAACATCTATAAAATAAAAAGTGGAGGGAATACACCATAAAATTACTAGGTGATACATTTAAAACTAATAAGAGACAATTTTTTGTACTCAGCACATAATTAAGCTATGGAATTCATTGCCAGAGGATGTGGTGAAAACTATTAGTGTAGCTGCATTTAAAAAAGGTTTGAACAAGTTCCTGGAAGAAAAGTTCATAAACCATTATTAAGGTGGACTTGGGGAAAGGCATTGCTTATCCCTAAGATATCTACCCCTTGAAATCCTGCCAGGTATTTGTGTCCTGGATTGTCCACTGTTGGAACAGGATACTGGGCTTGATGGATCTTTAGTCTGATTCAATATGGCAAAAATCTTATGGAAAGAAACTTGCGTTTTTCATTAGTAGGGTCCCAGACCTCACTTATGGCCTTGGACCCCTTTCTGTCACAAAGCTATGGTGATGCCTGAAGAGTTGCATTGAATTAACAGCCTTGACAGCTGGTTTCTGATTTATCGGGCAGAATTCATCATTGTATATTTATTAAGAGTAGGTTCAGTATAATACAAATAATAGCCATTGTTTCTACAATTGACAAGGAACATTAAAAAATATAGTAAAATGCAAAATAAAATTAAGAAAATATTTAAAAAGTGAAAGATATTGATAATCAGGTACATTATACACTGCCAGTAGACATATGTTAAATAGCTGGAACAGCACTGTTAGCTGAATATATTAACTACAAATTAATGTTGTGTGTCTTTGTGTTCTACTGAAACATTTTACAAAATATCAATAGATGCAAAAAAATGTCCCATAATCACAATAAAAGGTTTTCTGATGGATGTTTTAATAGCATAAAAATTGAAATTCTACTTAACAGAAATAGCCCAATCTCTCATATTTTCCACATAAAAGTTTTGCTTTATTTGTAAGTATTGTTGCTCCTATTTGCATTACAAAAGCTGGTACAGGAGTAGTTTAGGAAAGCATAAACTGCACAGCATCACTTTTCATTGTAGAGGACACTCCACTGGTATATATTAGCAACTCTAGCCAGCTGAAAAAAATGTTCATTAAAAGTGAGTGAATTGGTTACCTGTTATACAGTACCAAGAACTTTTCTTTTCTTTGCTTTGCTCTGCCTTGTTTTCTTTTATTTTCTTCTTTGGTCTATTCTATTATTTCTGAAAAACATTGGCTGAATAAAATGTTTTAATCTGGCAAAAGAGTATGAACTTGTATAGAAGATGGCCTTAGTCTGTCTGATAAAACATTATTCATTGTGTAGATCTATACTTTGTTCTAGGTGATTTTAGTCTTACCAAGTATTTGCTAGGGATGTGCCTTCATTTGAAATGAATAAAAAAATGCAAAGAATCAGGCCAGTTTTGGTTTATTCTGAAAATTCCTGAAAATTTTCAGATATTTTTGTTTTTGTAGCATTTTCCAAAAAGGAATGGCCTCCTATGGCCCTAAAAACTACTAGGCTCTAGGGCTGCCTGGCTAGGCTTCTCCTGGCCCCTCCAACTCTCACACCCAGCCTAAAAAATGAGTCTGGCCTGATTGGATCCTGATCTTGGCTAGATTGGGTCCTGGTAAGGGTCAGCTCGGAGGCTGCCTGGGGATGACTTGCAGCCTGCCTGGAGCTTGTTTGGGATTGGCCCATAGCTAACCTGGAGTCTTCCTGAGGCGAGCCCAGAGCCAGCCTCAAGCAGGTTCCAGGCTAGTTCAGGGACTGCTCGTCGGCCCCGGGTGGCACGGACCAAAATGGCGCTGGCCATGCTAGAGAAAGATGTTAAAGTGATGTCACTTTGGCACCATTGTCCAGGATGGCTGGCACCATTTTTAAAGGACCGAGATGCAGGAAGGAATGAGTTGTCATCAGTCCTGCCCTTTTTTTATACAGGATCTGGAAAGGAGGTAAGTTAGGACCAAGGTGGGAGCTCCTTAGCCTTGACATATTGAAATAGGGGGAGGCCCCAACAAGGCTACAACCAAGCAATGACCAGACCACAATCAGGCCCCAGGCCATCCCCAGACTAACTTTGGGCCGACCCCAACCAAGACCTGACCCAGTCCCTCACTAGGACCAGGCAGGCTAGGGCTAGGCTAGATTATTTTTTTGAGCCAGGTGAGGGGGTCAGAGGGGTCTGGGGAAGCCCCGGCTGGTCCCAGGGAGGCTTAGCCAGGCAGGCCCATGCCTGAAGATTTCCAGAAATACTTGACAATAAAAAAAAAAGGATTTCAATGTGGTAATAGCTATCAATAATAAACAAAGAACCATACGTTCCAAGACTCATAGAAATGCCATCATTTAAGAGACCTTCATAACAAGTAAATGGGCTTTGAAGTAAATCACTTACATATGGTTAGAGAAGTGTAAATTTCGTCTCTAAATCACAAAAGGTGATTAGGGCCCAGCTTTTTTAATCATTAGTCTCTTGTACATATTTTTTAAACGTTTTCTGGGTTTGTATTTAATAATACTTTAGAATATAAATTGCCATAGACACATCTCAAAAGATTCCATTGAAGATTCCTTTATATTATATTATGCCATGTAATGAGCCTTGCACGACTCATGTTTCAAAAGTCCTCCTTCCTCAGGAGCTATAAGTATGGCAGAAATGCAATGATTTTCCTAAAATAAGTTTAAATACCATTTGTATACAGCAACAAAAGCTTGCAAAACATTTATTATTTTCTAAAAAAAATATGCATCTAGGTCAAAGGTCCAAACTCTTATGATTGCTTAAAATTTAAGTTGGCAACTTCGGCGTCCTGAGCTTGAATACGCCATTTTTTATACCAGTTTCAAAGACAGAAAGTGACCAAAAGAATTAGGAGCATGATTGCATTAACCAATTGCTAACAGATTCACCCAAAAAATAGCCAATTGAAAATCCAAAAAATGAGTAATGTTAAAAGGATTCTGCCTATTTAAATACATCATTAATTGCAGACCAATGAACTAATTAAACTATACTGTCAAACAAAATAATCTTTTGAAAAACAATATAGAAAAACAAAAGAAAAATAGTCATTTACAAAAGAGAGGTCCATTCAATATTGTCATTCATTCCTAACAGATGAACAGAGGAAAGATTGAAAATCCATTGTTGTTCTTTATAGTTTAATGTGGATTTTATATCTCCACCTCTGTCTGACAAAACAACAGTTTCCAAAATAGTCCAGCGTAGCTGTTCAAACGTATGCTGATGTTATACACAATGCTTAACTATTGAGTGTCTAGTTTTTGTGTATGCAATCTACTGCGATGTTCTCATAGTCGTATTCTAATAGGTCTTGATGTTCGTCCTTGATGTAGTACATAGATCACATTTCGTCCTTGATGTAGTACATAGTACATAGTACATAGATCACATTTCACAAATTACAATCTGAATATGTTTGCCTTTTAAAAATAACTGAGGAAATTGGATGCTGCCAGATTGTGCCTTGAAGAGTAATAGAACACATCGCACAAGAGCCACAGTAAAAGTGGCCCGCCTGTCTTTAAGTATCAATATGAGCAGATCTGATTCTGATAAAGTGGTGCTTACTGCTCAGAGTATATGACGACATTGGCAAGTACTGCAATTTAATTCTGTATTCACAGAATTCCCTCTAATTTCTTTTAAAGAGAGCCAAATATAAAAAATTGGGTTGTACGTGCTTCTCTTTCTTCAGGTTCTGGTGAATTTTATTCTTCAAGAATGGTCTGAAACATATACACACAGTGATGGCGGAGTCAATGAAACACTCATATAGAATAATATACAATATAAAGAATGTGTGGCTAGACCTAAAACATTGATCAATACATTTCAATAAATTTTGTATTATTTTTTATATTAACAGAACCACATAAACAAGTAACACATGAACAAATTAACACAAGGGACTCTTATAGTTCAAAGAAAAACTCCACTCTTATAATTCAGAGAGAGACCCTGACATGGCTGTTTCACATCAGGGCTGTGTCAGGGGAATAGACAGATGTTTAACCAAAAAATGGAGGAAGGTCTACCAAGTAAAAGCTTATGAGTTCAGACTTTGAGAGAGACTGGAGCACTAGCTTCCAGGAAATACACATTGAGAAATGGGAAATAACAGATAAAAAAAACTATGAAAAATTATAGAAAACTGAAGACCAGGGCTAGAGCAAGGGGGGAGGGGTAAAAAAGGGAAGGGGGAAGGAGGGGGATAAGGAGGGGGGAGCTGGAAGGGGAAGGAAAGGGGAAGGGGAAGGGGAAGGCAGACAGTGTAAAATATAATGCTGCGGTTAAGGGCAATATACCTTAAAAATGACAAGTGGTACTTCCAAACAAGGAGAGATCTTAAAAGTGTTGTCAGGCTCAATAGTAGGGATGGTATTTGGAGCCATTGGCAATGCTCAAGAGACACAAGAATCTTCCAAATGTCTGTGACAGCATACCGGCCTTTAACAAAACCCACCTGGTTATCCCCAATGAAGGAAGTGGAAATTAGCAAGCTGAAAAAGCAAAGCAACAACGGATAAAAGAGAAACTTAAAAATACAAATGGGAAAAATTACTGTCCCATAAGCAAATAGTCAACAGACTTACAGTGGAATCAGAAAGATCATGAAAGAGACTTCAGGACGCATATGCTGGTACATGGTCCATTCTCAGGTGAAATTTTTATTTTTAAATTTTCTGAAAAAAAGAAAAAACTAAGAGGTTAACTGGGGGGAAGAGGGGTTTCCTGGAAAGATACTGCTTTACCCACCAAAACTGCCACACCCACACTGTGAGTGCCCGAGTGTGCAGCATAGACCTTACCCACCCACTGTTTACATAATTTTGGGTGTTCTTTGGCATCCAATCAGGTTTCTTGTAACAAAACTACTTGTGCTTTCCAGCGCCGTAGGGTTTGCAAAATTTTAAACCTTTTGACCACTGAACCAATGCCCCCTACCTTCCAGGTAACACAGCGAAAACTATTCTTCATTGCCAAATCTCGCTATGAGAGTGATGTGCCAATACTATTGGTATAGCAACCATTTAGCCAAGGCTCCCTGGCCTAGGCCCCAGCTATTTCTCCTTAAGGACTGGCTAATGCCTAGTGTAATAATGTAGAGTCAGATTTTGACCATGGACTGTGGATACCCATCTCCCTCCCCCACCCTATTCCCCCATCCCGCCCCGTCCCCTCCTGCCAACCCAAAACATCTTCTCAGAAATACATATGGAATCACCAATACAAACCAGCTCAGTTTAGAGCTGAGTGGCTGTGAATAATCTGTGTTAGGGCCCCACACCCCACTTTGCATAAAGGGTGTCTAATACAATGCCTGTCTCCAGTACCCCCCTCGGCTATAACAATGAGTAAAGTACCTGCAGGTGAAAAAAACAAAGACCTCACAAATGTCCATCAGGAATTAATTTAGCCTTCCAACAGGATAAACTTCAAAGGCTAAACAAGAGAAACTTAAACCTTAGTGTCCTGCATGTCCAAGAAAAACTGTCTTCAATAAATGAGGTCAAGCAGGTTCAAAATCAGATGTTGCCCAGTCTTCTACTTCTGTCAACCTGGACTGAAAGAAAACTTCAGCCTCTACTGCCATCTCAAAAGTGTGCAGAGCGTTGTTGAAGGTAACTCTTAATTTCATAGGAAATTGTAAAGAAAAACGAACATGATGATGTACCAGATTAGAGCACATGTGCAAATGTTTTGCGGTGAGCGGACACCACCACTGAGTAATCTGCAAAGAGCAGGACTCTGTGACCATCATATTCCAACGTGTGAAGTTGTTGGTAGTGAGAAAGAAGTAGTTCCTTATGCCAAAAGTTTAAGATTTTGGCAAGAGCTGGTTGCAGTTTAGCTTGTTCATTCCTTTTCATCCCCAGGTAATGTGCTCATTCAGGTCGATACTGTAAGACCGCGGGAGAGCGGACGAACGCCCGCTCTCCCGGCGCGCGCACCGGCCCCTCGCCGGTGCGGGCGATTCAGTATTTAAATGAGGTGACGCGGGAAAAACGGGGAAAAGGAGGCGCTAGGGACACTAGCGTGTCCCTAGCGCCTCCTTTTTGTCAGGAGCGGCGGCTGTCAGCGGGTTTGACAGCCGACGCTCAATTTTCCTGGCGTCGGTTCTCGAGCCCGCTGACAGCCACGGGCTCGGAAACCGGACACCGGCAAAATTGAGCGTCCGGTTTTCGGCCCGACAGCCGCGGGCCGAATTCAAATTTTTTTTAATTTTTTTTTTACTTTTTTTTACTTTTGGGGACCTCCGACTTAATATCGCTATGATATTAAGTCGGAGGGTGCACAGAAAAGCAGTTTTTACTGCTTTTCTGTGCACTTTCCTGGCGCCGGAAGAAATTAGCGCCGACCCAAAGGTCGGCGCTAATTTCTTAGAGTAAAATGTGCGGCTTGGCTGCACATTTTACTTACTGAATCGCGCGCGCATACCTAATAGGGCCATCAACATGCATTTGCATGTTGAGGGCGCTATTAGGTGCCGCGGGTGGGCCGCGTGTTTTCCTCCCCTTACTGAATAAGGGGTAAGGGAAAACACGCGTCCAGAGCAGGCTGACAGTGCGCTCCGACGGAGCACACTTTACTGTATCGACAAGGTTTGGGACAGAAGGGAAGGCCTGCGGCAGCCATTTTTCCAACATGCACCTGAGATTGCGTTCTGGGATCGACTCAGGCAATCCGATGAGCCTTAAATTGCTCCTACGAGAGCGATTATCTAAGTCCTCAACTTTAAGGTCAGACTTTTTTACCATTGCTTTAATTATAGCCAGCTCCTTTTCCAAGATCTGTATGCGCTCCTCTGTTCCTTCAGTCCGCGTTTCAGCTTATGACATTCGGCAGGTAGTGTCTTGTAGCAAGATTTGGATCTTGTCAAAACGAGAATGAATCCTACCCAATTTTTCATCCATTGCTGATAGAATTACCATGGCAATGTCATCGGGTGTTGCGGTTCCGATCGCAACCCTCGCGACCAGATACTTACCTTGCCGTTCGGGGGGGACGCCGGCTGGAGTCGCGGATCCCTCAGGCCTGCTTGGGCCTACACTGCGGTGTCTCCACGAGGGAGTCGCCGCTGAATGCTACTCTGACCCCGCCCCTTAGGCTTGCGCGAGCGCAGAGGGAACCCTTTTAAAAGACCTCTGGCACGAAAATGGAGCCGGCCCCTTTTGCGGACATCAGACGCCGGTGGGGATTTAAACCTGGCGTCTGACCCCGGATCCTCGCCTTGCAACGCGGTCGACTCTTTCAGAGTGATGAGTTGCTGTTCCTGCCTGCCTGTTCCTGCCAGCCTGCTCCAGCCTGTCTGTCCCAGCTGTTCCGGTCCCAGGTTCTGGAATTTCCCTTTGGATTGTCTTCTGGTTCTGACCTCGGCCTGTCTTCCGGTTTGCCTTCTGCCGCCTGCCTCGATCCTGGTCTATCCTGCCGTCTACGTCTTCTTGCCGGTTCTCCTAAGACCCAGCAGCTGAATCCTCAAGGGCTCCTTCCGGGGGGATTTAGGCTTCCAGGGTGAAGCCACCTAAGTCCCAGCGGTCCGGGTCCCTACAGGCTCCTCCTGGAGGGATCACGGGCTTCCAGGGTGAAGCTCTTCAGTCTTCAGTTGCTATACCGCCTTCCGATCGAATTCCATCAGTGGAGACCTCTTTCATCCTATCTCCATCCGGTCAGACCAAGGATCCATGTCACAGTTCTCAACAGTTTGCAAGGCCATGGATGCGGCGGAGCTTGCAGGTCTTCAGGCCATTCTCGGAATGGCTCAGTGCATACAGCAGCAACAGAACTGTTTGGATGTCTTGATGGTGACGGTTAAGCACTTGGCTAACCGGCTGGACGCTACTCCTCCAGAGCCAGTACTAGTGCAAACCCCACCTCCGGTGGTGAGGGTTAACACTCTGACCCAGTTACCTGCCCCGTCTCGCTTCTCAGGGGAAGCGAGAGCCTGTTGGAGGTTTTTGAACCAGTATTTCATACGGTTCTCTCTACTCCCTGGACAGTTCCCCATGGACTCGGTCAAGGTGGCCTACATCCTCTCCCTTTTGGATGGACGGGCCCTGAGCTGGGCTTCTCCCATGTGGGAGCGGAGTGACTCCATGTTTAATAATCTTCCTCTGTTCGTGGAGAACTTTAAACTGGCTTTCGACGAATCGGCATGTATGGCCACTGCTACCTCGGAGCTGCTTCAGCTATGCCAGGGAGCCCGCTCGTTGGTGGAATATGCCATCGAGTTTTGTACCTTGGCACTAGAGGTGGGCTGGCGTGATGACTGCCTACGCGGGGTGTTTCTCGAGGGCCTCTCGGCAAGGATTAAAGATGAACTAGCCGCTAGGGACCTCCCTGAGGACTTCAATGCGCTTATTGATGTAGTAGGGCATATCGATCGATGTCTTCAGCAGAGGACTAGGGAGGGGCAACCTCCGCGTCGGATGGCTCCCTTGGCTCCAGTCTTTTCCCGGCCATTGACGTCTTCAGCCAGAACTACGTCTACGCCTCCAGAATGTTCTACGGAGGAGCCTATGCAGTTGGGGCGTACTTCCCTATCTCCCGAGGAGAGGCGGCATCATCGAGCCCTGGGATTGTGCCTCTACTGTGGCGGGAAGGGTCACTTCCTGGCCCAGTGTAAGGAACGAGTGGAAAACACCAAAGCCTAGGTGAAACCGGGGAGCTACTCCTAGGCTGTGTCAACGCTGCTCCTCAATGTACTGTACCAGTAACTTTGAAATATCCAGGAGAGTCTTTCGAGACTCTAGCCTTCATTGATTCCAGCGCAGGTGGGAATTTTATTCTCCATGATTTGGTGCAACAGCTCCAGATTCCCAAGCTGCCTCGCAAGCCGCCGCTTCTGATCACATCCATCCGAGGTACTGTGCTTCCGGGAAGCATTTTGACTGTCACTGCGCCGCTCACTCTACAGACCGGAGTCCTGCACTCGGAAGAGATCTCCTTCTTGATTATAGAGAAAGCGATACACCCGGTGGTTCTGGGACTACCCTGGTTGCCACAACACTCCCCGGTGATCCATTGGGATTCTTTACAAATCGCCCAGTGGAGCTCTCATTGCTTCCAGAACTGTATCAAGACACCTCTGGTTCAACGAGTAACCCTGGCACACGCTGACATGTTGTTGCCGGCATCCTATAAGAACATAAGAAATTGCTATGCTGGGACAGACCAAGGGTCCATCAAGCCCAGCATCCTGTTTCCAACAGAGGCCAAAAACCAGGCCACAAGAACCTGGCAATTACCCAAACACTAAGAAGCACACATGCTACTGATGCAATTAATAGCAGTGGCTATTCCCTATGTATAATTGATTAATAGCCATTAATGGACTTCTCCTCCAAGAACTTATCCAAACCTTTTTTGAACCCAGCTACACTAACTGCATTAACTACCTTCTCTGGCAACAAATTCCAGAGCTTTATTGTGCGCTGAGTGAAAAAGAATTTTCTCCGATTAGTCTTAAATGTGTTACTTGCTAACTTCATGGAATGCCCCCTAGTCCTTCTATTATTCGAAAGTGTAAATAACCGAGTCACATCTACTCGTTCAAGACCTCTCATGATCTTAAAGACCTCTATCATATCCCCCCTCAGCCGTCTCTTCTCCAAGCTGAACAGCCCTAACCTTTTCAGCCTTTCCTCATAGGGGAGCTGTTCCATCCCCTTTATCATTTTGGTTGCCCTTCTCTGTACCTTCTCCATCGCAACTATATCTTTTTTGAGATGCGGCGACCAGAATTGTACACAGTATTCAAGGTGCGGTCTCACCATGGAGCGATACAGAGGCATTATGACATTTTCCGTTCTATTAACCATTCCCTTCCTAATAATTCCTAACATTCTATTTGCTTTTTTGACTGCTGCAGTTTGCGGACGTATTCTCAAAGGAGAAGGCAGAGATTCTGCCACAACATCGCCCGTTCAACTGTGCAATAGAGCTTTTGCCCGGAACCACACCACCCCGTGGAAGGGTGTATCCCTTATCTCGACCGGAGACTCAGGCGATGTCGGAATACATTGCCGAGAACCTAGCCAAGGGGTTCATCCGTCCCTCCAAGTCTCCCGCCGGGGTGGGATTCTTCTTTGTAGGAAAGAAGGATGGGTCCCTGAGGCCTTGTATTGACTACCAGGGTTTAAATGCTATTAACAAGAAAGATCGCTACCCACTTCCTTTAATCCCTGAACTCCTGGACAAATTTCAAGGGGCCAGAATTTTCACTAAATTAGATCTAAGAGGGGCATACAACCTGGTCTGAATACAACCGGGGATGAATGGAAGACGGGGTGCCAGAGAGGAGGTCACACAGACCCAGAGACACAGGGTCGATGGAATAGGAAGTGCCCAGAGGGAATACCTCCATAGCATTGGTAGAAGTTCGTGGAGCAGGTACACCGAAGAGGTCACCTGAAGAGATGGTAATGGCCTGTGAGGCGGGGTACACCGAAGAGGTCTTGGTAGAGCTGGTAGTGGCCCGCGGAGCGGGGTACACTAATAGTGTCCTCGGTAGAGATGATAATAACCCACAGAACAGGGTACGCTGGTGGGCTCCTCTGTAGAGATGGCAGTGGTCCGTAGAGTGACGTGCACAGTTGAGGCCCTTTGTGGATGTAGCAATGGCCCACAGAGCAGGGTACACTGGTGAGGGTCCTCGGTAGAACTGATAGCGGTCTGCAAGGCGGGGTGCGCCTGTGAGGTCCTCGATAGAGTAGTAAGGGTACCTCTGAAGGAGTCCTCTGTAGCGATGGTAATGTCCCGCAGCGCGGGGTACAACAGAGAGGCACTTGGTAGAGCAGAAAGTGATCCACAGGGTGGAGTACTCATGAAAGAGCAGTGTTGGTTCCAGGGAAGCCCCGGGGAATGGAGCAGGCAGAGTTCCAGGTGTCAGGCCCTCCGAGGAGTGAATAGCCAGGACAAGAGAGAGGCCCCCGAGGAGCGGATACTTGAGACATCCACGTCAGAATAAGAACTGGAACGCAGGGTCCTCAGGAAGTGAGTTAGAATTAGCAAGGATGAGACTCTTTGCCAAATCGTCTTCAGGCAGGGCCAGCAGGTTTAAATATCTGAGGGGAATGAAGTCATCTGGAGGGGATGCCCCCGAGGTTCCCGCCATGACGTGGATAAGACTGGCCCGAGCGAGCGCCTAGAGGGACCCGATGGCAAGATGGTGGTCGGCGGTGTCCGTGCCAACCCGGGAGGCCTGGGAGCAGAGGCTGCCAATCTACCCCCATGGAGTCAGGGAAGCAAAGAAGGAGGTGAGCAGTAGTGGTCGCAGCCGTCTGCGACCGAAGGGCATAACAATTCTTGTCTATTCAGGGATGATTCAGCCAATTTCAGACAAAAAGAAAGACTGAAGCAAATAGCTAATAGAAGGCCAAGTGACTGAAAAAAAATGGTCTTTACCAGTTCAGTAGAGCCTGACCAAGAAGTCAAATAGTGGCAAACATGGCAATAAAAAATGTGTAGTGAAATATATGGGGACAGGCTTGGCAAAAACTAATAGAAAGCATTATCAGTGTCATTTGTAGTATTAATGGCTTTCATTATTCATTTTTTTACATACAAAAGTTACTCCACTAATGTTGATCCACCATAGAAAAAGACAGGGAACGCACACTGAGCCTGTGTGGGCTGTGACACCAGCACAAACTAAAGGCAAGAAGCCAAAAAAATCTGATCACACTTCAATTGCCAGTCTGTCTCATTTGTTTACTTTCTGTAATACTTATTCCTTCTGACTTTACAGAATTGAATGGGGAAACCTTCAGCACTCACACACTCATATAAAACTGCATATTTCCGTGAGAAAAAATGATGACTGGCTTAGCAAGCTGCAGTGCATGAGGAGCTACTCTTATGCAAGGCTTGCATGTGTTAAAATGTCAAAATAAAATACCTTTTGTGCATTCTGTTCCATCTTTCATCCACACCTGTCCTGTCCACAAAGGGACAACCTTTGTGACAAGGACTAACAACCTTTGGGAAAGAGGCAGAAGTGAATGGTAGCACTTGCTCATGTGACCACTAATGCTTTTCTTTTGGGACCACAGGGCAAATATAACAGGTAGAGGAAAAGATAGCATCTGAGCCACATGCCTTCACTGCTCATACACCATGCGATTCTGAACCTCTGCATTGCTGTCATAGCCTCAACGCCCGCTCTCTACACATTTACACAGGGCAGCAAAGCTAGGGACACAGGATACTGGATCCTTATCAGTCACGCACAAAGGTTTTATCTCCGGATCTCCTATCCTATAGAGCTCTACACACAACATCCCCATCAGACGTGCCGTAATCCAGGGGACACACGCTTCACAGACGTCATCCCCACAGGGATATAGAATACCGTATCCAGGGCTTTTTTCAGGGGGTATGTGCCCGGATTGAGTATGGGCATCTTTTCTGATTTACATGGTTTATGCATGTAAATCAGCTTTTGAAAATTTGCCGCGGGGAGGGGAGAAAATTGTGCTGGGAAAAACATATATATAACTTGATCATGTATGTACTTTTGCCCAGACTCATGGCAGGCATTCCAGGGGACAGAGTTGGGATGAAGAAAGAATTTACAAGCATACTTTCGACTTTCAAAAGTACACATGTAAATGTACATGCAGGAAGTTTCACCTGCTCAGGTGTGTACATACGTACTGGGAACACCCACAAATTTTCAAATCGAATTTATGTGCACTAGTCTGCTTTGAAAATTTGGGCGAATATCTGCAGGCACTTTGTAACTGCGACCTTTAGCTGTTGCAGGCTGCTGAAAACTGACCCTAAAAAGACCAATGAAATGTGGTAGCTGAGCTGAGGGAGTATAAACAAGCATGATTCCTTTAAATTACCCTGAGATGCTACACTAATAGTGGTGCTAGAGCCTATAAAAAGGCAGCCATCATATGTCTATGCCTAATGACTGACTGAGAAAGGATGGCAGCCAGCGTGGCCACAGTCCACAGATTCCATCCATCAGACTTTCTACAGCTGGTCCTTCAGGATTGATACTGGGATGAGGAGGACCACCGCTGGCATATCCTCCTCTCAACTCTAATAAATCTAACATGTCTTGTCTCTTATCTTTCTGTGTGATGAGGATAATATGGTCTGCATACGCTGATGGGTTCAGTATGTGCTGCTAGAGTGAGTGTGAGTTTTTTTTCTCCAAACTAATACTTTGCCTTGCATTATTCAACTCAGTCCACTAACAAGTGTTTATTTTTTGATGTTTTTTGGCAGACATGAACCCCATTGCAAGACTGCTCTTAGTCTGGTGTTTGGAATGGGGCATCCTGCCTCCTGGATATCAGAACTTAAGTGGAGGGGATAAGGATGTTCTGAATCACCCATGAGGATCAGAGTACTCAGAGGAGATCCAGCCCATGAGTATTTCCCTATACATGTCTGTCATTTCCCAGCATAGTGTCTCATCTGTAAGTCTGCAAGAGTCTCTTCAAGGGGAGTCTGTCTCTGTGTGACATGCTGATGTAGCACCTGCTGTGTCAGTGGTGACAGTGAAAAAGCACAGAGAAAAGAACCACCGGCATAGACCCCTCCATAAACACCCGCCACTGTGTTCACAGATATGCCCACAAAAATCCATTCACCCCAGACAGCCTTCAGACCTAAATATATTTCTTTCATTCTCAGGCAGAAGTGTTACCAAACTATCTGCCCATTATTTCCCATGATATCGCTTTATTTAGGTTCCTAAGTACAATGCTTAATGCTGAAAATCAATGCAATCTTTCCAACAATCTCCCCTCCGTTCTTATTTTATTCCATTCAATATCTTCAGTTTTATCACAATCCAATATCACTCAAATTTGTAAATTCTTTTTTCTCAAAAATAATTCTCATGGATATTATCCATAATGCCAAATTCAACACTTTTTTGTAAGAGCAAACATTTTTAAAGATGGAGTAGGGAGGTTTCATATACGGGTGTTACGCCATTACTCCACTGTAATGTGCTGCATTGTTATAATCATTAACCAACCTCCTCCACCTTTTTTATGTGATTTTTTTTGTATCTATTTTTCTTTTTTTCATTTTGGCACACTCTTAAAAATTCTATCAGTGTTGAATCAATCATTAAAAACAATATTCAATTTGTGAATTTACTGTGTTTGAAAAAATAACCTTTTTCTGTTTGTAACACTACTGCATAGCGCCGACCTGTGTCAAATTATTCTTGTTAATTCATAAACAAGGGACCCACCTAAAACCTGCAGGCCACCAGAGCCCAAGGGCTGAAACTGCAGGGAAGGCAGCTGGTGTAGGTGAAGCTCCAATCTGTCCCACTACAGAGGACATTCGCCAGCTACCAGTTTAGACCTTGTTAGTTTGTCTATGAGACGGCATCAATTACACCACAGCAGACAGGGCTCACATCCTTGCCACCCTTTACAGTTTGCTGAGGCCATGAGCTTGGCAGACTCTCCTCAGATCTCTGCTATTGCCAGGTTAGTGTACCAGCTTCAACAGCAGCAGGACAATCTAAAAACCATGGCCGGGTACCTCCATGGTATGGATGCTCAGCCTGACCCAGCATCTACTCCAGCACCCATGATATGGCCTACTACTCCCACTCTTCACCTGCTTCCACCACTGAGATACGATGGAGATCTTGTGAAATGTAGGGGCTTTCTAAATCTGTATTGGATGCATTTCGAACTACAGGCACCTTTGTTTCCCACTGATTGGGTCACGATAACTTACATTCTGTCCTGGCTGGATGGCTCTGCCCTGTCCTGGACACTGACTCTCTGAAAAAGAGATGATCTTCTCCTGGGAGTCCTGAACCGTTTCTTGTAAGAATTCCAGCAGATCTTTGACGAGCCTGGTTGCACAGCTTTCAAGGCATCTGAACTCCTGCAGATCAGACAAGGTACTCAGTCGGTGAGGGAATACGCTGTGCACTTCCACACCTTGGCCTCTGAACTTCAGTGGGGCAGTGATAGTCTGATTGCAATCTTTAGGCAAGGGCTTTCAGAACGTATAAAGGACAAGTTAGCTGCCAGGGATCTGTCTGAGATGTTGGAAGGCCTAATCAGCCTAGCCATCTGTCTAGACCTAAAGTTCCAGGAAAGGGCCATGGAAAGGGGCTCGCTTTGCTGCACCGTTTGCCTTGCAAAGAATTTCCAGTGACCAGTGTCCTCCCTTTCACCTCCTGATCCAGGACCACTTCCAATAGAGGCCATGCAGGTTTACCGATTCAAACTATCTGCAGAAGAAAAGCAAAGGTGCCACACTCTCAACCTTTGTTTATATTGTACTGCATCAGGGCACTTTGCAAGTAGCTGTCCAAATACGCCAGGAAACTCAAGGACTTCTGGTGGGAGAAATCATTCTAGGTCATTCTTGTAACTCTCCACAACTGCTAGTTCCAGTATGTCTGTCTCAGGGGAACATCCTTGTAAACACTCTTGCCTTTTTGGATAATGGCACAGGGGGAAGCTTTATCTATGAGGTTTTGGCTCATCACTACCGGATACCAACTGTTCCTCTGGACAGTCTGCTCTCAATTTCATCAATATACAGAGAACCCTTGCCTGGACATGTATCAAGAGCCCCTATACCCCTCACTATTCAAACATGGATTTTGCACAAAGAATAAATCAGTCTCTATGTTTTGCTTAAGGAAGTCAATACGGTCATCCGTATTGATTGCCTACCATGGTTTATATTTCCTTAGTTCACATCGTTAGTGCCACATTACAGATTGCAAAGTGGAGCCTCAGCTATCATGAACAATGCCTTACCAAAGTTTTGTCTGTGTTGCTCATAGCTCAGACAGAACTTCTGGGTCTGCCACCACATTACTTAGAGTTTGCAGTCATGATCAACAAGCAACATGCAGACTGCCTATTCCTTGTGCACCCAATCAGTAAGAAGAAGTCTATTCCTATTTTCTACCCCTTCTGTTTCTATCCCCCCACCCTCCTCCCTTTCCCCCCAGGTTTTTACATGTAACTCGTTGCTATCAATCTTAAAGAGCATTCAAAATTAAGCTCCTGGCCCTGTGGGAAAGCGAATTAATGTAATGTCTCCAGACCGCTAAGAATTTGAGTCGTTCCCGATAGGAGGAGCGAGCCGCCATAGATTCCATGGTCATCATGGAATATATTGCATTGTGCTATTGCCAGAAGGAAGGTTTATCTTCCACCTGCTATACCAACAAATAGAGCGCTTCCCTTGGGCGAAGAGTTTCCTAGCCAAGGCACCATACTCTGCTTTCTTACAATATGTAATAAGGCTCACCTCGAATAAAATTACCTCTGCTTGGCCTGGGATTGAGCTGGCCATTAAGTTATTGGTATAATGCAATATACAAGGCCAAAATTGTTGTATAGGGGGGCATCCCCAAAAGCAATGAGTTAGAGAACCTCTATCCTGGACACATTTTTTACAAACGGTGGATGGCGTAAGCTGCATGTGGAAAGCCAACACAGGAGATACAAACGCCCGGTGGAGAAGCTTAAACAGCATCTCCCTAATAGTACTGTTAGGGGAGATACCTGAGATTCTATGAAAGCAAGATGGGAGAGGATTAATATCCATACGGAAGTCACCTTCCCTCTTCCATCTTTCCCACAGGGGGCCAATCCAATCCAATGTTGGCAATTTCCGTATCACTTTGTGTATTAATGATAAAGAGAGTGTCTGCCTCTCTATGCAGAAAAAAATCCTCTATTTTGTCTATAGTAGTCATTTGAAGACTCGCTGAGGAAAGAGAACGCACATAATGACGCAGCTGTAACTAGGAGAATATATCATGGGAAGGCAAGTCATATCTGCTCTGCAACATCTGAAAGGGTAGTACAGTTCCATCCCCTGATAAAACCCGGTGAAGATGTGTGATACCCTTCCCCCTCCAAATGAGAAAAGCACACGAGGAGGTTCCAGGTTGAAAGTCCGCATTGCCCTGGATAGGCAACAGAGATGTATATGTGGTTGATATTCCCAGTTTTTTCAATAAGGAGTGCCAAGCCCAGCGCAGTGGTGACAAAAGGACATGGTGCGCTAAGTGGGAGGGAAGGCGCGAAGTCGCAGATTGCCAGATAAAACCTAAATCTAAAGGGGCTGTAATTAATCACTATCTGGATCCGAGAATGTTGACTCATCAAACAGCCATTCTCTATTCTCCCTCAAAAGGCTCACCCAATTATAATCTTCCATATTTGGAAGACCTAGCCTCCCCTCCCTCCAGTTCCATTTTAATTTTGCCAGAGCTATCCTGGGTTTCTTCCCTGCTCATAGAAATTTAGACATCATTTTATTTAATGCCTGAACATCCTTCTTGGCCAGCCGAAGGGGAAGCATTTGTAATATATATAGCCATTTTGGGAAAAGTACCATTTTAACTAAATTAATACTTCTGCAAAGAGTTAAAGGAAGGGGTTGGCACAGGGACAGTTTATCCTTAGTGATGCTTATCAATGGCCTATTATTGAGACCGTAGATCTGCTCTAAATCAGTATATATATATATATATATATATATATATATATATATATATATATATATATATATACTCCTAGGTATTTAAATGTGCCTTCCATCCACCTCAGCAGGAAATCACCTACCCAGTCTCTGTGGAGAAATATGGGGGATACCATGGCTTCCAGTTTATCCATATTCAGTTTGAAACCTGAAAAACTCCCATATTCTTGGATAAGTTGGAGTAAATGCCCAAGAAAGGGAAATGGGGTTAATAGAAAAACCAGTAGGAGATCTGCGAAAGCAGCATACTTAAAAGTTGATGCACCCATCTGGAGACCATGGATGTCTGTATGGTGCTGTATAGTCCATAACAGGGGTTCCAACGCCAAAATAAAGAGGAGTGGTGAAAGAGGGCAGCCCTGCCGGGTCCCTCTGTATAACCTAAAGTCTTCCGACAGTTTCCCAGTGATGGTGACTGCTGCTATGGGGTTGGCATACAGCAGGCATATCCCATCCATAAAGAACCCTATCAAACTCATGTGTTCTAATAAATTGAACAGATACTCCCATTCTACTCTACCAAATGCTTTTTCAGCGTCAAAGCTCACGATCATACATTGTTTTTTTAAAAAACTGCAGTGAGCTATTGCAATTTTTGCATTCTTGACTGCATAGCGACCCTTAACAAAAGCTGATTGACCTAGGCCAATATATTCAGGGAGCATTACCGATAACCTGTTGGCCAAGATCTTTGCCAATAATTTTTGGTCATAATTGAGCAAAGAGATTGGACTATACAAAGAAACTGATCAGGGTCCTTTCCGGGTTTAGGCAGTACTATGATAACTGCTTTATTCATTCCTCGTGGATATTGTCCATGTTCAATAAGGGTCATGAATACTTTACTCAAAATGGGTGGGAGGTAATCTAATAATATTTTTAAATTCAGTATTAAACCCATCAGGTCCTGGCACTTTTAATAATTTCGCTGATTGCATGCCATTTATTATTTCCCTATTGTCTATTGGATGGTTTAATTGCCATAGATGTATTTCAGAAAAATTATTCACCCCCAGTTTCCCCAAAAAGGACTGGCATTTTGCCATATCTACCCCACCTGAACTATATAAGCTAGAGTAGTACTGTACAAAAGGTCTTTGCATGTGATGCAAAGAGCTCCTGTCTCTCAGAGAACGAGTCTGATCTCTGGAGGCTAGAGTGGCAGACCTGGAGGAGCTGAGGCAGAAAGAGAGGTATATAGATGAGACCTTCAGTGACATAGTAGCCAAATCCCAACTTCAGACTGGCAGCCCTGGTGCTGCCTTGGAGGAAGAAGGTCTCGTGATTGGAGAGCATCAACCTGGTGCAGCAGGAAAGGATCCTGTAGCAAGGACCTGCTCTCCAGGTGATGCATTGTCCTTTCGCACCAAGGATGTGTCTCCAAGGCCTACTGCCCAGGAGGGAAGGGTTAGGTTGGCCGTCATAGTTGTTGATGCAATTATTAGGAATATAGACAGCTGGGTGGCTGGTGGGCATGAAGATCGCCTGGTAATATGCCTACCTGGTGCGAAGGTGGTGGACCTCACGCGTCACCTAGATAGGATTTTAGACAGTGCTGGGGAGGAGCCGGCTGTCGTGGTACATGTGGACACCAACGACATAGGAAAATGTGGAAGGGAGGTTCTGGAAGCCAAATTTAGGCTCTTAGGTAGAAAGCTTAAATCCAGAACCTCCAGGGTAGCATTCTCTGAAATGCTCCCTGTTCCACGTGCAGGTCCCCAGAGGCAGGCAGAGCTCCAGAGTCTCAATGTGTGGATGAGATGATGGTGCAAAGAAGAGAAATTCAGTTTTGTAAGGAACTGAGAACCTTTTGGGGAAGGGAGAGTCTCTTCCGAAGGGATGGACTCCACCTTAACCAGGGTGGAATCAGACTGCTGGCGCTAACCTTTAAAAAGGAGATAGAGCAGCTTTTAAACTAGAACAAAGGGGAAAGCCGACAGTCGCTCAGCAGCGCATAGTTCAGAGGGAGATATCGTCAAAGGATACTCATGAGGCATTAAAATTAGGGCATCCTGACAGTGAGGTTCCAATAATAAGAAAAGTAGTCCAAGTGCCTGTAACTAAAAACTCTCCTGAGCTAAAAAACTGTAAATTATCACTATCAATTAAAAAGCTGAATGAAAATACAAACAAAAAACAAACTTTGAAATGTTTGTATACTAATTCCAGAAGTCTAAGATGTAAGATGGGAGAATTAGAATATATAGCAGTGAATGATGACATACGCTTAATTGGCATCTCAGAGACATGGTGGAAGGAGGATAACCAATGGGACAGTGCTATTCCGGGGTACAAATTATATCGCAATGACAGAGAGGAAGGAGCACCCAGGAGGCGGTGTGGCTCTTTGTGTCCGGGATGGCATAGATTCCAACAGGATAAACATCCTGCATGAGTCTAAATATACAATTGAATCTTTATGGGTAGAAATCCCTTGTGTGTTGGGGAAGACTATAGTGATAGGAGTATACTACCATCCACCTGGTCAAGATGGTGAGATGGACAGTGAAATGCTAAGAGAAATTAGGGAAGCTAACCAAATTGGTAGTGCGGTAATAATGGGAGATTTCAATTACCCCAATATTCACTGGGTAAATGTATCATCGGGACATGCTAGAGAGATAAAGTTCCTGGATGGAATAAATGACAGCTTTAAGGCGCAATTGGTTCAGGAACTGACAAGAGAGGGAGTAATTTTAGATCTAATTCTCAGTAGAGCACAGGATTTGGTGAGAGAGGTATAACTGTGGTGGGGCCGCTTGGCAATAGTGATCATAATATGATCAAATTTGAATTACTGACTGGAAGGGGGACAGTAAGAAAATCGACGGCTCTCGTGCTAAACTTTCAAAAGGGAAACTTTGATAAAATGAGAAAAATAGTTAGAAAAAAACTGAAAGGAGCAGCTACAAAGGTAAAAAGTGTGCAAGAAGCATGGTCATTGTTAAAAAACACCATCCTAGAAGCACAATCCAGATGTATTCCACACATCAAGAAATATGGAAAGAAGGCAAAACAATCACTGGCATGGTTAAAATGGGAGGTGAAAGAAACTATTTTAGCCAAAAGATATTCATTCAAAAATTGAAGGAGGATCCAACAGAAAAAAATAGGATAAGACAGGCTAAGGGAGAATTTAAAAAGAAGTTGGCCATAGAGGCAAAAACTCACAGTAAAAACTTTTTAAAATATATCCAAAGCAGAAAGCCTGTGAGAGAGTCAGTTGGACCGTTAGATGATCGAGGGGTTAAAGGGGCAATTAGAGAAGATAAGGCCATTGCAGAAAGATTAAATTATTTTTTTGCTTCAGTGTTTACTGAAGAGGATGTTGGGGAGATACCCGTATCAGAGAAGGTTTTCATGGGTAGTGATTCAGATGGACTGAACCAAATCACAGTGAACCTAGAAGATGTGGTAGGCCTGATTGACAAACTGAAGAGTAGTAAATCACCTGGACCGGATGGTATACACCCCAGAGTTCTGAAGGAACTAAAAAATGAAATTTCAGCCCTATTAGTAAAAATTTGTAACCTATCATTAAAATCATCCATTGTACCTGAAAACTGGAGGGTGGCTAATGTAACCCCAATATTTAAAAAGGGCTCCAGGGGCAATACGGGAAACTACAGACCAGTTAGCCTGACTTCAGTGCCAAGAAAAACAGTGGAAAGTGTTCTAAATATCAAAATCACAGAACATATAGAAACATGGTTTAATGGAACAAAGTCAGCATGGCTTTACCCAAGGCAAGTCTTGCCTCACAAATCTGCTTCACTTTTTTGAAGGAGTTAATAAACATGTAGATAAAGGTGAACCAGTTGATGTAGTATATCTGGATTTTCAGAAGGCGTTCCTCATGGGAAGCTTCTAGGAAAAGTAAAAAGTCATGGGATAGGTGGCAATGTACTTTCGTGGATTACAAACTGGCTAAAAGACAGGAAACAGAGAGTAGGTTTAAATGGACAATTTTCTCAGTGGACGGGAGTGGGCAGTGAAGTGCCTCAGGGATATGTATTGGGACCCGTACTTTTCAATATATTTATAAATGATCTGGAAAGAAACACGACAAGTGAGGTAATCAAATTTTTAGATGATGCAAAATTGTTCAGAGTAATTAAATCACAAGCAGATTGTGATAAATTGCAGGAAGACCCATCTTGTGCTCCTACCATCTGACAGGGGCCGACCAATGGCACCGGTAGCCCCTGTGACATAGTAAGGGCAAAGGCTATTGCGGCCATTTTGATTACTGGCAGCCGACGGCTCGAGTGCAGGAGATCGCTCCCGGACCCCTGCTGGACCACCAGGGACTTTGGCAAGTCTCGGGGGACCCTCCTGACCCCCACAAGACTTGCCAAAAGTCCCTGATGGTCCAGCGGGGGTCCGGGAGTGATCTCCTGTATGCGGGCCGTCAGCTGCCAGTGAACAGCCGGCGCCATCTTTAAAAATGGCGCCGGCCGTCCAGTCCTCCTACCATGTGACAGGGGCCGGCCAATGGCACGGTTACCCTGTCACATGGTAAGGGCAAAGGGCCATCGGCGCCATTTTTATTAGTGGCAGCCGATGGCCCGAGAGCGGGAGATCGCTCCCGGGGCCCACTGGACCAACAGGTAATTTTAAAACGTTTTTGGGGGGGTTGGGAGGGTGGTGGAGGCTAAGGGAGTGGTTTTAAAGGGTCGGGGTGGGTTTTTTGTTTATCGGCCGACAGCCCGAGCACATGAGAACGCTCCCGGGACCCCCGCTGGACCACCAGGTAATTTTAAAACGTTTTTGGGGGGGTCGGGAGGGTGGTGGAGGCTAAGGGAGCGGTTTTAAGGGGTCGGGGTGGGTTTTTAGGTTGTGTCCTAACTCCCGTTAGTGTGCACTAACCCGATTAACGATTTTTTCACAATAAATCGATGGAATTTCTATTGTATCCCACTCTTTAACGATTAATGACGATTTAAAAAATATCGGATGATATTTTAAATCATCAAAAAAAGATTCACATCCCTAGGCGCCATGCATGCGTTAAAAAAGCAGGCACTGAAAAGTCAGCGCCCGCTTTCAGCGCACATAATTGCATCGGCCCCTAGGTTAACTAGCAGAGCTGCACAGCAACTGAATAGGGACCTTATAGAGATTAGAGTAGGATCATAACATAGAATTTCATTACTGAATACTTTACCATAGCTACAAATTTGTAAAAAGAAAAATCATATTGCATATTGTTGTAGAGTCTAGTTTTGTGGATATTCAAAGCCAATGTATTGCTCTTGAAGACTTGATGGGGCAATTTTCAAAAGCTGGTTGGGTTGAACATGGACACAATAGGTGATAAGCCATGTACTTCAATGTAATTCATTCAAACCCATCTGATTTTTACAGTAAACACAAGATGCCTGGGTACATTATGTTTGAATATAGGCTTGTTATGCAGCTAAAAGAATGTGCATACACTTAAGCAGTGTGGAACAATGGCATAAAGTACGTGCATTAGTGACATGCCTACTACACTTGTACATTTTTTAAACTTAAATGTAAATATGCAATTTTCAACCATACCCTCAAAATCCTCTCCTTTCAAAATGCCTTTTTAAGGCTAGTAAAATCTCACACATTGTGAAAGCAAATCAAATAAATAAAGTACTCATGTACTTTCAGGGAAGTAAAAAAATCCACTATCGCAGATTGAGTAAATCTACCCAGATAATTCCTTAAATTATGCACACAGAGCCTGACTAAATCTTTGAAATTTACTCTTAAAGTTCCCATCACATTCTATGCGGTAGGAACAGCAGTGTCAATCCCATTTTTGCAACCAGATTCCAAAATAAATTATGCAATCTTGAGTCTGCTGAGATTCTTTCTGGAAAAAGATAAATTCTATAGAGAAAAATCATTTCCTTGTTTTGCAATGTAAGTATCATTTACTAATGATAATATGTAGCACTTTGGGGAAAATGCTGCATAACAAAAAAACATAACTGCCCTATCTTTATAAAGAGAAAAACACAATTTTAATCCTGAATCCTCTGGTCATCTCCAGTTGCTTATGAAAAATTCCCTTGCCTTCCGCTGTTGCATGATCCATTCCTTTTACTGTCTGTAATTGCTACCTTCTTGTAGTACAGTGCTTGATTAAGTTAAAATGATATGGGACTTGCTTTAAGTTTATGCTCCTGTGTTTTGTACCCGTGTCTCCTGATCTGCTGAAAAGTTATTGCAAGTTAGCAGCAGCAGGCTTCAGACTCCTGGAAAGTTTCCTGTCACTCTGAAAGTTCTGTGTGCACATCAATGATTTCATGCACAGCACTCGATCAGTAGAATGCCCCACTAAACTCCTGGCACATTGGTTAGAACTTATTGGCTTGAATTTTACTTACAGAAGGTTAAACATTTTTTTTTCCACTCTGTGTGTTTGGAGGCTTAATTGGTATGCAAATATCCCCCTTGTAGCAGAGAGCTGCTTCTGTCATTTGGGCTGAAGGTACTCAGACATCAAGGGTGGGACAGGGGGCAGGAAGGATCCCCTTGGGGGCTTTCAACCTTTGTGAAAAAAAAAATGATGTATGAGACAGGGGCTCCTTTGGTAACTGAAAAGTACATGACAGACGGAATAATATGGGAGGAAAACACTGTCTTAATAATTGAGACTGATGATCTTGTCTTGTCTTCTTGTGATTGTTAGGGGCAAGGCTGAAATGAGCTTTCTTCAGAAGAACTTCATCTTCTGGCAGGTTATGTATGTTGGGCACACTGCCCTCAGTGGTAGCTTTCCATCCAAAGTACAGATATTGACAGCAGTCTGGGAGCCCCCTTAGTGGGGGCATTTAATTTTAAAACCCCAAATTCCTTCCAGCATTCAGATGCATGTTTGTCAGGAATGACAGCTGAAATTTGATAATCTCATACCCCTCTGCTTTCTGAAAAACAAGGATTGTACAAACTTCCTAACAAGAGGGAAGAACCTTGAATATATTGAGAAAAAAATCATCTTTCTGCATCAGCACTTTATTGAGTTAACTTTTCTGGTTTTCTGCACATTTGAAAAAAAACCAGCTTTCTGGAAGATATATTTTGCAGCACAGCTGGTTATTAAATGAAGAACAACTGGCATTAAGCAGACATGTATGTAGTATTATTAATTGATAGATATGGTATGGTACTAATGACAGGGCTCAAAAATATACCTTTTCTTGCTTACTAGTCAAACAAAAAAAATAAAACAAAACAGCACAGCTTTGAAAATTTTATAGTTTTCCAGTTTCACAATGGTTTTTTTCACATTTTTATTTTGTGTTATCTCATAAAACCAATCTAACAACTTGTATAATAGTCAATATTGAAAGAATAGCTTTTATTCAGTGTAACATTTGTGGTGCTTATGTCCCAAGGCCTACCATTTGGACACTTAAGTGTTGTCCAATTTGTTTTCAACTATCTGCAATGAATAAACATGTAACGCATTTGAAAAAGGAACTGTTCAGATTTCAAAAAACCTGCCCTATTCTTGATGCAATCAGAATATCTTCTCCAGCTTCCACAGAAGATCCAGAATCGTAAGAATAAATGGTTTACTGTAGGATCTGACAGAACAAGATATGTGACTATAAGACACCCACTCTCCCCAACCGGACAGCATCCTGAATACCCACCCTCGCTCCCACAGATAAGTCAGACATCTAAGATTTAGAATCCCAGGAATAACAGGATTAGAGTCAGCTCGGGAAGAATAAGGTCTGTGATGAAGGCACACCTACTCTCTCAACTGTTACCCTTACATAATGCTTTTTCTGCTTTGGAAAAATGAAGAAGCCCCAGCAACAGAAAATGAAGTGATATCTGAAAGGGAAGTAGTCACCCAATGCACCAGAAACCCTTCAACATGGTCAAATGTCATAAAAGAAAGCTGCTTCTTCTGAGAGATTTAGTCATCAGAGGAACCAATGTGGAAATTCAGTGTGATGGGAACACAATGGTTAAATGCAATCCAGGATGCTCAACTAATATAAATGCAAACCAGGTAATCAATGCAATTATAGAAGAAAGTAAGAATGCTGATATCAATGTTATCATCCATCTGGAAACCAATGACCTAACTATAAACGGTGTCCATAAGGTACAGGAAGATTTCCAAAATCTAGGGGAGAAAATTAGGCACATGGCATAGACTATTGCCTCTTCAGAAGTACTACCTGTTCATGGAAAGGGAAAGGAAAAGTTATGATATATAGATAATTAGATATATAGATAATTTCAATATCTGGCTCAAAACCTGATGTAAGGAAAATGGTTTTGGATACACTGGAGGACGGGCCTGTGTATAGATCAATAAAAGATTATATTATATGACCTACATTTGTCTGTAGCAGGAAAAAGGATGCTAAGTGAAAAATTCAGATCATATATTATCAGGCATTTAAACTAGGGAGTGGGGGTGGCAGGAGGTGGCCAGTAAAATTGGAATGTCACCCCCAAGCAATACAGGAAGTGGGAACAGACAGTTTCAAAATCAATCAGTGCACAAAACCAGAAAAGGCGACTATGAAGAGCAGCTGGAAATCTAGTTTGAGCAATAAAATCCCAAACCTGTAGGCTCTAATGGTAGAGGCGGAATTGGACATTGTTGCTGTGACGGAGACATAGTTCACTGAGTCTCATGATTGAGATGCCGCCATCCTAGGTTATAACTTGTTAAGGAAGGATGGAGAGGATAGAAAAGGGGGAGGAGTAGCTCTTCATATCAAAAACAACATCCAAGCAACTGAAATGCAAGGGACATGGGGTAAAGGAGAAGCATTATGGATCTTCCTAAAAAAATATGGTGCTTCCATTTTTACTGGTGTGATCTACAGGCCTCCAAAGCAAACAGAGGAACTGGACAGAGATCTGACTGAGGACATCCAAAAGGTAGGAAAGAAGGGAGAAATATTGCTTGTTAGAGATTTTAATCTGCCGGATGTGGATTGAAGCATCCCTTCTGCAGAAGCTACAAAAAGTAGAGATAGTGGATGCCCTTCAAGGTGCTCTGCTCAAACAAATGGTAATGGAAACCATGAGGGAGGATGTGATCCTCGATCTAGTGCTCATTAATGTCTCTGATGTTCGGGTAGGGGCTCACCTGAGCACTAGTGATTATCAGATAGTATGGTTCGAAATCGCAAATAGGATAGACAGAAGTCACACAAAGACCCGAGTTTTGAATTTCAAAAATACGGACTTTGTCAAAATGGGGATATACCTGGAGGAAGAACTGGAAGACTGGGAGAAAACTGGTGAGGTGGAACATCAGTGGCCCAAATTTAAAGGAGCTATTACAAAGGCAACAAATCTATATGTTAGGAAAGTAAAGAAGAATAAGAGGAAAAAGAAACTGATCAGGTTCTCTTAAGGAGGTGGAAATTAAGGCAAAAAGAACATCATTCAAGAAGTATAAAGAATCCCAAAAAAAGGAACACAAGGAAGAATATCTGTTAAAACTGAGGGAGACGAAGAAAGAAATCAGGAAAGTAAAAAGTCAAGTGGAAGAAAGAATTGCCAAAGAGGTAATGAGAAGAAACAAAACATTTTTCAGATATATTAGAGAAAGAAGGGAGGCCTGAAGTGATATAATGAAATTGAAAGGTGACAAAGAGCACTGTGTGGAGAGAGATGAAAAAATGTCAGAAATATTAAACAAATACTTCAGTTCGGTGTTCGCTAAAGAAGACTCTTGAGAAGGACCATTGCTGGTTGACAAGAACGTAGATGGAGATGGGGCAGAAGAAACTCCATTTACAGAAGAGAATGTATGAGAAAAGCTAGAAAAACTGAAAATGGCAAGGCCATGGGACTGGATGAGGTTCATCCCAGGATACTGAGGGAGCTCAGAGATGTGCTGGCAGGTCTGCTGCATGACCTGTTCAATAGACCCCTGGAAACGGGAGTGGTGTCGAGTGATTGGAGAAGAGTGGTGGTGGATCCACTTCACAAGAGTGGGAGCAAAGAGGAGACTGGAAACTACAGGTCAGTTAGCCTTACCAGGGTGTAGGGAAAATAAATGAAAACTCTGCTGAAGGAAAGGATAGTGAACTATCTACAGTCAGGAGGATTGCTGGGCAGCATAGATTAACCAGGGGAAGGACCTGTCAGACAAATCTGATAGATTTTTTGATTGGGTGAGTAAAGAATTGGATCAAGGAAGAACGCTCAATGTGATCTACTTGGATTTCAGCAAAGCTTTAGATACAGTCCCGCATAGGAGGCTTGTGAATAAAATGAGAAGCTTGGGAGTCAGTGCCAAGATGGTGGCATGGATTACAAATTAGTTGATGGATAGAAGACAATATGTAATGGTAAATGGAACCAACTCTGAAGAAAGAACAGTGTTAAGCGGAGTGCCTCAAGGATCGGTGTTGGGACCGGTTCTGTTCAATATCTTTGTGAAAGACATTGTGGAAGGGATAGAAGGTAAAGTTTATCTATTTGAGATAATTCCAAGATCTGCTGCAGCAAAGTGGACATGCTGGAAGGAGTAGAGAGAATGAAACATGATTTAAGGAAGCTTGAGGAATGGTTGAAGATATGGTAGCTGAGAATCAATGCCAAGAAGTGCAGAGTCATGCATCTGGGGTGCAGTAATCCAAAAGAGCTGTTTGTGATCGGGAGTGAAGGGCTGTTTTGCATGGAATGAGAGAGGAACCTTGGGGTGATATTGTCTTGCGATCTGAAGATGATGAAGGAATGTGACAAGGCAATAGCTAAAGCTAGAAGAACTCTGGGCTGCATAGAGAGAGGAATAACCAGTAAGAAAAAGGAGGTGATAATACCCTTGTACAAGACCTTGGTGAAGTCTCACCTGGAGTACTGTGTTCATTTCTGGAGACCATATCTCAAAAGGGATAGAGACAGGATGGAGGTGGTCCAGAGAAGGGTGACCAGAATGGTGGGGGGTCTCCATCAAATGACTTATGAGGAGAGGTTGAAGGACCTAAATATGTATACCTTGGAGGAGAGAAAGTGCAGGGGACATATGATATAGATCTTCAGATACCTGAAAGGTTTTAATGATGTACAATAAACAAACCTTTTCAATTGGAAAGAAATCAGTAGAACTAGAGGTCATGAAATGAAACTCCAAGGAGGATGACTCAGAACCAACATCAAGAAATAATTCTTAACAGAGTGGATGCCTGGAATGCCCTTCCGGAAGAGGTGGTAAAGACAAAAACAATGAAAGAATTCAAAACAACATGGGATAATCACTGTGGATCCCTAAAGGCTAGAGAATGGAAATGAAGAAAAGAATGCAAGGGGTAACTTGCTGTTGTGGCGGTTACTACCCTTTAGCCAATAAGCCTTCATAATGTTGATGCAACTCCATCATTGCTCTCTGCATCAACGGCAGGGTGAAAGAGGAAAATGGGAATTGGATTCAGACAGCAACCAACAAGGACCCTGACTTTTATGGTCTGGGGAAACAAGCATGGGGATAACTTGCTGATGCGGCTGTTACTACCCTTAACCAATAAGTCTGATATATTTGATGCAACTCCAACATTGCTCTCTACTTCAACAGCAAGAGGTGACAAGAAATTGGAGACAGACAGCAATAAACAAGGGCCCTGACTTTTACAGTCTGGGAAACTGATAAGTCTGGGGGTGATCTGCATGGCGTGGTAGATACTAACATAAGCTTTCTGGGCAGAATGGATGGACTGTTTGGTCTTTTTCTGCCATCATTTCTTATGAGTTCCAATTCAGCAGTTTCCCACTGGAGGACTGCACCTGTTAAAATAATATATTTTGAATATGTTTTTGTGCATCACATTTGTGTATAGTGTGTGAGCAAGGACATGACTGGACATTTATTATGCTATCACTGTGTGAGCTGAATGAGATAAAGAACAGTTTCTGCTGTTTCCTGAAACAAGAACTTGAACCCTCCCCCTTTATCTAAACAGCTCCTCTCCCTGCACATTTTAACATTATATTATAAAGACAGACAAATTTCTTTACTTAATAATGCACTTACAGTTGTGTAAAGTCATCCAGTTTTACACAGAAGGTTGGATTCATCATCCATAAAAATTACTTGCTCTTAGTCAACAAGAGAAATGTATTCTCACAAAAAGAATATGTAATGTACAAACAATAATTGTCCAGTAAGACAAGACTTTTATGCCCACTTCTTCTACTTTTTATTCTTGCAATGACAATTTGTTTAAAAAAGATGTTCGTTTAATTGCTGTTCTGACTTTATAGGTTTTTGGTTTGATTGTAGATTTAACTGTTATCATGCCTTATTACTCTTATCAACCACCACGAAAGCTGCTACAGAAATTGTGACTTCACTCACAGTGCTTGAAGTCTGAAAAACAAGGGGCTCATTTCTACCCAATTTGGCAATGTGGAAAACCATCTGTGGTGACCAGCGAATTCTCAAATTCACATTTCATGTTTACAAACATGGACTGAGGGCAGCTGGATATATCAGCAGAAGTGTCTACCTAGAGTTTACACAGCCTCTGAGACTGACTTTGGCTTTCATTTTACTCTTTCCTCCTTTGATTTTCCATTTTCAGACATGTCTTCAACACTGCCAATATGATGTGCAGATCAATAGGTTACCCATTCCAGGGCAACAGTATTAGAGAAAGGGGATCTGAAAAGAAACTGATTGATGGGAACAAAGATCAAAAGAAAGCTACATAAAAGTATTTAAAAAAAAAACAAAAAACAGGCATAGCTATATGAAATGCATTAACAATTTCATAAAATTAACTTACATACAAGTGAAATAACTTTCGTATGAGTGACAGAATTAACAGTGATAAACAAGTCAAACACTCTCAATGTACCATAAAAATGCATGCATGATTTACAAAACAAGTTAAGTTAATATCAAATGACAATAATGGAAAACATAAAATAACAAAGATACCACTAAGGACAAACTGCATGGAAAAGGGCCAACCAAATAACCATGTGTCTTGGTTGATGAATTGTCTCAGGATTTGGAGTTTTGAAGGAAAAATAAAGCAGATATTATTAAATTATGTAACATAAATGATTTTCAAATTGTGGTTATATTTCTGGATGCCACTCATTAAAAATTGAAGGAATGTATATATCAATGAAAAATATCCTGGTAAAAATAATCAAGAAAAGAAAATCTGAAAATGAAAAGAAAACTATTGAAATATTTGTAAGGCTTATTTGCACAGAAATAGAATAATGAGAATGTATTGAAATGGATTAATGAAAAGTTTAATGAATGTAATAACAGCAGGAAATCCCAGACTTTGTAAATGGTGGTGAGACGGTTGCTAGTAGGGCTGGGAAGTCCTTATCTCTTTCTCTGTTGGAAAACTAGGGCTCTAGGTGGCAAAGTCCCCCAAAAGATGTTCAAAGTCCAAAATTTCCACTCCTCCTCTAATTGGGCAGGAATTGGTGGCAAAACGTTTCCTCCCAAAACACAGGATCAAAACTCTAATCAAAAAGATTTCTCTCCCTTCTTTAACTGGACAGAGGGAGTCACAGCACCTTCCTGACTTCCCAAGGCTGGGGTAACAGCCTCCTTAGGGAGGAGCAGGTCTCAGAACAAAAATCTCAAAAAACAAAACAGCTCTCTCAATTTGTCTTTCCCTTCTCCTTCAAGATAATCCCTTCCTAATTGTGGGGTACTGGCCACAGGGCAAAGTCTCTTCCCCTGGATCAGGCTGTGGGGCCTAAAACTGACACCACTACAACAGCTGCTTTCTTTTCTTAAAGCAGAGCAAAATCCACATTGCTCCATGTGCACAGCTGTCTTTTACAGTGCCCTGCTTACCAATCCAGGGAACCCCAAAAGGGGGAGCCTGCAGGGATGGTCTGCAAACTACAAAATCCTAACCTAAAAAAAGAAGTGGAGACAATTTAGTTAGTGAAGACCGATGGGGTTTACCTATGTAGAGTATCAGAGTCCTGTTACGCCTGTCGGTCACAGACGGCTGCGACCTCTCATGCTCACCTCTTTTTTCCCCACTCCTTCAAGTCTGGGAAGAATGGCGGTCTCTGCCATTCCCCGCCGACCTCTTCGGCGTTCCCGGGACAGCGTGCGTGCTGCCGACCGCCATCTTGGACCCAGAATTACCTAGACGTTCACACGCGCGCAAGGGCCTCCTTTGAACACGTCTTGGTGGGAACCTAGGGGGTGTCCCCTTCCAATGACGTCAACTCGCTAGTGTATTTAATCTGACTAGCCCTTGCCTTCATTGAGTTAGCAAGGAGTTCCATCTTGCTGAATCCTCCTCAATCAAGGACTTCCTGTTCCTGACTTGGTCTTGGCATCTAAACGCTCTGAGTTTCCACTCCTCAGGGCTCCCCTGCGTTCCTGGCTATCCGCTTCTTGGAGGGCCTACCTGCCTGACTGCTACTAGACTTGCATCTCAGGTCTCTCTCTCTTTCCAGGAACCATCTATTGTGAGTACCTCTACTGACTTCTACTATACGAACTGTATTTTGGATTCCACGCGGTGTACCCCGAACCTTGGGCCACTACCACCTTTCTTCTGTAGAAGCCATTCAACTTTCCTGCACTGCAGAATATCTAAACACCAACTACAGGAGCCACTTCCGGGTTCCGGCATCTCTACCAGGTCTTCAACATCTACTGTACAGACATCCTCGGCATACCCCACTCTGCGGGCCACTACCGGATCTGTATTCCTGAGGTGCTTTCACTCATCAGAGGGGATCCCCGGCATACCCCGCTCCGTGGGCCACTACCGGATCTTCTCAGCTGTGGCCTCACTCTGGGTATTCCCCATTGCTCAGGACTGTACTACTACATTTCCAATTCTGTGGACATTACTTTTTCCTTCCTTCATAATAAAGTCTCTACTTCTAGCTGTGTCCCACGCCACTGAGACTGCACCTGCTGACAGTGAGGCTCACAGGGCTCCTCCCTGTGGGCGGAGACACCTCTCATCTCAGCCCAGGTTTCACATTGTGCATGCGATGCAAAGAGCTGCTGGCTCTCAGAGAACAAGTCCGATCTCTGGAGGCTAGAGTGGCAGACCTGGAGGAGCTGAGGCAGACATAGAGGTATATAGATGTGACCTTCAGGGACATAGTAGTCAAGTCCCAACTTCAGACTGGCAGCCCTGGTGCTGCCTTGGAGGAAGAAGATCTCATGATTGGAGAGCATCAACCGGGTGCAGCAGGAAAGGATCCTGTAGCAAGGACCTGCTCTCCAGGTGATGCATTATCCTTTTGCACTGAGGATATTTCCCCAAGGCCTACTGCCCAGGAGGGAAGGGTTAGGTCGGCCGTCATAGTTGGTGATTCGATTATTAGGAATGTAGATAGCTGGGTGGCTGGTGGGCAAGAGGATTGCCTGGTAACATGCCTACCTGGTGCGAAGGTGGCGGACCTCACGTGTCACCTAGATAGGATTTTAGACAGTGCTGGGGAGGAGCCGGTTGTCGTGGTACATGTGGGCACCAACGACATAGGAAAATGTGTGAGGGAGATTCTAGAAGCCAAATTTAGGCTCTTAGGTAGAAAGCTTAAATCCAGAACCTCCAGGGTAGCATTCTCTGAAATGCTCCCTGTTCCACGCACAGGTCAGCAGAGGCAGGCAGAGCTCCGGAGTCTCAATGCGTGGATGAGACTTTTTTGAAGGGGTTAATAAACATGTGGATAAAGGTGAACCTGTAGATGTAGTGTATTTGGATTTTCAGAAGGCGTTTGACAAAGTCCCTCATGAGAGGCTTCTACGAAAACTAAAAAGTCATGGGATAGGAGGCGATGTCCTTTCGTGGATTACAAACTGATTAAAAGACAGGAAACAGAGAGTAGGATTAAACGGTCAATTTTCTCAGTGGAAAAGGGTAAACAGTGGAGTGCCTCAGGAATCTGTACTTGGACCGGTGCTTTTCAATATATATATAAATGATCTGGAAAGGAATACAACAAGTGAGGTTATCAAATTTGCGGATGATACAAAATTATTCAGAGTAGTTAAATCACAAGCAGACTGTGATACATTACAGGAGGACCTTGCAAGACTGGAAGATTGGGCATCCAAATGGCAGATGAAATTTAATGTGGACAAGTGCAAGGTGTTGCATATAGGGAAAAATAACCCTTGCTGTAGTTACATGATGTTAGGTTCCATATTAGGAGCTACCACCCAGGAAAAAGATCTAGGCATCATAGTGGATAATACTTTAAAATCGTCGGCTCAGTGTGCTGCAGCAGTCAAAAAAGCAAATAGAATGTTAGGAATTATTAGATAGGGAATGGTTAATAGAACGGAAAATGTCATAATGCCTCTGTATCGCTCCATGGTGAGACCACACCTTGAATACTGTGTACAATTTTGGTCGCCGCATCTCAAAAAAGATATAGTTGCGATGGAGAAGGTACACAGAAGGGCAACCAAAATGATAAAGGGGATGGAACAGCTCTCCTATGAGGAAAGGCTGAAGAGATTAGGGCTGTTCAGCTTGGAGAAGAGACGGCTGAGGGGGGATATGATAGAGGTCTTTAAGATCATGAGAGGTCTTGAATAAGTAGATGTGACTCGGTTATTTACACTTTCGAATAATAGAAGGACTAGGGGGCATTCCATGAAGTTAGCAAGTAACACATTTAAGACTAATAGGAGAAAATTCTTTTTCACTCAACGCACAATAAAGCTCTGGAATTTGTTGCCAGAGGAGGTGGTTAGTGCAGTTAGTGTAGCTGGGTTCAAAAAAGGTTTGGATAAGTTCTTGGAGGAGAAGTCCAATAATGGCTATTAATCAATTATACTTAGGGAATAGCCACTGCTATTAATTGCATCAGTAGCATGGGTTCTTCTTAGTGTTTGGGTAATTACCAGGTTCTTGTGGCCTGGTTTTGGCCTCTGTTGGAAACAGGATGCTGGGCTTGATGGACCCTTGGTCTGACCCAGCATGGCAATTTCTTATGTTCTTATGATGAGACGATGGTGCAAGGAAGAGGGATTCAGTTTTGTTAGGAACTGGGGAACCTTTTGGGGAAGGAGGAGTCTCTTCTGAAGGGATGGGCTCCACCTTAACCAGAGTGGAACCAGACTGCTGGCACTAACCTTTAAAAAGGAGATAGAGCAGCTTTTAAACTAGAACAAAGGGGAAAGCCGACAGTCGCTCAGCAGCGCATGGTTCAGAGAGAGGTATCTTCAAAGGATTCTAATGATGCATTAGAATTAGAGCATCCCGACAGTGAGGTTCCAATAATTAGAAAAATAGTCCAAGTGCCTGTAACTAAAAACTCACCTGAGCTAAAAAATTCTAACTTATCTCTATCAATTAAAAAGCAGAATGAAAATACAAACAAAAAACAAACTTTGAAATGTTTGTATGCTAATGCCAGAAGTCTAAGAAGTAAGATGGGAGAATTAGAATGTATAGCAGTGAATGATGACATAGACTTCATTGGCATCTCAGAGACATGGTGGAAAGAGGATAACCAATGGGACAGTGCTATATCGGGGTACAAATTTTATCGCAATGACAGAGAGGAGCACCCGGGAGGAGGTGTGGCACTTTATGTCCGGGATGGCATAGAGTCCAACAGGATAAACATCCTGCATGAGACTAAATACAAAATTGAATCTTTATGGGTAGAAATCCCTTGTGTGTCGGGGAAGACTATAGTGATAGGGGTATACTACCGTCCACCTGGTCAGGATGGTGAGATGGACAGTGAAATGCGTATGACATAGTGAGGGCAAAGGTAGCGCTGGCGCCATTTTGAAGATTGGCAATACGGCCCGCGTGCAGGAGGTCGCTCCCGGACCCCCGCTGGACTTTTGGCAAGTCTTGTGGGGTCAGGAGGACCCCCCAAGCTGGCCAAAAGTCCCTGGGGGTCCAGCGGGGGTCCGGGAGCGATCTCCTGCACGCGTGACGTCGGGAGCCAGGAACCAAAATGGCGCCGGCGCTACCTTTGCCCTGTCACATGATAAGGGCAAAGGGCCACCGGCGCCATTTCTCAACGCAGCCGTGGCCCGAGAGCGGGAGATCGCGCTGGGACCCCCCCACTGGACCCCAGGTAATTTAAAACATTTTGGGGGGGGGTTCGGGAGGGTGGGGGATTTGTTTTAAAGGTTCGGGGTGGGTTTTAGGGTTGTTTTGGTGTGCCGGTTTTCCCGCACCCTATTTAACGATACAATACAAATGCCCCTGACGATAATTCGGAGGCATTTGTATTGTATCGTGCACTCTAACGATTTTGGACGATTTTAAAATTATCTGACGATAATTTTAATCGTTCAAAAATGATTCACATCCCTATTATTTACTCTTTTGGATAGTAGAAAGACTAGGGGGCACTCCATGAAGTTAGCATGGGGCATATTTAAAACTAATCGGAGAAAGTTCTTTTTTACTCAACGCACAATTAAACTCTGGAATTTGTTGCCAGAGGATGTGGTTAGTGCAGTTAGTATAGCTGTGTTTAAAAAAGGATTGGATAAGTTCTTGGAGGAGAAATCCATTACCTGCTATTAAGTTCACTTAGAGAATAGCCACTGCCATTAGCAATGGTAACATGGAATAGACTTAGTTTTGGGTACTTGCCAGGGTCTTATGGCCTGGATTGGCCACTGTTGGAAACAGGATGCTGGGCTTGATGGACCCTTGGTCTGACCCAGTATGGCATTTTCTTATGTTCTTATGTTCTTACATAAACATAACAAGTCATGAATGAGAGATTTGTCAATCAAGGGCTGCAGACTCTATTCCATGAAGCAGAGAAGAATAGAGAAACCACATATAAAAACAAGGAACTGGCAATCAGCAGAGAAGAATGAAGCTCAATAGATTCAGTGGAAGAAAAGGATCCAAGGTAGGAGTTCTAGGCAACAGGTGGAACTAAACTCTATGCCATCCAAATCCAGATGATGTCAATTACTGGAGCTGTTACTAAAACAGCACGAGACAGAGGAAGTGAAAGAGAGTTGGAGAGGGGAGGCTGTAGTAGAGGGCAGCACTGAAGGTTTTATGAAAGCTGAAGTAAGATTTGTGGTTTTCCTGACCAAACTGAGGATTCTTACAATAGGTAACCAGGATGTGGTTGGATCCCCTATGTGGGGGAGCCATTATCTTCTAAAGTATAGGTTATAGGACAGGAAGGATTAGCATTTTGTTGGACTTTGTTTTGTTTTGACTTTAATTGTGAAGCTTTGTGAAGAAGAAACAGATTCCCATTGTCTTCCATTCAAAGGAAGGAAGGACAAAGTGTTTCACAGAAATATAACACCAGAAAACTATGAGCTCAATATTCAGAGGGTTTGTCTGGCTAGTTAGGGAATTAGCAGGACAAAGCTGAGGTTTTGAACTTCATGCCCTCGCAGTGGATAGGTTTTAGCCAAGAAAGTCATTATCCAATATCCAGCTAAAACTCAACCAGATAAAAAAGAGGTGGTGTGGAGGTGTTCTGGGGCCAGGGATTAGACTTAAGAACATAAGATATACCATGTTGGGTCAGACCAAGGTCCCAACATCCTGTCTGCCATAGTGGCTGTTTGATTCCCAAGAAGGAAATCTATTTCCTGAACCCACAGATAAGTAATGGCTTTCCCAAGTCTACCTGGTTAATAACTTTATGGACGTTTCCTCCAGAAACCTGTCCAAACCTCTTAAAGTCTGCTATGCTAAGCATCCTTGACTATGTTCCCTAGGGTCAAATTCCATAGCTTGATTATGTGCAGAATTAAAAAATACATTCTGCGATTTGTTTAAAATCTGCTGATTGTGGCTTTCATGGAGCATCAGCTGGTTTAAGTATTATTTTAAAAGGTTAAATAACTATTCCCTATTTATCTGTTCCATCCCACTCATGATTTTATAAACCTCTAGCCTATCCTCTCTCAGTCATTTCTTTTCCAAGCTGAAGAACCCTATCCTGTTGAGCCTTTCCTCATACAGGCTCTCCACTCTCTACTGTGCCATGTTCAAAATACTGGTCCTGCCTTACAAGGCCCTCAAAGGCTGGGCTCCACCCAATTTAAACAGGTATCTCATCCCATATGCACCCTCCTGCCTCCTAAGCTCGGTGGCACAAGCCTGTCTCTTTGTGTCAGCCCCCAAGAAAATGTACCTCGCCTGTACCAGAAACAAATCTCTCAGCAGCAGTACCAACCAACCCTTTGGAACTTGCTGTTATGCAACATCAGGTTAACACCTGATCTCCTAACATTGAAAACCTAGCTCTTTGAAGCAGCTTTCTGTCCAAATCTGTAACCCAAACCCTGTGGGAATTAATCAAAAAATAAACACTTCAATCAACATTTAAATATGCCCACAACATTTCATCCGCAAAAATCAGCTGTCTAAAAATGGCCCTCTCTCAATATGGGTGAAAGTGTTTTCAGGGTTCCACAATGCTCCTCAGTGAATGGTAGAGTGCAATGCACCTACATTTTTAGCTGAGCTTAGAGGAGGTGTTCCCAGGATTGTGTGTTTAAGATGAGGGAGAAAAAATAGCACACACACCTAGATTTATCATTTTGCTATAAATTTTGCATGAATAGCGCCAGTGATTTAAAAAAAAAAAAAAAAAAAAGGGGTGTGGTTAGGGTAATTTTTGAGATACTGCATCACTTAAATTTATTGCACCTGTGCAATAAAATTAAACATCACAAGCTGAGAAGTGCCCAGACAGATATTCCACATGTTGGGTGTGAGAGAGAGAGCCTCTTTATGAGACTTTCATATAAGTAAACTATTTATACCACTGTATATGGGGCGACTAGTAACTTGGAATGAGGTTTTGGTGGTGGCGGCCTAGGTTTTGGGGGGCAGTTTACATGCACTGTCAGAGGTACAAACAGCACAGTACACATCAGTGAAGATTTGTTGTGATTTGGAGTGAGGAAAGGTACACAAAGATGAGGTTTGTACATTGTTCTCTCGACCTAGTGTGATGCACCAGATGGGAGGAGTTTGAGTGGAGTTAGGGTAGAGTAAATTAAAATGAGAGGTGTTTAGCGTTGCATGCAATAACGTAGCGCACATTTTAATGCCGAAAATAACTACAGCTTTTTTCCTCCCATTATGCTGTGCAATATGCCTGAAACGGGATTTGCGCTAAAAACTGCAAACCCCATTTGGGGGTGGGGGTGGGGGTGGGTGGAGCAAGAGAGCCTCTAGGGAGACACACCTATTAGTCAACTTTTTATACCACAGTAGGAGGGGCAGCTAGTAACTCGCGGTGAGGTAAGGTCGAGAGAGTAGAATGTACAAATCTCATCTTTGTGTACCTTTCCTCATTCCAAATCACATCAAGTCTTCAATGATGTGCACTGTGCTGTTCATACCTTTGATTGTGCATGTAAAACTGATCCCCAAACCCTAGGCCACCACCAAAACCTCTCCCCGAGTTATGAGTTGCCCCTCCTACAGTGGCATAAAAAGTTGACTAATATGTGTGCCTCCCTAGAGGCTCTCTCTCTACCCCCCTCCCAAAATGGGGTTTGCAAGTTTTAGCACAAATCCCATTTCGGCAGGAAAAAAAGTGTTGTTATTTCCGATGGTAAAACATGCGTTACACTATTGCACGCAATGCTAGACATCCCTCATTTTACTTTACTCCACCTTAATTCCACCCAAACTCCTCCCATCTGGGAAAATTTTAAAATTTTACATACACATTTCACATTACGTTATTTATCATGAGCATTATAGAATTATCATTGGTGTTAATGTGATAAGGCCCTAACACAATTTGATTAATGACCCTGACAGATTGCTTTTTGAATTTTGAACACATTATTTTCCATGGAAAAAGTACCTGCACAAAAATCAGGTGCAAACATCTGCAGTTATTTAGTATCCAGGATAAGTTTTAAAGTGCCGTTTCTCTTTGAAAATTAGTGCAAAGTCCGCAGGTAAACAATACCTGCAAACTTTACTCCAGTGCAGACAATTTGAAATGTGCTTCTTAAGGAACTAATTGAAGTGTTGTTGAGGGTAGGTATACCCCAAGCAATTCTCACAGGTCAAGAATATTGTTCATGTCCAAATTAATGAGGGCACTCTGCAAGTTCTTTAGAATTCAATCCATCAGAACCTTGATACCATCCTCAGACAGATCCTCCCAGCAGCCTCCATGTCTCTATTCCTTTCTTTCCTAAAGTGGCACTACTTTTGGGGTTCTCTTCAAAATGCCCTCTGTGTCTCTGACTGGCTTCTTTCTCCCTATTTTTAGATTGTTCCTGACTTTGTGAGGTACTCATTTCATCAGAAAACTCCCCTTCTTCTTGCATATCCAGCAAAAGCCATGCTCACCTGCTTCTGAAAAGAAATACCCCTGTCACCTATTACAGGAACCATGACATGTTCTCCCCAATTGGCAGTTGCATTCCCATTCAGTATCCTACTATACCCTCTACCTCCAATATTCTGCCATCTTAAGAGTTCCTTTATCTCTACAGTCATGTCATGGGACCTGCCAGGTACTTGTGACCTAGACTGGCCACTGTTGGAGATGGGATTCTGGGCTTGAAGAACCTTGGTCTGATCCAGCATGGTGTATCTTATGTTCTTATATTCTTATGTGCCACCTATAGTGAGCTCAATGGTATGACATGCTTATCCTAGAATTTCCTTCATGCATGAATTTGTATATTTGTGGTATTTGAATACCTCTCTTACATCCTCCTCTTGCTCTTCTCTTCTAGTGTATATCACTTCATTCATAGGGCTTATGATGCAGACAATGTATCATTTTGGTAGCCCTCCTCTGGACAACCTCTATTCTGTCTATCTCTTTTCAGAGATATGCCCTCCAGAACTGAGTACAGTAGTCTTGATGAGTGCTCCCACTGAGTTGCACAGAGATATTGTCACCTCCTTTATTCTGCTTGTTTCTTATACATCTCAGCAATCCGCTGGCTATTGCCTTTGCCTTTTCACCCTGTTTAGCAAACTTGAGATCATCAGATACTGTATGTGACATCATTTACCCAAATTCATTTAACGGTCTGACGAGTTCAGCTTGTTTGTTTTATGAACTCTAAAACTGCTTTCGCCCATTCCTTTAATATTGTCATGAATCTCCATTCTCACCAAACTTACTATTTGCCACTTCTATACTAACAGAAGAATGGAGAGCAAGTCCTCATTAAAGCAGGGTTAATAGCAAGAAATAAAGATATATATTTTATAAACCTCTTGACAGATAAATAGAAAAAAAGCTATTGAGAATCCTCTTTTTTTTATTGTGATTTGTATTTAATTTCTGAAGCAGTAACAATCAGCACATTAACCTTCTAATTCATTTAGATTCATAACAGTGGGCATGGTAAAATAATAGAAGCTTTTAAAAAGCTTGAACATGAAATATTACCATTATTTTACCATGCCCACTGTTATGAATCTAAATGAAGGCTAATGTGCTAATTATTATCAGTATCGCCATGAGTATTATACTGATACTAGCTGATATGTGGTGAAATTGCTTGGGGGCACCTATTCACTCTCCTCCATCATAGCCTGACCCCCTCACATGCTGACCTACCTCCTAGCCCAGCCTCAGAATTCCCTTCTCCTTTTCTCCCCTACCCAGACCATCCCAGCATACGTTTACTCCTCTTGCCAACCCAAACCCGGAATCCTCTTCCCTCATCCCCAGCCTGAGTCTGGCACACTTTAATCCCACTACTCAGCACTCTTTATCCCCCCTCCCCTCCCCAACTCACTCCTTCTCCCCTCCCAGCCTCTCCAACAGGGATATTTGCCACTCCCAGCCTGAATCCAGCACTTTCATTTCCCCCTTTCTCCCTCTCTGCTCAGATATTTTTTGAATTACTCTTGCTCTTTTCCCCTTCCTACCCATCTGTCCTTTTTTCTCCAGTTCAGCAACCCACTTTTCCAGGCTGCTTGTCACTGTGGCTCCATCTGGTCACATAGTCTTTGGTTTCCTGTGACCCTGCCAACAGCCCCTGTGCCTGCTAAGCATGTAGGTTCCACAGCAGTGGGTGGCGTGCATCTGGAGCTAGATAACAATCTTTGTGTCCATGGGTATCACAGCAGGTCATGCGCACATTTATGTGCCTATGCTTATGATTGTAACTTGGAATTTATGTGGGTATGCATATGCACATAATGCAGCACTTATACATGTATGCGCCTAGCTTGCAGGCCGATACAGTAAAGCGCAGCCGTGATTACCCCGTTTCTAACTCGCTTTGTACCCTCTCTCATTGCAGCTAACGGTGCACGCATTCTTTCCCAATATGAAACTTTTAGCCGCATTTAGCAGGGACATTCCCAGGGGAGACATTCCAGTCATGTGAGGAAAATAATGCAGGTAGATTGCATTTCAAATCTAAGCACGTTATTTTCCATTTGGAAAGTACCCATAGAAAAAGCAAGTGCCAATGTCTGCAGGTTTCAAAGCGAAAATGCACACGTACTTCTGCTTACAAAATTGGTGCATAGTCCATGGAGTGAAAAGTACCCATGGACTTTGTCACAATGCAGATGGTTTGAAAATTGCTCCCCCCCCCCCCCCCCCCAAATGAGAAGTGAAGTTGGGAGTGTATAAGTCTTTGTGTGTGAAAACAAACTCAAAAGTCAGAGTTCTCATGGTTGTATATTTATAGCATTTACTTTGCACGAGACTAAACTAAAAATTTTCCCAATCTCTCTTTAAGTTTTCAGTTCCTTTTTTCTAAATGTTTTTTCTGAATCAGAGCAACCTTACCAGTAATGATTCCTTTTCAGTCTGTCTAATCATTGCTAATGAATTCTCTTAATTTGATTACTTATGCAATCTATGTTGTAACAGCAGAATCTCAACTCCCTTGTAAAGAACCCATTTCTAGTATGCACATCTAGATGAGATGTGTTTCAGCAGGTATAACTCCTATGTTCATCAATAATAACAAGCAAATATCTACCAGAAAGATCAGAACTTAATTTGTAGGCAAAAAGGAAATGGAACTGTGGAGGGGAGTGAGATGGGTGGGGCTAGGGCCAGATGAGGCCTCTCTTTCACACTCACACACACACATATCCGAACACACTCTTAACATGCTCGATGAACACTGGTAGGCTGGAAGGATGGATGGGGATTGGGGATGCAAGATCACTAGGGTAACGAGGAGAAGGCAGATAGAGAGAATGGAGCTCTTTCTTTCTAACCTGCTCCTCCTCCACTCTCCCCTGGTGATCCTGATCTTCCATCCCCAATTCCCCCAAATATATTTGCCAGTTGTTCTTGTCACCCCCAGTAGTGGTCTTAAAGCCCCCAAGACTAACCCTTTATTCCTGGTGATCCTCAAGCTCCTCCTCTACCTAAAAAATCACCCTCTCCAGCAACTCCTCCTCTCCTCCTCTTCTTCAAGTCAGAATCAACCGGCTCACCTCTGTCTTGGGAGGCAGGAGCAGACTGGTGTGCACTGTCCACTGCCCTTGATATCCTTGGACAGGACTGTGGGGCCTTCTCTTTGCCTTCTTGAGAGTGGAAAGAAGAAAGCAACTCCATGTACTCTCCTCACTCACCCTCTTCTGTCTCCTTCCCTCCACTACAACAAATCCTATCCCCTCCCCTCTTTTACTCTTTCTCCATCCCCTCTGATCACTTTACTCACAGACTGCACCCCACTTTGATCATCTCACTCACATCTAATAGTCCCTTTGATTCTGTCACTCACAACCTCATGTTTGAACCCCCTGAATCACTTTTTCCCCCTCTCCCCCATGCAACCTACAGCCTCTCCAATTTCTTCACTCACTCTCCTTCCTCTCCTTCTGATCCCTTCATTCACTTCCCCCTATTTCCTCTTTTCCCATCCCATCATTCACTCTCTTGGCCCTTTCACCCTCCTGGGATGACGGCATGACAATCAAGAAACCAACACATCCAGCAGTGGCAAAAGTAGTGGGGCAGACAGGCATTCATCCTATGTTGTTTTTTTTTTTACCTTGGCCACCTAAATTATGCTGGGAAATTACACAAAAATCAATGCCATGTGGCTGCCCTTGTCTCATGGTAAGCAGTTCCAACAGTCTCTGTTCTTCTCTGCTTCCTCCAAGGACTGGAGGATCCATAAATGATCAATGCAACTACTGGCTATCGTCTGTTTCTTCAGGGGAGCCAGAACTGATATACACTGCTGGCTCTGCTCCGCTTTCTCAGATCCCAGAAAAAAAGTAGCAGAACACCTTTTTGGATTGTTCTGCTAGAAATTAAGCCTTCAGTAATGGACATCAAAAGTGGTTAAATTAGTACAAGTTTGAAAGTTGTGAGCGGCAGTAGTGCCATTCATCAAGGCCAGGCCTAAAGCCTTGACAATTGGACTCTTGTTCACAACTTTCAAACTTGTGATATTTCTAATCCTTTTTGTGTCTGCTCTTTGCTCTGTAGTGAGTGGTTCAGTATCACCCCTTCTTCTTCCGTTCCCTGTAATACAGGAAGAGATGTGGGAGGAGGGGGAATAAGATGGGAGGGCCTGGATTAGGGAGCAGAGTAGCTTTTCTGTGTGTTCCAGACTCATCTCCTCTTCTTCTCTTCCCTGCAGGCTGCCTGGAGGGGAGGGGCTGGAGAAGAAGACCCCTGCTGCTCTGCCTCTTAAGCCTGAAAAGAAATGCCGGAACTGCATTCCTAGCCGTTCTTCCACAAATAAAGCCCTGAGAAAGATCACTGTTATTTTGGGATTTATCCAACAATCTGTGTAGGGCACTTTACAACAAATTATGTGCTTACAATTTCATTTGGTCCATGAAGCCATGAGAGATAACGTGAGCCCCTAATGTCATAATGAGTATCGGTGGCAGAAGCAGTATTGGAATCCAGGTTTCCTGGTTCCAAGCCCATTACTCTAACTACTAGGCCAGCTGCTCTTCCAGTAGACAACCCATGATATGTTGGCAATCTTGTAACTGAAAAATAAGCCCTGCATTTTGAAGATCTTGGGTATGATATACATTTGTGCTGAAAATGCTTCCATCTGGCAGATCACTTTGGGGCTCGCCTTGGGCTCCTTTTGCTGATGTCTATTCTTGGCAAACAGGAAGCTCTTTCTCCTCAAGAAAACCTCTCTCTTTTGAATGTCAGTTATTGTAAAACCATATTTAGGGGTGTATGTATGTTGTGTTTTTCCTATATCCTTTACTCTTTGGTGTATCCCTTGCAGGCTGTTGCCTTTTGCTGTGCTCTCTCTTCCATGGCTGTAAGAAGAAGTTGGACATCATGATTTGAAAAGTAACAACTACTCCATGTGTGTTCCAACTGATTCTACTGAAATGTCCTGCGGGTTTATTCACAGTGGTTGATATTAATGGTAAGACAATGCAGCATACAATTACAATCAAAATGGTTTTTTTTCCTATCTTTAGAAGATTTCATGAAATAATTTTATTCCTTTCAAAGAAATGATATATTCTTGGACTCCCTGCCCATTTTTATATGAGAAGCCAAACATTTGTAGTTGCTAGCATTCTGATTATTCCTCCAGTAACTGTAAATGTAATAATTTAGATGCATTTTTTTCTACATTTAGAAAGCTCAAACATATATCTATTTTGCACTTATTTATGCATCTTATATAAAATCTATTCATTTATCTTGTATCAATATCCCCATCTCCTTCCCCATAAGAGGTCCAAGTTGATCTCAAAGAAATATTCTGCCAGGTAGGAACAGAGACTCTCCAACTGTATTTTTCATGCTTAGGATACTCATAATGCAGTGCTTGTTTTCCTCTTACATGACTGCCCCCAGATTTCATATTGTGTAAGTATGAGAGAGCCTTTGTTACACAAGGTACAAAAGGAGAAACAGCAACATCACAGTCAGTGCCTTTGGACCCTTCCTCATTTTCTGAAAAGATACTGTCAACCAGCGGGGCCTTGAATTTGTCAATGTCAAGGCCTGGCAGGAAGAAGTAGGCCTGGTGCTGGCAGCCACAAACCTTGCCAGTCTGAGGCAACTGCTCTGTGACTTTGAGACGTAAAGCTGCTGCATTCTCCTTTGCCTTGGTTCCCTAGAACGTTTTCAGCAGCAGTGGCTACCGCTATGCCTCCTGAATTACTCACACATCATTTCCTTTGTAAAAGTAGAAGTGCCCTGTACATAGGAATACCCTAGGCTACAAGAGGCAAGGGACAAGGAGTGTAATCTTCATGGCAGTCCTACCGCAGCTGCACTGCTGAAGATGTTGCAGGGGACCAAAGGAAAGGCAGAAAAATACTCTACACCTCCTCTTCCTGTGGTCCTGCTGCAACAGATGTTTCTCGGGTGACTCAACAACAGCCACTCCCAGGCCCACTCTTTGGAAGATCCTTAGGTGGATGGGGAAGGGAGAAAGGGAGTCGGCTGGTGTCAGGTTGGTGGTTGTTGAATGTTCCTGTGAGAAATAAAAAGCCAGTTCTATGGAAGCATGTAATTGCTGATATCTTCCTCAGATTCAGGCCTGGTTCACAGCATTTCCTCAGCGTACAAGGGTCTTGGGGAGGAGGGGGTTTAGCCAGATGGAGAAGACATTGAGAGTTTCGGCTGGAAAGTGGAACTACTTTTTCCTTTCAAGAAGACTTCAAGGTATTTGCAGTTGTGAAAGGGGGGGGGGGGGGGGTGGAAAATTCTGATCTATCCTTAACCTCTGCTCAGGACTTTAACTTCTATCTGAGACTATAAAACAATCTCCTGTTTTCCTTATAGAATCTGCAGAAGGGAAATACTTGTAAATTAAGGGAGCCAGACACTATCTGCTTCCTGTGCAATGAACTCTGACAAATGCAGGTACAAGAGGATCGAGTATACTTTTGCATGAAGACCTTGCTTCTAGCTTTGACAGGATTAATTTTCATTTGACATGGTGAGGCACCCAGACTACAAAGCATGCTCCAGTTTGGGTAGGACATTGATGACTCTGACTAATGAGGAGCTTGACTCAAGTTCCAGCAGCAATAGGATGCATATTTCCTGGTTCTGTCTCCCTGTGTATTTTCTCAAGGATTAGAACAGGGGTGGCCAACTCCAGTCCTTGAGTACCACAAACAGGCCAGATTTTCAGGATATCTACAATGAATATGCATGAGATAGATTTGCAAGCACTACCTCGATTGTATGCACATCTATCTCATGTATATTCATTGTAGATATCCTGAAAACCAGGCCTGATTGTGGCTCTTGAGGACCTGGGTAGGCCACCTCTGGGTTAGAATCTTGGAGCCAAAACCCTGAGAGTGGAACAACCATTTTTTCAAGATGACAGAGAAGTTGTTTGAAGACAGACAAACAGGCCTAGATTTTGGTATAGGCTGCCTAGGCAACTGCCTCCAATGCCAAATTTTCTTATGCACCAGAGTGCTGCTGCCTTGCTTTGTCACCGATCCAGACCTGCAGCCACACACTATCCTTCATACAGATGCCAACCCTGCAGCTACAGTATCTTCAGGAAGGGAACTCAGTGCAGGCTTTGCATACTCAGAGGACCTTCAGTGCCCCATCCCTTGCAGGGTTTTCATGGTAACAGGAAGCTCATGCAGGAGGTCGAAGGGGTTCACTGCAGGACCTCTGAGCATGTGAGGACTTGCACTGAATTCTGTTCTTGAAATTGCTGCTGTTAGGCAGCCAGTGCCTTTAGACTGCAGCAATGACTCCAAGGTGAAGGGAAGAAAGGGGAAGCTTTGAACAAGGGTAACAGAGGAGTGATCAACTCCTTCCCCCCCCCCCCACCCCAATTGCCTATGGGCACCCACATGGTAATACAAGCCATGCAGACAGGAGAACTGAAGGATTCATGGGAACAAGGTGGATGGATGAGAAAGGGAGAGAAAATCTGTACCTTTTCCCCAAAAGAAAGAAATCAGAGACCTGGATTTCAGATCAATACAAGGACAAGGAGAGACAGAGAAGATTCCAGGTTTCTGCAAGATAAGAACATAAGAGCATAAAAAATTGCCATAGTGGTTCAGACCAAGGGTCCATCAAGCCCAGCATCCTGTTTCCAACAGTGGCCAATCCAGGCTACAAGTACCTGGCAAGTACCAAAACACTAAGTAGATCTCATGCTACTGATGCTAGTAATAGCAGCGACTATTCTCTAAGACAACTTGATTAATAACAGTTAATGGACTTAGCCAATAACTTATCCAAACCTTTTTTAAACCCAGATATTCTAACTGTACAAACCATATCCTCTGGCAACAATTTCCAGAGCTTAATTGTGCATTGAATGAAAAATAATTTTCTCCGATTAGTTTTAAATGTGCTACTTGCTAACTTCATCAAGTGCCCCCTAGTCCTATTATCCGAAAGTATAAATAACTGATTCACATTTACCAGTTCTAGACCTCTCATGATTTTAAAGACCTCTATCATATCCCCCTCATCTGTATCTTCTCCAAGCTGAACAGCCTTAACCTCTTTAGCCTTTCCTCATAGAGGAGCTGTTCCATACGATTTATCATTTTGATCACCATTCTTTGTACCTTCTCCATCACAACTGTATCTTTTTTGAGATTTGGCGACAAGAATTGTACACAGTACTCAAGGTGCCGTCTCACCATGGAGCGTTACAGAAGCATTATAACATTTTCCGTTTTATTTACCATTCCCTTCCTAATAATTCCTAACATTCTGTTTGTTTTTTTGATTGCCACATCACCCTGAGCCAATGATTTCAATGTATATCTACTATGATGCCTAGATCTTTTTCCTGGATGGTAGCTCCTAATATGGAACCTAACATCGTGTAACTACAGCATGGATTATTTTTCACTATATGCATCACCTTACACTTGTCCACATTAAATTTCATCTGCCATTTGGATGCCCAATCTTCCAGTCTCTCAATGTCCTTCTGCAATTTATCACAATCCACTTGTGATTTAACTATTCTGAATAATTTTGTATCTGCCAATTTGATTTCCTCACTCAACATATTCCTTTCCAGATCATTTATAAATATATTGAAAAGCATCGGTCCAAGAACAGATCCCTGAGGCAATCCACTATTTACCCTTTTCCACTGAGAAAATTGACCATTTAATCCTGCTTGAATCTTAGACGGCGAATTATAAATTTTATTTTATTCTGTTTTATGGTTTTTACTTCTTCCTTGACTATATTTTTTAAAAATGTTTTTTTAGTTACTTTTATCTATATTTTCAGTTATATTGATTGTTATAATGTAATTTTTATTCTATACTGTGGTATCTTTATTTTATTGTTTTTTTTAATTATTTTATAAACCGTAGAGATAGAGACATGGTTCTCTCCACAACGGTATAGAAAAGCTGTATAAATAAACAAACAAACAAATAAATAAATAAATAAATAAATAAATATTCTCTGTTTCCTGCCTTTTAACTAGTTTGTAATCCACAAAAGAACACTGCCTTCTTTCCCATGAGAAGCCTCTCATAAGGGATTTTGTCAAATGCCTTCTGAAAATCCAAAGATACTACATCTACTAGATCACCTTTATCCACATGTTTTTTAACCCCTTCAAAATAATGAAGCAGATTTGTGAGGTGACTTGCCTTGGGTAAATCCATGCTGTGTTCCATTAAATCATGTCTTTCTATATGCTCTGTGATTTTGATCTTTAGAACAATTTCCACTATTTTTCCTGGCACTGAAATCAGGTTCACTGGTCTATAGTTTCCTGGATTGCCCCTGGAGCCCTTTTTAAATATTGGGGTTACATTGGCCACCCTCCAGTCTTCAGGTACAATGGATGATTTTAATGTTAGGTTACAAATTTTAACTAATAGATCTGAAATTTCATTTTTAGTTCCTTCAGACCCCTTCTTCACCATCTGGTCCAGTTGATTTACTACTCTTTAGTTTGTCAATCTGGCCTACTACATCTTCCAGGTTCACAGTGATTTGGTTCAGTTCATCTACATCATCACCCTTGAAAACCATCTCTGAAACTGGTATCTCCAACATCTTCATTAGTAAATACAGAAGTAAAGAATTCATTTAGTCTTTCTGCAATGACCTTATCTTCACTAAGAGCCCCTTTAACCCCTCAGTTATCTAACAATGTAGCAATGCAAACAACTCATTGGTTTTTGTTCCTCTCTGCTGTTTTGAGACCTGATGTACTGACCCAACACTGTGGAAAAAGACTGCTCATTTGAGGATTAGAGCCACAGAAACCTTTGCAGCTTTCCCCTGAGGTGTGGTGAGTGAAGGTAAAGCCTTAATTAGATATCCTGGGGAGATTTTGGTCTGTTTGAACTTCTTTGTCAATCCAGGATTAGTTTGGGGTCTGAGGATGGTGGTCTTATAGAACCTTAGTATACATTGTACATTGCAGCTCTTAACAGATCCATGCACCATTTTCCCTAAGAGCAATAACTACACAATTTAGGCATCTAATTTAAAGAGGCCTTGTTGTATTTTCCATGTTTAACATTGTGCATAGGACAAAAAGGTTTGTGTTTTCTTTTCTCCAAAGAGTCAGATGTGTTAAGAGATATGGTTCTTGGAGTCCCAGTTCTAGATTCTTAATATGTTTTTTTATGTATTTTATGCTGTATTATGTACTATATTTTATTCTATTATTTATATGATATATTTTGATTGCTGTATTTGCTTGTTGTAAACCACCTTGGTTTGAACTTGTTTCAAGGAAGACAGAATAAAAGTATAACATAATATAATGATTTTCTAAGTGCAATCCTTGGGTGGCAAAATCCAGACAATGGACCCAAAGGCTCACAATCTAAGAGGTGGACCCCATTTGTAAAGTTCTTAAAGGTGTTCAAATTAATCTGTGTGTGCAGTGCTTCCTATGGGGGGGTGGGGGGAGCTTAACTTTAAGGCCCTTTTGCATTGGTTAATATGGAGGGATCCTGTTAGTCCCCTAATAAAGGTAGATATAAGAATGTACCAAATGGTATGCGGAGAGACTTAGTGATAACATGGTGGGTTTTCAGCTCCCCCATGTGGAAGCTGGTAATGAATGTGTCCCTCTGATTCATAAAACCAGATCACCATTTTACTCTGTGTAGTCCCCTCTGTGTTTTGCAGAGGTAGCATGTCATGTGTTGTCTAATTTTTCTGTTGATTAACTTCTTCCTTCATGGAGCTTTTTATTTGGATGAACATTTATTTCCACTCTCACAATCCATGTTACATTCTTCAATTAATTTATTTAAGTTGGGAGTACCCACCAACTTGGGACTCAATTAAACCACTTTAATTTCTACTCTACTATCAATTGGGAGAGGTTCACTTCATGCAAAATTAACTTGTGATCATCAAGATCCAAGGAGAGGATGACTTCCAGCCATCCTAAGGAGAGGAAAAAAAGAGAACAGGGGAGAGAGGAGAGGAGTTGGACCCCATCTAGGTCCCAATCTCAAGATACATCTACTGGAGATAAGGAGAAAAGGAGCTACAAAAATATCATCCTGAAACTATGAGGAGGAGAGGAGAAGAACTAGTGCCTTTCAGGTACTGGAGGAAATTAAGAAGTTCGGAGGAGAAAATTACACGGAGGAGGTAGGAGATAAAAAGACTGTGTAATAAGAATCCCATCATTTGATACTTCATCAACACTGGGAGGGAAACCTTTGACTTGCCCTATATCCAATGGGGGGGAGGGGAAGAAATCATCAAGGTAAAGAAATAAATTAATTGGCTTTAACATTTTAAACTTAGGAAAGACTATGAGAAATCATTCATTGGCTTTTACCATCATAAGCTTTATCAAGAAAATCAGAAGTTACAAAGTTATTTCAAAGCGTTTGTACCATCACAAAGTGAATCAACTGCCTATAAAGAACTTTATTTCATCAATTATAACTTATCGGTAAAAAAAAACGTTAGGTATTTCACTGAGTTGTGACTTTAAAGATTATCTGTGCTGAGATCATCACTGCTGTATACAATTATTATAATGGGGACTTAAACTAAGTAATGTGAAGGGCCTTAAAGGAGAGATTTCTCACCACGCAGGAAGCCCTGGAAACTCCATCTTATGGCATAACAACAGTTGAGATATGGCCTCTGGAACTAATGTCCGAGTCAACCATCACAGGGATTGCATACCATGGAGACAGTGCATGCAGATTATCTCATGCATATTCATTGTAGATATCCTGAAAATGTGACTGTCTGGGGATCCTACAAGACAGGTTTGGGAACCACTGTTCTAGATCAAAAATAGGGTCAAAGCACTCTGTTTCAAAATCTCTGTGAAGAAAAAATAATAGAAAATGGGGACTGTACAAACAGTGCTGTCCCACAGCAGGGCAACTCAGGAAAAATTGAACTAAGAATCCACACTGTAAGATGGTAGCCCACACCATCAACTTCTTCCACATGAGGGAGCCCAACCCCATTCTCTACTAGTAGTTTCTCTGAAGCTCCCCAGGATTTTGGTTCACTCCTATGGGTAAGGAAACCTATGGATCCTTACATAGGCAAACTAAAAAGAGGAAGGGTGTTTGTTTCCTCTTTCCCATGTTGTTCTCTTTTTTTTCTCTCTCTTTCTGTACTTTTCCCATTTTTTAGGTGGAGGAAGGGGGATTATAAGTGATTTGGTTAGGTTAAGAATTGTTCCAATATTCTAAGTGATGATATGTATAGAATGATCGAATATTGAATTTATGGTACTTACTATTATATATTTTGTGTGATAATTCTGATTGCCTACTATTTTGGTTGCAAAAGTAAAAGAATAAAAAATACATTTTTGTTTTGTGGACATTTAAGGTGTATTCAAATAGCAGAAGTGAGGGTTTGGGGGACCTAAAGTGTTTGGAGCAGTCTGCAAAGAAATCTGAGGAACCCCAGTGTGGTATTGGTTTCGTGTTGGTAAGCTTGTCTCCCTCTCTACCAGGTGAGTGAACCTGTACTCATATATTGCTTTGCCCTTTACAGTCACTAAGGCTCTGGGTAGTTTATTTCTGCTAGAGTTTTGTCCTAGGATGTCTATCTGGATCCTCACAACCCACTGATAACCGCCCCCAAAACTCCAAAGCCGAGCTGGAAAATGAAAGTCTTACCACGTTCCCGGCCAGAGCAATTTTGGACACCACCATAGTCTTACAGTGCTCTCAGCACTCAGAGCTCAGTAAGACTGTAAGACAGCATCTAGGGTTGCTGTTAGAGCAACACTGGATGTGCCAGGACTATTGTCTCCATGTGCACAAAAACCATGCATCCCGCAAAAACAGCAGAACAGCATGCGCACAAGTTTCTTTCGCAGTGGCCAAAAAAACAGGGAGAGAGGCAGTGGGCCTTATCCTACTGGCAGCTAAAGAAATAAAAGATTGCACATCATGACCACAGGAGCAGGGAATTGTATTAAAAACTTGTAAGTGTAGCACTTTCTCTATGCTGATCTCTTGATGCTCGGGATCAGCATGGAGGAAGTGCTAACCTATCAAATACCACTGGGTCTGCACAGAGGTGGAGGAGCAGAATGGACTTATGTAACAATGATCAGCTTCTCCATAGTAAGTATACGACTGTGGTGATAGAGATAACAAAGGAGTGAGAGTGGCTCTGAGGCTGCCAGAAAAAGAAAGAATGGGGAGCCAGCTTTGAGTGTATATTTGAGAGACTCATGAATGGTGGTTGCCTGGGGGTATGGAAAATGAATGGGCTCCTGCCTGGGGATCTCTGTGTGTGTATGAATGAATGAATGTGAATGGCCTTGGGGTCTGTGCATGTGCCTGTAAGAATGAATGGGTGCCCACCTGGGTGGAGGGGGATGAAAGAATGAATGGGTGCGCGCGCGCGTGTGTGTTTGTGTTTGAATGAATGGAGGCTTGCCTGGGGGTCTGTGTGTGTGTATATGTGTCTATATGTCTGTGTTTGTGTATGTGAAAGTGAGAGAATGAATAGGAGCCTACCTGTTGTGTGTGTGTGTGTATATGTGTCTATATGTCTGTGTGTGTGTGTGTGTGTGTGTGTGTGTGTGTGTGTGTGTGTGTGAAAGTGAGAGAATGAATAGGAGCCTGCCTGTTGTGTGTGTGTGTGTATATGTGTCTATATGTGTGTGTGTGTGTGTGTGTGTGAAAGTGAGAGAATGAATAGGAGCCTGCCTGTTGTGTGTGTGTGTGTGTATATGTGTCTATATGTCTGTGTGTGTGTGTATGTGAAAGTGAGAGAATGAATAGGAGCCTGCCTGCCTGTTGTGTGTGTGTGTGAGAATGAATGAGTGTCTGCTTGGGGGGTGGGGTTGAGAATGAATGGGTGCCTGCGTAGGGTGTGTGTGTGTGTGTGTGTGTGTGTGTGTGTGTATGTGTGAGAATGAATGGGAGCCTGCTTGGGGGTCTGTGTGTTTGTGTGTGCTTGTGTGTCTGTATGTGTTTGTGAGAATGAATGGAAGCTTGACTGGGGAGGTGTAAGAGTAAGAGTGAGTGCATGTGTGTGTGAGTGTGAGTGTGTCTGTGTTTATGTGAGGGAGCCAGTAAGAGTGAAAACCTATCTGTGAATGGGTGGGGGACAAGAGAGAGAGTCTGAGAGCCTGTGTATGAAAGTATGTGTGTGTCTGTGAGTGAGAGAGGATGTGGCATGTTTGGGTATATGAGAGTATGTGTGTGTGTGTGTGTGTGTGTGTGTGTGTGTGTGTGAGTATATATGTTACAGCGTGTGTTTGAGAGAGAGAGGATAAAGTTTGGGTACCCTCCTTGACAATCAAGATTCCCAGGTATTGACAGCCGGGGATGTTTTAATCATTATTAGTTTTAATTATTGGGTGTTATTTGATGTTTCTGCTGTTTTGAAATATTTTACTGACATTAGGGAAATTTGTATGACTTTAAATAATGGATGTTATTCTATTCTGCAGCAGTTTTGAAATATTTATTCTTTTAATAGAATAGTTATACTATTATAATTGTTGCTTTACGTTTCTTGATTTTATTATTTGTTTTATGAGGAATGGTGCTGTTTCTGTTTTTCCATTGTTACACTGTAGACAGAGTCTGGCTTCTTAGGGTTTTCATTTCAGTTTTGCCCTGCATATTTTCGGTCCTTTATTCTGTATTTGGTGAGAGTCTGCCTCTGTTCTGTGCATGTGACCAAGGTGAGAGATTCTGCTAGCGTGTAGTATCTGTGTAGGGCTCTATAGCATTCAGGTTTGTTTCCTAACTCAGCAGACGGTATATTGGTATTCTGGAACTCAGAGTAATATTTACAGTGCTGCTTTTTCACAGGTAGAGTTGTTGTTTGAGTCCTTCATGATACCATTGTTATGAAAGGTTTGCTATATAGATTTTGAGTGTTATGAACGCTGCCCGCGGGTCCCCCCGTGAGCAGGCACTCACCTCTCTTCCTATGCTTGTTGCCCGACACGGCATGGAGCCGCCGAAGTCGGACCTTTCCGCATGGACGGAGCTGCGGACATTGTTTCTCTTTGCGGCCCAGAGGCCGCCCGTCCGGTTCTGCCTTCACCGCTGCGGACTTCCTGCCTGTTTGCGGCGGGATCTGCCGCCGCCGTCGTCGTCCTCTTCGTGGCTGGAGGCCGCAAGCCCCAGCCTGGATTGGTGGCTGGAGCCGCTCCCGGGGCCTCCTGCAGCGGCTAGAGCCACTGCCATCATCGGGGCCTGCCTCCAGGCCCAGCCCTGCTGCTGCATTACTGACGTCAGTGCAGGACAGGTGTCCACGGTCCTGCACAGCTTCCTTCCTGCTCCTAGGCACGCGGCCGTGCCTCTCTTCTGAATTTAAAGGGCCCACGGCCGGATATGCCCTGGGCTCCACCTGCTGACTTTTTCCTGTGCCAGCCCTATAAAAGGGCTATTCTTGCAGTTCCTCTTCGCCTTGCATCGGAGTGACTTCAGCCCTGGAGGCTACTGCCTGCCAGCACTCCGACAGGTCCTTGATCTTCTTCGTGGAGCTCTGCGTCTCGTTTCGTCTGCTTCATACCATGTCTTCGTGCCATGTCTTCGTGCTGAGGTCCCTGTCCAGGTGTCCTGGTGTCTCGTCTTTGGACGTCCCGCTTCCTGATGTTCCTGGTTCCTTGGTGTCCTTGATCCAGTGCTCCTGAGCCTTATGTTCTGCCGGCCGTGGATCTCCGGGTGACACTTCTCCATCTGTGGAGATGCCGGCAGTGGACTGGTGTCCTGTGCTCCTGAGCCATCCTGTCTTGCCAGCCTTTGTGGAGCTCCGGATGACATCGGCTCCGTCATCGAAGTTCTGCCTTGGCTGGATTCTTCCTTGTGCTCGTCCCACTCTCCTTGTGGTCCATGACCAGCCTCCTTGGGCTGTGTCGGGCATGTAGTGGGACAGGGTGGTCTGCGACCAGCCCATTGGGTCCACCCGTGAAGGTGGGCTGTGTAGGGCACCCTGAGAGACAGTGCCAATGTCCACCTTCCCAGCTTCTCGTCTCATCTGGACTTCAAGTTCCTCGTCTTGTCCCTGATGCTGCTGCATCAGCCTTGGTGTCATGTCTTGCTTCAGCCTTGGTGTCATGTCTTCGCTTCAACCCTCGTCTGTGATGCTGTCGCATCAACGCTGGTGTCATGTCTTCGTGTCAAGGCCTCCATCTGCCCTCATGCTCAGGCCGGCCTGCTGCTCCATGACGATACAAGCGGCAGGTCCGAAAGGGCTTGGAACGGTCGGAGGACCGTTCCCCTACCAACATCATCTTGTTGTTGGCGCTGGGAGCTTGCAGGCTCGGCAGAGGGTAAGACCGTGATCTGCCATGCTGGGACACGTCGCCAACCCTCGGTTCAGTCCTGGATCCGTCTGGGGTCGGGCTGAGGCCCAAGGGCACACGAAAACCCACCCTATGTAACAGAATGCAAGGCCATGTGTCCGGTAACGTGTTCCAGCTATGGATCCGCCTTGTTCCTGAGTATTGTCTATGTTCCTGGACTGGTTTGGGACCGAACATTTTTTTTCAGGATTTTTTATAATGACCTGCTGGAGGCGGCAGCTGTCTGGATTTTTACAACCTGCAGGAGGCGCCTGCATTCAGACTTTTTGACCTGTTTGCCAGTTTGGGGTTTTACAACCTGCAGGAGGTGCCTACACCCCTACTGGTTTTCCTGATTCTGAGTTTGCCCACCCTGGGTTCTCTCCCCCAGGTCTTCTTGGTGTTTCTTGGGGTTTTTGTCTTGTTTGTGCTGTTGGTTCTCTCCTTGCTTGTTTGTGCTGTTCTTTGCTTGTTGCTAGTTTGTCTTGTCTTCCGTTTGTTGCTGCTTGTTCCCTTGCTCCTCGTTCCCTTGCTCTCCGCTCCCTTGCTCCCTCTTTTGTGTTTTTTGTTTGTCGGTTGCGCGGTCTCCGTTCGTGCGGTCTCCGTTGGCTCAGTCTCCGTTCCCTCGGTCTCGTGTTCCCTTGGTCTCATGCTCTCTCGGTCTCCTGCTCTCTGCTCTCTTGTCATTGTCTTCTTGTGTTTCTGTAGTTTCCTGCCAGGTTCTCTCAGTCCCCGGATTACCAGCTTCCCTTTTTTGGACCCTTGAATACCTCCATTTGGTATGGACTGATGCCTTCTTCCTCAGACTGTTGACAGGAGGTTTGAGGAGGGGGTACTGTTATGAACACTGTCCATGGGTCCCCCCGTGAGCAGGCACTCACCTCTCTTCCTATGCTTGTTGCCCGATGTGGCACGGAGCCGCCGAAGTCGGGCCTTCCCGTGCGGATGGAACAGCGGACTTTGTTTCTCTTTGTGGCTCGGAGGCCGCCCGTCCTGTTCTGCCTTCACTGTGGCCGGAGCCACGGACTTCCTGTCTCTTCACGGTGGGAGCCGCCGCCAACGTCATCAGAGGACCGTTCCCCTTCCAACATCATCTTGTTGTTGGTGCTGGGAGCTTGCAAGCCCGGCAGAGGGTAAGACCGTGTTCTGCCATGCTGGGACATGTCGCTAACCCTCGGTTCGGCCCTGGATCCATCTAGGGTCAGGCTGAGGCCCAAGGGCACACGAAAACCCACATGTAACATTGAGTGTCTTTTTTTGTGAGGTGTTGTGCTACTTCACAGTGGGGTAGATTTTCAGACCGCGTGAATAGGCGTACTTTTGCTGGCGCATCAGGCGCAAGCAAAAGTACGCGGGATTTTAGTAGATACGCGAGTAGCCGCGCATATCCGCTAAAATCCTGGATCGGCGCGCGCAAGGCTATCGATTCTGTATAGCCGGCGCGTGCCGAGCCGCGCAGCCTACCCCCGTTCCCTCCGAGGCCGCTCCGAAATCGGAGCGGCCTCGGAGGGAACTTTCTTTTGCCCTCCCCTCACCTTCCCCTCCCTTCCCCTACCTAACCCACCTGCCCGGCCCTGTCTAAACCCCCCCTTACCTTTGTCGGGGGATTTACGCCTCCCGGAGGGAGACGTAAATCCCCGCGTGCCAGCGGGCCGCTAGCGCGCCGGGACGCGACCTGGGGGCGGGTCCGGAGGGTGCGGCCACGCCCCCGGACCACCCGGGCCGTAACCACGCCCCCGGGCCCGCCCCCGGAACGCTCCCGACACGCCCCGAAAACGCCGCGCGGATCGGGCCCGCCCCCGACACGCCCCCCTCAGAAAACCCCAGGACTTACGCGAGTCCCGGGGCTCTGCGCGCGCCGGTAGGCCTATGTAAAATAGGCTCACCGGCGCGCAGGGCCCTGCTCGCCTAAATCCCCCCGGATTTGGGCGGATTTAGGCGAGCAGGGCTCTTAAAATCTGCCCCAGTGTGTCTAGCTATATAAAATTAGCTGAATTTTGCAGCAATAGCAAAGTGTAACTTAATCCTATTCTTGCTTCATGATGCTAAGATCAAGTGTAGTAGTCTTGCTTCATGATCATTTAAATAATGGAGAATTATTTTCAGAAAAACAGTTAAATAAATCATTTGAAATCTGATTTTTATTTTCACTGTTCTTGCTTGGGCACACTTGGCTTCATTTTTCAATGAAGGAATAAATGGATTCTGAGTCATTAAGGTTAAAACACCATCTAAGTTTTTAACTTGTACTTTCTATGGTAAAATTTCTTTTACCGGCCTATCTTCCTTCCAGCTTGTTGCAAGCTTCCAAGTTCTCTCCCCTTGTTGATTGTAATTTTTGACTTATTCCTACTTATTGTTATCTTTCGTTACGTGGATTTGTTACTCTTGTTGTTTTTCCCTTTTGTTAATCTGTAAACCGATCCGATATGGTAATTTACTATGAAGGTCGGTATAAAAAACTGTTAAATAAATAAATAAATAAATAAATAGTGCACAAATTTTAGCTCACAAGTTGCACAAAAGAAAATGTGTGTGCACCAGCCTCTCAAGTATTAAAGAGAACATTCATTGCCTCTCAACTCTGGCAGTTTTGGGGGAATATTACTGGGTTGCGTGGGTGGGGTGGGTGGCAGGAGGTACTTTGTTTAAATATCCAGGGAGGGGTCTTGGGCCTCTATGGCCCTCAACTATTGCTTTTTTTTTTTTGAGATTTGAGAAGGGGATCGGCGCTATACCCAACAATTTTTAAATTAGTTTAGGAACTAAGAGGGTTAGGGTATCAGTTCTGATAATTTTTTTTTTCATTTAACCGAATACTGTATAGTCAGAATATAGCCAGTTGGGTTTAAAGTTATCTAGGTAAACAGACCCAAATAACTTTAGACTTGCTCTGGACCATGACCAGACTGACCAGGATAAATATATGGGGGCAGCAATGAATTTTAGTGCTACTTGGCTAAACACCCCTATGCTTCCTTTTTTTTAACTTGGTACGTTTTACCCAGCTAAAACTTATCTAGTCAGTGGGAGGAGGGAATATTTAAAACCCTAGGTTTGACCAGCTACTTCTCAAATGTAGCCGGACAATCCTTTTGAATATGGACCTTTACATTTTCCAGTTGCTGGTCAGTCCATAAATGCTTATGTAAATGAGTGAGTTTGCTTCCTGACAAATATGAATTATTAGTAGTATTTTCCTGTGGCAGCTACTCCTTGATCCTGAGTCCTTAAAAAGCTATTTTTCTCTAATCTACATACATGTACCCACATAACAATTCAATTTTTATACTCAGTGTGTTGCAGTCGTCTGACTCCATTCTGGGCCCCTCTTCTCTCCAGGGTCCTGTGGCTGCAGTCTGATTCAGTCCTTAGGAAAGTCAAGTTCCTGGCCTCTGCCACTTGCGCAGGTGTGCCGTAATCCTCTAGGAAGATGTTAGGCAGGTTACTGATCCTACGGTTGGCTGGAATGGAGAAACGCAGCATACTCTCCACCCCAGGCACTGGTGTGATTGCCTGGCGGGAGGAAGGTGTGCACAAATTCATCAGTGCAGTGACTGCTGAGAGAACTGTCTCCTCGTTTGGGCTCAATAGGCAATTTATTACTGGCTGGATGCCACTGGCCTGCAGAATGTAGGCTTTATTGGTTTTATCCAGACAAAGATTACATAGACCACCAATGCCAAATTCTACAAAGCTCTCATTGTCTTCCATCAGCATATCAAAAAATAGATTGATGACGTGAAATTGACGAAGATACTCATAGTTCTTGGGATCATATGAAAAATTGGCCAAATTTGCAAGGACCTTTGTAGTTAGATGCCTTACTGAAAATGTTACCTAAAATGTAGTAAACCATGCTTAGCAAAAATAATGGATTATTTCATACTAATTTTAACATAGTAGGAAATAAAACAAAGTGTGGATTATCTAGAAATGGCAAACAAAAAATTATGATCTGAATCCAGAAATATGATTAACAGAGAAAGAAAAGAAATCACAAAATGCAAAACATTTCTAATACCCAAATGGATATAGCAAAGACTGAGTGGAAATTAATAATACAGATATAAAATTCAAAAGACATATTTCCAGACACAAAAAGAGGCTGAATTAGCACAAATCTGAAATTTGTGAGCAGTCACACCAGCCATCACAGTTATGTTTAAAACCATGCTGTTCAACAATAAATGCATTTTTTTCAGGCAGTGGGAACACAGTACTGCTAGAAATGTATTTTAAAAAATGTAATTAAAAAATTGTAATTAAATATTTACAAATAGTAAAAGTCATATTATGTATGAAAGATAAATTAAGGATTCCTTATTGTGTTATGATTGCTACGATTAAGTATAAGGGTGAGAGAGATTCTCTATAGTTGTTACCATAAACTATTACAGAATAGCACACGTATGGCCTGTATCTGTGTAAGTTTATCTGAGGTTAGCAGAGATATTACTAGAGTCAAGGTTGGGGCAGGGTTTGTAGAGGCATAATATGACTTCTTAGTTTGGGAAGGGGAAAAGGGTAAGGAGGTCAGACTGAGGAAGAAGAAGAGGAGGAGGAAGAGTGAGCACTCCTCTTCCCCTTATATTGACATGGATTAGCAATGGAGTTTATCAATCCTCTTGACCCCATCACTCTCCCCATTCCCCCTACCACTCCAGTACTAGCTTTAGAAATATAGAAACACACATTCTCTAGATATAGAAATGCTGCATTATCAGAATAAAAACAGTCATATTTTTCATTTTTTTCATATATTTGTGATGACACATCACCAGCAGAACTGAACCAAAAAAATCTCCAAACCACATTTCAAATTTTTCCTGAATAACCAAGAAGTAGAGCATATTCCTAGACTATGCACATCTTGGCCTGACATTAACTGTATCTGGCAAGTTGGCTATAAGACATTACAAGAAAAACTCCTAAGGGCTCTATATGCAATAAAGAAATCCCTGGCCAGTTTTAGTTACCCAGTTCATCAAACTATCCTTAAAATCATTTGATAGTATTGCATCAACAATTTTCAAAAAAGGATACAAGATCTTATTCAGATTATACTTAAAACCTCATAGATTAAACAAAATATACCCACAAGTTTTAGCTAATTGTTTGAAAAAATATAGAATAGAGACCATAAAGCATAAATAGAAATGTGCAGACAAAAACTGAACTGAAAAACTTCAACAAGTGAGAAGCTGTATGCAATGCAACATTACCATTCCTCATAAAACTTCAAACAATAAAATCAAGTCACAAAAAACATCAATAATAATAGTAAAACCATACTAATAAAAAGAATAAATATTTAAAAACAGCTGATGAATAGAACATCAAATAATTACAAAGTCATACATTTTTTTTATAAATTTCCCAAAGCACCAATAAAATATTTCAAAACAACAAAAACATCCAATTACAAACAATAATTAAAATTAAAAAGGATTATAAATTATCCCATTCTCCATCCCTGGAATCCTTTGATTTTCAGTCACTCTGAGATTATCGTGGATTATGGGGTGGGGGGCTGCACAAACTTTATCCTCTCTCACATATTGTTACGATTCAATGAATCGGTGAACCCTTTGGTCGCAATGACAAGGTAGAAAGGCTTACCGTGATTCCTCGTCGGCGGGAGATGAACCTCAGGCCCGGCAGCCGGAGTTACCAGCAGGGCAGTGGTATAGACAGTCCGGAGTCGAGGCAGGCAGCAAAGAGACAAAGTCCAGTATCCAAAGCAGGGTCAGAGGCAGGCGGCATGCAAGGCAAAGTCCAGTATCCAAAGCAGGGTCAGAGGCAGGCAAAGTCCAGTATCCAAAGCAGGGTCAGAGGCAGGCGGCAGGCAAGGCAGAGTCCAGTATCCAAAGCAGAAATCAACACAAGGCAAGCAAGGCAGGAAACACACCAAGCTGGACCTATTGCAAGGCACTAGCAATCCTTCAGAAGCCTCCTTATATAGTCCTGGGTGAGGAAGTGGTTCCTGGGAGCCTGGAACTACTTCCTGTTGCTACTCCTATAAGTGGGGGGGGGGAGGAGCCAAGCACCTGCATCAGATTGGAGCTAGGGCTGCCCCTGCGGGAGCCATGCTGCTGGCTCCCTGCTGCCTTAACCGATGATGAGGACTGCACAGAGTACCGAACAGACCCGCCTCTGCCACTGCGGGTAGGTGCGGTCAGCCGTGGGGGTCGGCCCCCACCAATCGCAACAGTACCCTCTCCTTTAAGACCCTTTCCAGGAGGCCTAGGTTTCTCCGGGTGATTGGCATGAAAATCCATAAGGAGTGTTTTGTCAAGTATATTCTTCATGGGCTCCCATGAATCTTCCTCTGGGCCATACCCCTCCTAAGCTATGAGATATTCCCAATGTCTCTTATGACGGCGGATGTTCAGGATCTCTCTGACTTGGTACGTCTCCTCCTCCTCCATGGAGATTTCCTGGGGAGTGGCCGGTTTTTGTGCAGGCCATGACAGTATCACTGGTTTCAAAAGCAAAACATGTAAAATGCCGAACCTATTTTGCATAGGCTCGGCGGCGCGCGTAAGTCCCGGGGCTTCGCAAGGGGGGCGTGTCGGGTGGGTGGTGCGAATTTCGGGGTGTTCCGGGGGGCATGTCGGGGGTGTGGTGCCAGCCCGGGGGCGTGGTCGAGGCCTCCGGACCAGCCCCCGGGCAGGCGTAACTTTCCCAACAAAGGTAGGCGGAAGGTTTAGATAGGGCCAGGGGGGTGGGTTAGATAGGGGAAGGGAGGGGAAGATGCAGGGGGTGGAAGGAAAGTTCCCTCCGAGGCCGCTCTGATTTCGGAGCGGCCTCGGAGGGAATGGGCAGCGCGCGCAAGTTGCACAAATGTGCACCCCCTGGCGTGCGGATTTTATAAGATACGTGCAGTTATGCGCGTATCTTATAAAATCTGGCGTACTTTTGTTCACGCCTGGTGCGCGAACAAAAGTACACACGCGCGTAGATTTATAAAATCTACCCCACAGTCTGTTTATCCCCTCTCTCTCACACGCATAAATATACATACACAGGCTCCTATTCCCACAGGCTCTCTCACTATCACACATCCACACTTTCAGGGCCTCCCGCTCTCTTCTGAGCATTTTCTGATCTAAAACTGTTAACTCATAATATTATCTTGAACAGGTTAGACTACTGTAACTCTCTATTTCATGGGTTAAATTTTAATTAGGTTAGACGATTAGAAACCATACAAAACACCGCAGCCAACATTATTTTTAATAAATGTAAATATAACCATGTCACCCCACTTTTGCTGGACTTGCAATGGCTACATATTTCCTTCCATATACAGTTTAAAATTGCATGTTTGACTTTTAAGACACTTTTGTTTTGGAACTCCTTCTTATCTTGTACATTTGGTAGTTCCCTACTGTCTGACATGTCCAGGTAGGCGCCCACCTCAGCACCAGTGATCATCAAACGATATGGTTTAATATCACAAAAAGGATACGGAGAAGAAGCACATGGACCCAAGTTTTGCAGTTCAAAAACACAGACTTTGATGAAATGGGGAAATACCTGGAGAAAGAACTAGTAGGCTTGGAGAACGAGAGAGAAGTGGAGCAACAGTGGACCAAACTTAAAGGAACACTTACCATGGCAACTAATATATATGTTAGAAAAGTAAAGAAAAGCAAAAGAAGAATGAAACCTATCTGGTTTTCAAAGGAGGTGGCTGACAAAATAAAGGCTAAAAGAACAGCATTCAAGAAATATAAAAGGATCCCAAAGGGAGGAACACAAAGAAGAATATCTGGTGGAACTGAAGAAGACAGAGAAAGCAATCAAGACGGCAAAAAGTCAAGCGGAAGAAAGGATTGCTAAAAAGGTAAAGAGAGGTGACAAAACATTTTTCAGATACATCAGTGAAAGGAGAAAAGTTCAAAGTGGTATAGTGAAATTGAAAGGTGAAAAGGATCAATGTGTGGAGACAGACGAAGAAATGGCAGAAATATTAAATGAATACTTCAGTTCTGGGTTCACTAAAGAGGACCCTGGAGAAGGACCGTTGCTAGTTAACAAGAAATTGGAGGGAAATGGAGTAGATGAAACTCCATTTACAGTAGAGAATGTATGGGAAGAGCTGGGGAAACTGAAAATGGACAAAGATGAGGTTCATCCCAGGATACTGAGGGAGCTCAGAGATGTGCTGGCAAGTCCGCTGTGTGACCTGTTCAATAAATCCCTAGAAACAGGAGTGGTGCCGAGTGATTGGAGAAGAGCGGTGGTGGTCCAGCTTCACAAGAGTGGGAACAGAGAAGAGGCTGGTAACTACAGACCAGTTAGCCTCACTTCGGTGGTGGGAAAAGTAATGGGGTCACTGTTGAAAGAGAGAATAGTGAACTATTTACAGTCGGGAGAATTGCTGGACCAGAGGCAGCATGGATTCATCAGGGGAAGATCCTGTCAGACAAATCTGATTGACTTTTTTGACTGGGTAACCAAGGAATTGGATCGAGGAAGAGCGCTCGATGTCATCTACTTGGACTTCAGCAAAGCTGTTGACACGGTCCCGCACAAGAGACTGGTGAATAAAATGAGAAACTTAGGAGTGAGTGCCAAGGTGGTGGCCTGGATTACAAACTGGTTGATGGACAGAAGACAGTGTGTGGTGATGAATGGAACTTACTCTGAAGAGAGAGCTGTGTTGAGCAGAGTGCAGCAGGGATCAATGTTGGGACCGGTCCTGTTCAATATCTTTGTGAGCGACATTGCAGATAGAATAGAAGGTAAGGCTTGTCTTTTTGCAGATGACACTAAGATCTGCAACAGAGTGGACACGCCGGAAGGAGTGGAAAGAATGAGACGGGATTTAAGGAAACTGGAAGAGTGGTCAAAGATATGGCAGCTGAAATTCAACGCCAAGAAGTGCAGAGTCATGTATATGGGGTGTGGAAATCCGAAAGAACTGTATTCGATGGGGAGAGAAGGGCTGATGTACATGGAGCAGGAGAGAGACCTTGGGGTGATAGGTCTAATGATCTGAAGTCGGCGAAACAATATGACAAGGCAATAGCTAAAGCCAGAAGAATGCTGGGCTGCAAGGAGAGAGGAATATCAAGTAAGAAAAGGCATGTGATTATCCCCTTGTACAGGTCCTTGGTGAGGCCTCACCTGGAGTACTGTGTTCAGTTCTGGAGACCGTATCTCCGAAGGGACAGAGACAGGATGGAGGCGGTACAGAGAAGAGCGACCAAAAAGGTGGAGGGTCTTCATCAAATGACTTATGAGGGGAGATTGAAGAATCTAAATATATACACCCTGGAGAAAAGGAGGAGCAGAGGTGATATGATACAGACTTTCAGATTCTTGATAGTTTTTAATGATCCAAAGACAACGACAAACTTTTTCCGTTGCAAAAAAAAATCAGCAGAACCAGGGGTCACGATTTAAAACTCCAGGGAGGAAGACTCAGAACCAATATCAGGAAGTATTTCTTCACGGAGAGGTTGGGGGATGCCTGGAACGCCCTTCCAGAGGAAGTGGTGAAGACCAAAACTGTGAAGGAGTTCAAAGAGGCATGGGATAAACACTGTGGATCCATAAAGTCTAGAGGATGTGAATGAAGTGAAGAGGCATGGGGGCAGCTTGCGGGAATGACGGCTACTACCTGGAGATTAATATCCTAATTCAATAAACATACACATGGTTAATGCGACTCCAACATTGCTCTATGCTTCAACGGCAAGAGGAAATGTGAAAAAAAAAAAGGATTTGCATCCACAAAAAAGCAGGGGAGTAGCTTGCTTGATACGGCAGTTACTACCCCAAACCAAATAATCCTGATACTTCACTTTCAATTATATCCAGCATAGCTCTCTGCTTCAACAGCAGGGGGAATGATGAAAAGATGATTTATATTCGGACAACAACCAACAAGGACTGAGTTGCACACACAGGCTGGATAAACATGCGAGGGAGTAGCTTGCTATGACGGCGGTTTCCACCCCTAAACAATTAGCTAGATTCTTCACTTAGATGCACCGCCAGCACTGATACCCCTAACCAATTAGCTAGATACTTCACTTAGATGCAGCTCCAGCACTGCTAACTACATCGATGGCGGGGGTGGAAGGGAAATAGATCGATGGCGGGGGTGGAAGGGAAATAGAACAAAAAAGTCACTTACAAGGGACAAGAGTAACAGATAAGTATGGGGGAAAAAAAGTGAAAGCTTGTTGGGCAGACTGGATGGACCGTTTGGTCTTCTTCTGCTGTCATTTCTATGTTTCTATGTTTCTATGTTCCCTATGATCATCTCAACAAGAACTTTTGGTTTTACCTTCACAGAGACAGATTAGACTGGAAAGTACACGTGACATCAGTTTCTCTTGGTTAGCGCTGAGTCTCTGGAATAGTCTACCATTATCGTTGTACCTTGAACGAGATTACTTGAAATTCAGGAAGGCCTTAAAATCCTATTTTTTCTCAAAAACCTTTTCAGTCATTTTATGACTTTTTTACTGCATTCTTTATTCTGATCATGTAGGTACGTTTTACATAACTGATTTTATTGGATTTTATTGGGGGTGCTTTTTTTATCATGTGTTTTATTATGCTTGTTTTGTATCAGATGTCTCTTTAGGTAGTATTGTTTCACCTAGCATTATATTGTAGAATTGGTACCTTATGAATATTTGGTTATTTTATTTATTGTGCTAGTTTATGTAATACCATTTTATTATGAGTTAAATTATAGGGCCAGATATTCAGCCAGCAGATAGCTGGATAAGTAGGAATTATCTGGCTATCTAGTGGCTACTGAATATCCTCTTAAGGTCAGCGGACATTTGATAGCTGGATAAGTAACTTATCTGGCTATCTCTTAGCTGGAGAACTTTGTGCATGGGCAGTGGACAGATCGGGGTGCCACTACTTAGACAGATAACTTATCTGGCTAAATAGCAATATTTAGACTTGGCTGGATAAATTGTCCATCTAAGTTAAACCTGCTCAACAGCAGGTCCATACTTAATTGGATACAAGGTTGTAAATCAAAGCGATATATAAAATAAAATTATAATACGTGTAATTTTATTTATTTATATTCCGCTTTTCGCACTTTTTTTCAGCGCTTCAAATTGGATTACATTCAGGTACCATAGGTATTTCCCTATCCCTAGAGGGCTTACAATCTAAGGGGGTCATTTATCAAAATGCGCTAAGGGCTTATTGCATTCGAAAATGCCTTTAACACATGTGATAGCACCATATCGTATGGTGCGATACAAATCTGAAAAAGAGGAGGGGTTAGAGTGGGCCGGGTTTGCCAGTCTGTGAAGTGCTATTGCACAGATTTAACAACACCCTTTTCAGTAGTGTTAAGCCATGTGATAGCTTGTGAGGTGTTAGTGCATTTTGTGATGTCTCCTGAAAGGCCTGTTTTAGTAGGTTTGATGCTGAGAGAGAGAGAGAGAAGATTTGATGACCTACGGAGAGAGGAAACTTACCCAAAGATGAGATTTGTTCAATGTTCTCTCCACCTAGCTTAATGTTACCCAGGTAGAGAGTCCAGCAAGCTAGATTGAGAGAACCTTGCACAAATATCATCTTGGAGAGAGTTTCCTCACTCCAAAGGTCATCAAATCTTCACAAGAGACCACTGTTCTGTTCGTACGTCTCATGTTGAATGTCAAAGTGGCCCCTAACCCCCTACAATAATACCTAAACCTCACCTCAAGTTACTAGGTGGGCCTCCCATAGGGATAGAAATACCTATCTAGGGAGAGGGCATTATGGCTAGGTTCTCTCTCTCTCTTTCTCTCACTCACTCACTCCCTGGGACCATTAACAATGTTCCCCAGGGGTTGTATGCAGGAAATACAACAGGTATGGCACTTATCACAAAGTCTGAAAATGTTATCACAATTTGCATTAATTTAGTACTTCACATAGGTAATTAGTGCAAATTGTAATAAACTGTATGTTAGCATAAAACACACCCCTTTTGCTATCACATGTGATATTTATTTAAAAAATGTTCTATACCGTCATTAAGTTAGATAACCATCACAACGGTTTACATAAGGGCACAACAATGAAACATATGGGTGGTATAGATTACAAATTGGTTATGTGCCATCATAGTACGGTAACAACTCATAATTATAAACCAGTGTGTATGTTAAGCTTGTTTGTTAGGAAAATATTAGGCGGTTTGGTTTTATCATTACTATGCTTTTGTAGGTTAAAAATAACAGCTTCTAGCTTGGTGCATCTTTATCCATCATCTGTCTTTCTCCTTCTCTCTATCTTTATAAAAAGCTTGTTTAAAAAGCCAGGTTTTCAGATTTGTTTTAAAAATTTTCAAATTTCCCTGCAGTCTTATTTCTAGCGGCTTGGTGTTCCATAGTACGGGCCCAGCCAGTGACAGTGCTCTTTCCCTTACTTGCGTGAGACGTGCTGATTTGACAGAGGGGATGGTTAGGAGAGCCTTATTAGCCGATCTCAGGTTTCTCTGTGGAACATGGACGAGTAGTGCTGTGTTTAGCCAGTCGGCTTTTTCATCGTGGATTAGTTTATGGATTATACATAGTGCCTTATATTGTATTCTTTGTTCAATTGGAAGCCAATGAAGTTCAGCAAGTGTTCCTGTAATGTGGTCATTTCTTTTTTTGCCAGTCAAAATTCTAGCAGTGGAATTTTGCAGATTGAGGTAGTCCTAATAGCAGGGAATTACAGTAATCTGTGCTTGCGAATATCATTGCTTGTAGAACTGTGCGAAAATTGTTTGTTAAAAGAGGTTTTAGTCTCCTCAGGATCATAAGTTTTGCGTATCCTTCCTTTATTTTCTGAGATGTGTTGTTTCATGTTTAGTTCAGGGTCAACTATTACTCCTAGATTGCATTTTGATAAATCCAGGCCTAAGTTTGTACCTGAGGCAATGGAGGGTAAAGTGACTTGCCCAAGGTCACAAGGACCCTAAAATAAATAATTAAATGTTAGTAAAATTTACAGCAGGTCTAAACTTAGATGGATACAACTTATTGGCTAAGTAGCAATTTCTACGTGTCTGTGCCACTGAATATCCATGTAAATTAGCCAGATAAATTATATCCAGCTAAGTTACTTTGCCGTTTAGTCTTTCATTATCTACCCCATAATAGATAAATTTTACTAACATTTAATTTTTTATTTGAATAATATTTTTTTCTTTTTTACATGTACCATGATTTTATTTTATATATCGCTTTGATTTACAACCTTGTAAGAAATGTGATTAATTAAATAATAAATTGAACTGAAATTGAATTGAATGTATTCTTTGGACAATGCTGGATGCGCAGAGCCTTTTCTTGACTGCTACAGGATGGAATCCATGGCAGCCTCACTCTTTGGCTGCTGTGAGTTGGGAGTCATGGCGGCCTTCTAGGCATCTTCTTCTGCCGCTGAAGCAGAAACTCAGGACATGGGCCTAAGTGCCTAGAGGTAATGATGCCCCTACCTCTCTCTCTCTTCTCCTATCAGCAGTATAGGGTCCACTGGCAGCCTCCAGGTCCTCTCTCTCTTCTTACATTTGGGGGGCAATTTCCTCCTTCATCCCCTCAAATGCCACCCATGGGGGTTTGCACTTTTGTACATACATTTAAATTTCAAAGTATGCATGCTCATTTTCCTAAAAAAAAAATATATATCTGTGTGGGGGTAGTTTTGGTGGGATAATTTTTAAATGTGTGAATCAACTAGCCCCTGAATATCTTTCCCAACTTTACTCTCATATACCTAGGGCTGGTTTTTCCACTAGGTTAACTAGGCGGTCGTCTAGAGTGCAAAACCTTGAAAGGTTATTTATTTATTTGTTTATTTTTAATTTTTATATACCGAAATTCCTGTATAAGATACAAATCAATCCGGTTTACATAGAACGGCAAATTGCCCGGGGTTTACAAACCACCCCAGGCTTTACAAGAAACAGTTAGGTAATGAAACAGATCGATAATAAGTCTACAAGGAACTTTACATATAACGATTAAAACAGTTAGTATTAAAATAACAATTGAACAGGAAAAATTACTGGAGCTTTACTTGAATTAAATAATAACTCGCCACATAACTCACAGCAGCCAAAGGTAACACATTTTCACCAGCTGCTGGCGGTCACCATTCCAGAAGCTGCTGAATATGGGCCTGGCATTAGGAGGAGAAAGAGGAGAAATGAATGGTGGGGAGGGTAGACATTTTTGAAAATTAGATTTAAGAACTGAAAGATAGGCTTCTAAATTCTGATTAAACTTTTGAAAATTTACCCCTTAATTAAATTCATCTACAGAAAGTCATGGCAAAATGTTTAAAACTCACAATTAAATCAATGCTTGTGGAAACAGCCCATTATTTTTCTGGTTAGCTTTAAGATTTTCTTCTGTCTCTGTTACCAACAGAAATTATTCCTGGAGAAATATAGCTGACTGTTTGCAGGGGACTTTCAGTGCTTTTCATAGACACTAAATTAGGTGAAAAGTGGGGATTATCTATAAAATAAAATCATATTTTACAATTGTATTCTCTTGGCATGGTCAAATATTGAGATATGGAACGAGTACCATTTCAAAGTCCCTAAATGTGAGAAAAGTAAGAAAAAGGGAACCTAAGTCATGATCAAAAACACTTCTGTTATTGTTTCAAGATAGTGTCACTAATCTAACGTTGTCATATCTGTGTGTGGGAGTATTTATTATTTTAAGATCACATTAACATTAGTCATTTGAAGAACTACAATGTTTTGAAACCAATAGTGATTAAATCCTAACATAGTTTTTCATTTTGTGCATGAATTGCTGAGAATCTCACATGACCAATGACCATGTAGAAATAAGTATTCCAGAAGGCGTGGTTAACCCAAAAATATCCAGTTGGCATATTCCATTTGATGCTGAAGTACAAACTTTGAAATTATAATTGTGATGTACAGTGGTGACACGTCATATTTTATGACTTGCTCCATCTGACCACATCCTCTCAGACAATATGCAGCATGTCTTGACTTGCCCTGACACAATCCTTCCTGACATTCAGTTGAATGAAAGGTTTAATGAGGAAAAGAGGACTGTGCAAAACATTCAAATTTAAGGGTAAAGTATGAATATTTGAACAAAAACTGGGTCAAAAAGTTCCACTTTTTGCAGACATGGAGATTCAAAGTCAGGCCCCAATGATCTGGATTTATTTTACTGCAAATGGCTCAATTTTTTCCAAGTTAAATTGTGGCCTGTATTAATTCAATACATAATGCAACAACTGGGAGACATGAAAACTATCTGGTGGCAGGTTTTAAACAAACAATACGAAGTACTTGATTGCTAACATACATTATCCAAACCCCCCTCCACCAGGTCCTATTTCTATCCTTTCCTCAATGGTCATGAAGACCTCACCACTCCCACCAACACATACATCTCCTTCAGCCCCACACATCATCACCTAGGCTGATTCAGCAGGAGGAGTCTTTTACCTCCTAATTGCTTGGCTTCCAGTGGTGATCTGAGGCCTCCTACTCTTGCTGTGAACTTTGAACTCCACGTGTATGTTTCAGAGTTTCCTGCTGCTGCACTACATGACACCAAATCATCATAAGAAGTCGAGACAACAGAAGGTAATAAATCCTCTTTCTGCCTCAGTTCATCCTAGGAGATTGGGGGTCAGAGGAATGTTTTGGTGACCAGGGCTGTCACAAGGGGACAAGCAGGGTGACCACTCCCCCCTCCCCCAGGCACCAAGTCAAGAGGGGTACAATACTGCCCTTTTGAATCAGTGCTTTTATAGGCCCAGCACCCAGGATCTCCTGGTAGCGCACCCTGACATCATCATGACTCTCCTATAAAAGGAAGTTCAGTCCTCTCAGACGATGCCTGAGCAACAGGTTTTGTTTCCATGTGTTCCTATATATTGCTGTTCTTGTTGCTCCCTTTCACCTGTGACCTGGCCTGATCCCTGCCTCTGCCTTGTCTGCTGCCTGCCCTGACCATTGACTGCCTTTTGACTTTATATGAACTCTGCCTGTCCCAACTTGTGGCTTGCTTCTTGACTGTAGTTGAAATCCACCTGCCTTGACTTTAGCATGCCTCCTGACATTACACAAACTCTAGCATAAACCACAAATAAATAAAGCCTCAAGAAGAATCCCCCTTAAATTGTCCAAGAAACAAATAATGGGAAAACAATACTTTCTTTGTAAACTCTGGTGTCCAGTATAATTTCTATAAGTGATAGCCACTCATTGGTTATGACTCTAGTGGAAGTTAATACCATTTTAATCTTGTCAGATATGTGCTCCCATCCTTACGTGTTCAAAATTGTTTATGTGTTCAATTCTCTATTTGCTTGAAATATAAAATATCTCCTTCTCTTGAGTGAAATAACCTCCAACTCCTCAACCGGTTAGCCCAACTCATATGCATGCATTAGAGACCCTTCACTTATCTTTTGCAAACGCGGTATGGAAGTGCCGCTGTGCATGGTCCCGGATTCCTCAAAGAAGAGTTGAGCCATCTGCCCAACACTGGCAGTGTTTCGACGATATACGTCTGCTTCAGGGACTAGGAGAGCTGAATACAAAATAGGTAGAAAGTGATAAACTACCCTCCCCAGAGTTACGAAATCGTTAGACATTAAATTTACTTGCCTAGCAAAATTTCTCCTTCTAACCACTGTAAGTGACATTTCAAATCACCAAGAGAGTTGGGGGAGATTCTCTTTGGAGTTTTGATGGGGGGGGGGGGGGGGGGGGCACGGGGTAAGGGGCTCTTTCATTGATTTGAAATGCTGTGTAAGGAGGAGATGGGGCAGCATTCCCATAGAGGTATGGCAGATAAAGGTGTCAGTAAAAATATTTCCAGCAAGTTCACAATCTTGCCACACCCCAGGTAATCCTAACTCCTTCCTTCTCCCTTCCTCTGCACCTGCCCCTGGGAGAAGGGGGTAGGGTTGCTCAGGAGCAACCATGGGAGGGGGAACAGCCAGAAGCACAAAAGTAAGGCCAAATTCTGGCTGGTTCCACACAAACAAAATAATTTATTTATAGGCAAAACAAGACACAGCATAAAGACTGTTGCGGTCCCGGTCGCTAGGCTAGCGACCGGGTCCTTACCTTTCTGCTGCCTCTCCCGGTCTCGCCGCGTTCCGTTGCTCCTGGGGCCTGCAGGGCCGCATGGCAGCGTCTCTCTCCACGTGGAGACGCTGCCGAGGGACGACTCAGACTCCTCCCACTGCCAGGCAACGCGCGCGCGCGAGCAGGGGGCTCTTAAAGGTCCAGCACCCGGAAGTGCTGAACCGCCCTGTTCCTGACGTCAGACGCTGGCCGGCTATTTAAACCAGCGTCTGACTTCCTTGCTTTGCCTTTGCAACGAGGTCACTCTACTGTGTGCTTAGTTGCTTCCCAGCGTTGCTTTCAGCCTTGGTTCCTGCTTGTTCCAGCCGTGCCTTGCTTCCAGCTCCGGTTCCAGCTTGTTCCAGCCGTGCCTTGCTTCCAGCCCTGGTTCCAGCTTGTTCCAGCCGTGCCTTGCTTCCAGCTCCGGGTCCAGCTTGTTCCAGCCGTGCCTTGCTTCCAGGTCAGGTTCTGTTTGGTCCTGCTGTGCCTTGGCTCCAGCTCTGGGCTGTACTTGCTGTCTACATATCCTGACTCCAGCTCCGGTTCCTGATTCTCCTTGTCTTCAGCCAGCCACGAACCTTGGTCTTCTTCACGATTCTCCTTTGTCTTCAGCCAGCCACGAACCTTGGTCTTCTTCACGATTCTCCTTTGTCTTCAGCCAGCCACGAACCTTGGTCTTCTTCACGATTCTCCTTTGTCTTCTGCCAGCCTCGAACCTTGGTCTTCTTCACGATTCTCCTTTGTCTTCTGCCAGCCTCGAACCTTGGTCTTCTTCACGATTCTCCTTTGTCTTCAGCCAGCCACAGACCTTGGACTCATTCACGATTCTCCTAAGTCCCAGCGACTCGGACCCCTACGGGCTCCTCCTGGGGGGGGTCTTGGGTTTCCAGGGTGAAGACGCCATCAGTCCGCTCCAGCTGAGTGCCGCCTCCCGGCTTATTAACTCCTGTGGACGCTGTCCACCTCAGCCGGCCCAAGGGTCCACTATTGACTTTACTCATAACATAACAAAGACTGCTTGCCTCAGTGGTCCCTTATGTTTACAAACAGTTAAATATAGTAATTTTGGCATAGGCTGGCTTCCTGCCTTCTCCCTGGAAGCTCTCTAACCCTTCTCAGTCCTGACTTCTAATACTGTGGAACAGGAGTCTGAAATTGCAAGTAAGAATCAACTGACTGACCCAGAGTCATGGAAGCTGAACTAAAGGCAGCTTACTGGGTTGAAATCACCTGGATAGGCAGGATTTTCAGACACTGAGCTGGGCTCAGCTGACTGATTAGGAGCCCTTAAAGCTGAATTGGACGCTGCTAACTGAAACAGGGACACCGGAGCAACTGCTGAACTGGATTCTGGAAGAGGATTCAATTTAGGAGGTACTGAGTGATTTCATGTAAGTTTGACTAGGTCTGGAATAATTGCAGCTCTAAGCAGAAGCTACTGTTGAAACAGATTTAGCATGGCTTTCATGCTGGTTACAGTGGGAACTGAAATACATGACTTCTTTATCACAGACTATATCTGTAATGTTTGTTTGCAGATTTCTATTACCTCACATGTCTGCTGTGGTGAAATAGTTTCAGAAAGGGCGAGGGACTTCTATGAAGCAAATATCAGGCTACCTGGAGCTGGGGGTCTGTATTTCAGGAGCTGGTTTTGATGCATGACAGAGGAGACAAGTTACAGCAGAAAGATAATTCACAAGTTGGCACTTCTTACCCTCCCAAAAGGCAGGATTAGAGAAACCACACATAAGAAACACTGGTTCAAGGGTGGGTTTCTAAACTGGCACTTATAGTCCAGTAAAAAATAAAAGTTGGAAAAGCTACAGGAGCTGGGACTGAGGAACAGATGCTAGAGTTTACATTAGGGTTGTAAGTCCATTTTCTACATTTTTCATTAGAAGCATATGTTTTATTTACAGAGATGCAAGATGGCCTGGTCTTGAATCACAGCATACTAGAGCAAAAAATAGTGTAGACTTGCCTGACTATCAGTTACCTCTCCTGGGGGATTTGTCTGGCCTCAGAGTAATGTTATGGCTGTCCTGGACAATTTGAAGGTATCCCTTAGGCAGAGGTCTGCGGAGTCAGGAGCAGGCAGGACAGGCGTAGGTCTTCTGCATGACCAGCTATATTCCATTCAGGATAGGCTTCCAGTGCTGGTGGCTAACAAGTCTTATGGAGGGCGGTGCGCAGGGTCAGGGACAGGGCACCTACTGGAACCGGCAGGCAGCAAGAAGCAAGCGGTTGGGCCACGCTGAACACAAACAGGGTAAGCACTAACAAGACATGGACTGACCAATAAGCACCAGGCAGAGTAGGTCCAAAGACTAAACAAGAAAGTAGACAAAGCATGGAACCACGACAAATAGCATAAGGGAAACACACAGACAAGGGGGCCACTGGGAGGCCTAACACAGTACAGGAGCAACTCTAGAAGCATACAAACAAGAAAGACCACTGGGAGGTCTAATACAAGATAGTTCAAAGCTAGGAACACACAGGCAAGAAAGGCCACTGGGAGGCCCAAACAGAGTTAAGAACCAGGCAAGGCATACAAGAGCAAGGAATCCAAGAACAGGGCACTAGGCAAGGAATACAAGAAAAAAGAGCCACTCGCAGAGAAGAGATTCTATGCTGAGACAGGAGGAGTTTGTAGGACTGCCCTTCACCACCATAAGGTTTTTCTTATGATTGCAGTGTGTGTAACTTGAAAATTAATAAAAAAGATCTGAGCATATGCAACTTTCAAGGTGGAGGCTACAGCAGGTTCGAGCATGGTCCAATGAGGGTCCCTACTGGCAGGGGGCCACCCAGTAGCCAGTATTGTTACCACTAACCTTGGTGGCATAAACTGAGGAATCTAAGGAAGTGGATGCGAGAAGGAATTTAGCATAAATATAGAGATTCCAGAAAGAGAGACTTTGCTAGAAGACGTGGAGTCACAAGTTTATTCTGTTTATCTGCTATCATCTTGTTTATTGCTGCTAATCGATCAAATCAGAGAAGTGTAAATAATATTCAATCATCTGAGCAACTACCAATGAGGAAATTGGAAACCACCATTCTTCTCCTGTGTGTTTACTGAATGTAGAGACTGTATAATTATTAGTGCAGTGAACTAAGGATGGAGGGCTGAATTGCAAAGAAGTAGGGTTAAGAGCTATTGTTCGTCCCCACACAGTGAACCCATAGATTCAGAGTAAAGCTATCTGGTGGGATGAAACAATAGTTGTATAGGGACTATGGAGCAGTTGTGCATAAAGGGTCATCTCTATTTCCTTTCTATGTGCCCCTGGGTGTTCAGTAAAGGATTTGTCCCACCCAGGGGTTACATACTGATCACACATATGCACCAGACCAGTGGTGGCCTTTTAATTTGGATTGTTAAAATAGGTACCTCCTAATTCAAGCATGTGATTGTAACTATAAAACAAGGAGTGAGGTTAGTGCAGCATTATAAGGAACTTCAATGAAAATGGGAATCACAGTTCAGTGACCTTAAAACTGACAAACTCTATAATCATAATTGTTTTATAAGAAACAATGCTTTATATATATTATTCCAATATATAGGACAGGGTGATGTTTGAAAAATACTGTCCTAAAAAAAATATTCATCTGACCAAGAAGAACAAGTGTCAGGCAATATATTATCATCGCCAGAAAACATTGAGGTCCTTTTGAGGGCTTTGCGGTACACCTCTGACTTGGCCCTACATGCAGGGACAATTCAGAACTACAAAACAAGGTAAGTGCTTGCATTGAATCTGCTTAAAAAACATTTTTCAAGAACATATGAACTTGACTTTGGGATCAAGAACTAAAAATTTGTTTTTTTTAAAATAATTTTCATAAAAATTTATAAATATTGAGTTTATTAAATAAAAGAATTTTTCAATATCATAATCACTGGAGGTGGCAGTTTTTTGACCAATGATCAAATCAGTCAAAATGCTTTAAGAACTGGATTTTGTGCATACTTGACATCTGAGGTCTTTTTTTTCCTTTTGCCATAAGCTAAACTTCTTTGATTTTAAAAGAACTGGTACTCTATTGGTTAAGGTTATTTGTTTTTTAATATATTATAATCCAACAGAAAACATAGAGATCCATATTCAGTGCCATTTGTTTGGCTAAGTTTGGATTTAGAATAAATCAAGAGCAACTAAAAGCTGCTCTGTCGCTGCCAAACTGTATTTTACATTAAATTATTTAATGAACTTGTTTTGTGTAAATTCAAAAATTACTCAGTTGACTTACACTCTGTGGACCTTAATTTCAGAAAAACTTTTCAAAAAAAGCTGCAAAAATATTTTTATGGAGAAAGTGGAGGTTTCATATATAGTGTAGGTGACTCCGCACCAATATATAATTGGTTATAATCATCAACCTACCACCACCTCCAAAAGAACAAAAATGTTTTTTGAAAATTTTTTTTGTGAATTGAAATTATAGTCCCAAACAATTCAAAAACATCCGTGGTACTGTAGGTGTTTGCCTCACCTCGCAGAAAAAACTGATGTAATCTTCAAAATTACCCTTTGAATTCCCTGTAATGTTGGATATCTTCAAGCATTGAAATCCAATCCCGACACAAACGGTTCGTGTTTCAGATGCTGATCTTTCTTCAGGGGAGTATAATATCAAATCTGAACCAACCTCAAAGGATTCTGACCTCGCCAAGGGTTATTCTTCATATCTGCCGAAAACTGAAACTTTCTGTTTGCCGCATCATGCTGGCTGTATTCCACTCCGAGCCACCACCTGGCTGTATTCCGGAATACATGTTGCGGAATACATGCTGGCTGTATTCCAGAATACATGCTGGCTGTATTCCACTCCGAGCCACCACCTGGCTGTATTCCGGAATACATGTTGCGGAATACATGCTGGCTGTATTCCAGAATACATGCTGGCTGTATTCCACTCCGAGCCACCACCTGGCTGTATTCCGGAATACATGTTGCGGAATACATGCTGGCTGTATTCCAGAATACATGCTGGCTGTATTCCACTCCGAGCCACCACCTGGCTGTATTCCGGAATACATGTTGCGGAATACATGCTGGCTGTATTCCACTCCGAGCCACCACCTGGCTGTATTCCAGAATACATGCTGGCTGTATTCCACTCCGAGCCACCACCTGGCTGTATTCCGGAATACATGTTGCGGAATACATGCTGGCTGTATTCCAGAATACATGCTGGCTGTATTCCACTCCGAGCCACCACCTGGCTGTATTCCGGAATACATGTTGCGGAATACATGCTGGCTGTATTCCAGAATACATGCTGGCTGTATTCCACTCCGAGCCACCACCTGGCTGTATTCCAGAATACATGCTGGCTGTATTCCACTCCGAGCCACCGACACCGGCAGCGACAGAGCAGCTTTTAGTTGCTCTTGATTTATTCTTGATTATATTGGATCGCTGTACACAGTGGTGATTTTTGAGATTTATTTAAGTTTGGATTTAGCCAAACAAATAGCAAGATTTTCAAATCCCACAAAGCTGACTGGCTCTAAGATAGCATTTTATCTGGCTAAAATGTTATCTGTCTAGCTCAGAGGCAAGGTGGGGGGGGGGGTATTCTTTATCTCATATATACACTCTTAACATACCCATGTTCCTTCTCACATACATGCTCACACTCCCTCTCTCAAACTCAAACACACACACACACACACACTTATTCACTCTCAGAAATATGCTTACTCACACACACTCACGTACTCACTCTTTTCATGCTGCAGAATGCACAAGCAACAGCAGCTTCCACTTTCAGCCCACACGTCTGATGTAACCCCCTCCTCTTTCCTCCCGGGGTGTGAGCTGACGCTGCTCCTGCTCCTTCCTTCTGGCTATGTGGGCCAATGCTGCTCCTGCTCCTTCCAGGAGCAGTAATGACGTCACCTTTTGGGCCTGTGTGGGCAGAAAGACAAGGAGGAGGCCCTGCCATTGCTGCACTGCCCCCAGAATTGTGGCACTCTAGGTAGTTATTTAATCCATCTAGTACTTCCACAGGCCCTGGGAAAAATGCTTAGGACACAGGGCTGTTTGAAAGCAGTGATAAGAACTGGGTTGAATGGTAGGGTCAAAGACTTTGTAGGTGGGAATCCTGGGTAATGGAATCTGTATTCTTATCTACCTACAACTATTGAGAACCAAAGAAGAAAAACATCAGAACTAACAGACTTGGATAAGAAGTGATATCCTGCAGGCAGTCTGGAATACTGCATATCCTTAGGCAGAATAGTGCAGACAGAGCAATGGAGAAAATTAGATGGTTTATTGCTAAATGTGTAAAACATGAAGATAATCAAGAGAACTAGAGAATTCCAGAAACCAAGAAGTTAAAAATATCAAGTTGGCATACTTAATGCTGCTTTTTTTTTTTTTTCACAGTCTCCATAGGGTTTGGTCCAGTGTAAAACTGATTTTGAGAGTTTTAAGTATTAAGTTTACTAGGAGCTCACAATTCTGACTTCCCACTCTATAAAATAAAAAAACAAAAAGGGAAGAATGTTAAGTTTTTTCCTGTCACTGGTCAGTTCACAAATGCTTATATAAATGAGTGGGTTTGCTTTCTGACAGATGGGCTATTAGTAGCATTTTTTCTCAAGATTGCATGCTGCTTCACCTACGCCTTGAACTTGAGCCCTTAAGACTACCTGCTGACATGCAGCTGCACCATACACCGCACAATGCACAGATTGCAGCTGCTGCGCATTCTAAAGGAAACACTGCCCTCTACTGACACCTTGTAAGACCACCATTCATTTTTAGTCCTGAACATAGCTTAAAAAAAAAAAAAAAAAACAACCCAGTAAGAAAGGAGGGATACTCTGTATGATGGTTTCATATGTTATTCTGAGAGGGAAAACAACTGAGTGGTAAAAAAAAAAAATCTACACTAATAAAAGAATGCTGTGAGGGTTATGTATTTGATTTTGTAACCCAATCGACCCTTCAATCATCTCAAGATTTTAAACACAAAACTTTGGTTCCAACCCAACGAAATTATTTCAGAACAAAAAGAACTGTTCCTATAATTAATCTAGTAAGGGATTCCTTCTTGCCCAGTTACTTATGTTTCTCTACTCATTACTACATCAAAAATGTGTATGTGTAGAGGGGGGGAAGGGAGGAGGAACATTATAAGCAAAAGTAAATCTACCTAAAAATGGCACAGAAAGTGAAAAGATAGCTGGGGGGGGGGAAGGGGTCGGTGCAAGTATTCTGCTTTATCCTAATTTATTCTTAAGGCTTTACAGAACAAAAAAACAACTTTGTTTTGGTCTTGTATCAGCATTATTGGGGAAATTATCCTGTGTACTTACCTACAGATTTACCTAAGTAAAATGGATTTTTGTTTTTAATTACGCACCTAAAAGTAAACATGTATTTTTAGGTGCATGTAGAAGAGGAGTTCCTGGGGCAGGTTTAGGTCAGTCGGGTTTTCAGAATATCCACAATGAATATGCATGAGATAGAATAGCATGTATTGCCTCTATTGTATGCAAATCCACCTCATGCAGATTCATTGTGGATATCCTGAAACCCTGTTTGGCTAAGTATGTCCAGAGGACTGGGTTGAGAACCACTGTGTTAAAGTAATCCAGCTGAGAGGTTATCGTGGCAGGGACTACTATTATTTATTACTTTTGTAGCACTACTTAATGTATTCATCGCTGTACAAAAACATATAAGAGATAGTCCCTTCTTTATAGAGCTTACAATCTAATCAAAGGACTTTACAGTCTATCCTCTGTTTTATCAGTGACTCCATTAATTTACTCACCACGGAGGGCAGACTATCTAGCCTTCACATCACAACCTCCCTCCTTACTTCTGTCTCTAGTCCTCCGGAACTACTCCTGACTCTAAAGAAGCATTGAATAGATAAGCCTGCAAACCTGCCATTACTTCTCTAAATTCCCTTACAATCCTCAAATGTATCCCACCCAGCTCCATCACTTAATCTACTTTAAGTTTAGTTAGCTCCTTACGAAGACACTTTTTTTTTAAATTGAGGTTACTTCTCTTCCAATTCCACTTTTCCTTGTCACTACACATTCCTCCTCTACACATTCCTCCACTACACATTCCTCCTCTTCTCCTCTGAGTCTCAAAATGTCCCACTGTATTTGCTATTTTTAATTCCATTTGTATTTTTGCTTTTCTAATTTATCATCTTTCTTACCTTTTCCAGATATTGTTGCCTGTTTTCCTCTTTCTCAATCTCTTGTAGTTTATGAAGACTAACCTTTTTAGCTTCATGTTTAGAAAACCATAGCAGCCTCTTTTTCCTCCTTTATTTATTTTTTTAATAAAAAGGTTACTTGCCTTTACAATATTTACTTTTAATTTTGTCCACTGCTCTTCTACTTCCTCTAGATTTTCCCATTCAGCTAATGACACTTTAAGGTAGTCCCCAATTTTAACAAAGTTAGCTTCCCTAACGTCTAGGACCCTCACCTAAGAATTGACCATTACTGCCTGCACTCTAATGTGGAATTGCTTCATTCATTCTGGATCCTAGATGATCATTATTTATTTATTATTTATTTTTCATTTTTCTATACCGATGTTCCTGTAAGAATACAAATCACACCTGTTTACAATGTAACTACAAAAATTCGCTAAGGAGCGTTACATAGAACAGTGAAGCGATTAAATAAGGAACGAGATATAAATTAACATATCGTAACTGTGTCTTGTCATATCGTATAGCTTAACATATCGTAACGTATCATCCACTATGACATCAAAAACATTGTCCACAGTGGTAAGCACCAGGTCCATTATCACGCTCTCCCAAGTGGGTTTTGTTACTAATTGACAGAACAATGTTCTCTGCTTCTAGAAGATGCTGCAGCCAGAATGTCCCAATCAACATCCAGCAGATTGAAATCACCTAGCAATTGCACCTCCCCTTCCATAGTAACATTGTGAATATCTTCCATTAAATCTCTATTTCTTCTGCCTGAGAAGGTCTATCATACCAGTCTTGTTATGACTTGTTGGTGTGTGGGCCTTGGGCCGAGATGAGAGATGGTCCCGCCCACAGGGAGGAGCCCTGTGAGCCTCACCGTCGGGAGGTGCGGTCTCAGCAGATGTCAGACACAGCTGTGGAATAGAGTCTTTATTAGAGAGGTAGAAAGTCACAGCCCACGGAGCAGGGGGTGCCGGAAAAGTAGCAAGGTCTGAGCAGAGGAGTATACCCAGAGGGAATACCTCAGATGTGGAGATCCGGTAGTGGCCCGCAGAGCGGGGTATGCCGAAGAAGTCTCTCCATAGTGGTGATGTGGTAGTGGCCTGCAGCGCAGGGTACACTGAGGAATTCTTCACTCAGAGATGGTATGGTAGTGGCCCAAGGTACGGGAACACAGGTGAGGGTCCTGTAGCGATGATGCGGTAATGGCCTGCAGCGCAGGGTACACCGGAATGGTTCCTCACTTAGAGATGACACGGAAGTGGCCCGAGGCGTAGGATACACCGGAGAGGATCTCACAATAAGGCTGGTAAAGTAGTGGTCCGTGGAGTCAAGGTACTCACAGAGTGGTAGTTCCAGAAGAGGTCCCGAGGAACGGGAACAGACAGCAGTCCAAGGCAGAAGGCCCTCCGAGGAGCGGATAGCCAGAGCGTCTCACGCCGAAGTGCAGAACTGGAACAGGAAGTCCGTAGAGTGAAGCGGATTCAGCAATGAGGGAACTCCTTGCAAACTCGTCAATAGGCAGGGCCAGCCAGCTTAAGTATAGCAGAATGATGACGTCATCTGGAGGGGATGCCCCTGAGGTTCCCGCCATGACGTGCTTAAGACTGGCCTGTGCGCGCGCGCCTAAGTGATCCCAAAGACAAGATGGCAGTCGGCAGCACCGATGCTGTCCCAGGAATGCCAGGAAGATTGGCGGTAACTGGAGGAGACCGCCACTTTCCCCAATGCTGACAAGACAGCAAAGAAAGAGGTGAGCATTAGTGGTCACAGCTGTCTGCGACCGGGCATAACAAGTATAGATGGATGTTCCATTCCCTCTTTCCATATTAACACACAGGGCCTCTTCCTTACCTCCTAAACCTTACAGTTCTTTTGTTTTAATATTATTTTTTATATATAGTGCCACTCATAGCAACATGGAAACGTGATGGCAGAAAAAACTATACGATCTATCTAGTCTGCTCATCCACACCAACTATTCAGCTTTACAACCCCAACCACTCCTTCAGAGTTCTTCTGTGTATATCCCATTGTTTCTTGAATTCAGATACTGTCCTTGTCTCTACTACCTACACATGAAGGCTTTTCCATGCATCATCTACCTTCTTGGTATAGAAATTTCCTTGGATTACTCCTTTCACCCTCATCCCATGACTCCTTGTTCTAGAGCTTCCTTTTCTTTGAAAGAAGCCTGCTTCCTGTGCATGGAAACCTTGTAATCATTTAAATGCCTCTATATCTCCCCTATCCCACCTTTTCTCAAAAAGTTACATAATTAGATCTTTATCTTTATGACTGTCCCAATATGCATTAGAATGAAGTCCACTGACCACTTTAGTAGCCACCTTCTGGACTGACTCCATCTTGTTTATGTTGCACCAGGAGATGGACCCTTGGCCTCGTGCAGGATTGGTAAGCTCCCTGGTTGGACCCAGAGAGCACCTGCCACCAGGAGGCGGAGCACAAGAGGAGACAGAGGCAAGCTGGAGCTTCACCAATAACAGTCCAGGGTTTCCACAGGTTGAGCCCTTGGGTACCTGGACCGCCTGGACTTAGGTGGGCCTCACAGGATCTCCTTGACAGGAAGTTCAGAGGTGTGCCCACCACAAGCAAGGGTGCGCGGTCGACCCTTAGGCCGGAAGTCCTTGGTGTCTGTAAAGGCTAGAAGAGTGTCTCTGAATGGATAGCTAAGATCAGTGCCAGGTTCAAGGAAGCGTGGTCAGCCAATGCAAGGTCAATGCCAATAATCAGTCCGTGGATAGTCAGGCAAGGCCGTGGTTGGTTACCAGTAGTCAGTCCATGGACAGGTGGAACTATATCCACCTGTCTCCAGTCCTCTGGAAGCATTAAAAAAGTCAGCCAGCAGCGCTACCAGAAGTTCAATAAGTTCCCTTAATACCCTTTAGATGTATTCCATCCAGCCCCATTGCTTTATCTACTTTAACTAGCTCCTCACAAACACACTTTTCTAGAAATAGTTTGAAATTTACTTCACTTTCAATCCTATTTCTGTTTATTTTATGTTATCCTGTTCCTGCCCATCCACAGTGAGCACTGAACAGAAATATTTGTTAAGCAGTTTTGCTTTTTCCTCATTTGCATTTACATATTCCTCCCCTTCACCTCTTGAGTCTCACAGTGCCACTTTTGCACTTTCTCCTATCATTAACATATCTTAAAAAAAAAAAAAAAAAAGTAATTTCCCCCCATTTTTCTTCACTACTCCCTATCTTCCTACCTTGTCCTCCTGAATAGGATGTAGCCCAAAATAGTCATGGTTTTTTGTGAATTGCATCTCTGTGACAGCCAATTCCAAGATAGGCTCTTCCATAGCTGCCACCTGATCTGGGAATTTCTTTCCTATAATTAGAAAACATAGATTTCCAGATTCTGCCTTTTTTTCCATTTCTATATAGGTGTTTACTTGTCTGAGGGATTATATTTACATGAGGGCTTTTTTCATTCATTCGCAATGATCCTAGTTTAAAGCCCTCCTCAATAGGTTTGCCAGCCTGTTCTGGAGGACACTTGCTCCTTCTTTGATGAGTGAACATCGGTAGTACTTGGAACATCATCCTATGGTCCAGGAAGCCAAAACATACTCATTGACATCCAGTGGAATACTGAGGGTCTCCGGCACCCGGGGGCCAATGCACTTGTGTGCCTCTCCAGCACCCCCCCCCCCCCCCCATCCTTCTTGTACTAAAACTTACAGTCACAAAAAAATCAATGGTATCTCTAGACAGAAGAATTTTTTTGGGATGGTGAGAGCCAAAATTACATGTCCTTATATCACACCCACCTCCATAGCATGGCCCCCTACTTTAAAACTGGCTATAAAAAAAAGTCTCTTAAGAAACTGTGTAATTAAAAAAAACAACTGGCTAGTTGCACCCTTCTAGTAAAGCTACTATTAAAATTATTAGCCTCATTCAACTAATTCTATATGGCTATGAGAGTAAAGTCTGGAATGTATATAGGAAGGGACAGAATGTCAATATCAATCTGTACTCCCAGTTCTGTAACACACTATGCATCCACAGAAATTCCCCCAACAATGGAGCTTGGATGCTTCTCTTAAAGCTCATCATACAAAAAAATATTTTCAAATTCTGGTGTCACCTCACATTAATAGGAGCACAAACACCTTCCACTACCAGACACATTGGGGCGGATTTTAAAAGGAGCGCGAATAGCCTACTTTTGTTTGCGCTCCAGGCGCAAACAAAAGTACGCTGGATTTTAGTAGATACGCGCGGAGCCGCGCGTATCTGCTAAAAACCTGGATCGGCGCGCGCAAGGCTATGGATTTTGTATAGCCGGCGCGCGCTGAGCCACGCAGCCTACCCCCGTTCCCTCCAAGGCCGCTCCGAAATCGGAGCGGCCTCGGAGGGAACTTTCCTTTGCCCTCCCCTCACCTTCCCCTCCCTTCCCCTACCTAACCCACCCGCCCGGCCCTGTCTAAACCCCCCCCTTACCTTTGTCGGGGGATTTACGCCTCCCGGAGGGAGGCGTAAATCCCCGCGCGCCAGCGGGCCTCTTGCGCGCCGGGCCGCGACCTGGGGGCGGGTACGGAGGGCGCGGCCACGCCCCCGGACCGCCCCGGGCCGTAGCCACGCCCCCGTACCCGCCCCCAAAACGCTGCCGACACGCCCCCGAAACGCCGCGACGACTGGGCCCGCCCCCGACACGCCCCCCTCGGAGAACCCCGGGACTTACGCGAGTCCCAGGGCTCTGCGCGCGCCGGTAGGCCTATGTAAAATAGGCTTCCCGGCGAGCAGGGCTCTGAAAATCCGCCCCATTGTGAACTAACACAAAACCCTGCAAAAAAGACACTCAAAATCTATACAGAAATCTATACAGTAGTAACACCAAGGACTCAAACAACAAGAACCCTACCTGTGAAAAAGCACATTTAAATCTTACACTGAGTCCCAGAATACTAATATACCACCTACTGGGGAAATGAAACAAACCCGATTGCTATAGATCCTTACACAGATAATACATTCTAGCAGAATCTCTTACCTTGGTCTGATGTGCAAAACAGAGACAGACCCTCACCAAATACAGAATAAAGGATCACAAATAAGAACCAGCAATATGCAGATAAAAATTGAAATGGAATCCCAAGAAGCCAGACTCTGTGTAACAATGGAAAAACAGAACCATCATTCCTCATAAAACAAACAATAAAATCAAGAAACATAAAACATCAATTATAATAGTAAAACCATACTGATAAAAGTATAAATATTTAAAACTACTGATGAATACAATAACGTCTATTAATTAAAATCATATACATTATTTAAAAATTTCCCAAGCTCCAATAAAATATTTCAAAACAGCAGACACATCAAATAACACCCAATAATTAAAACTAATAAAGATTTTTTTAAAAAGCCCCTGTTGATTTCTAGTCACCCTGAGACTGTCGAGGATTAGGGGGCTAGATGGGCACACAAACTTAATCCTCTTTCTCACACACATACTCTCATGTCCATTCTCTCTCACACATACACTGTTATATACACACCCATACATGCTCTTATACAAACCCACAATCTCTGTTTCACAATCACAGGTACAGGCTCAAAGACCCTCTCTCTCCCCCCACCCCCACACACAAACTATTACTCCCCTGGATTCTCTCATACACACACACTCTCTCACTTTCACTGGCTCCCTGACATACATATACACATACACTCAGGCAAGCTCCCATTCATTCTCATACACACACACACAGACCCCAGGCAGGCTCCCATTCATTCTCACACCACCACCACCCATACCTCCCAGGCATGTGCACATTCATTCTATCATACAAACAGACTCCAGGAAGGCACCCATTCATTATCATACACAGACAGACCCCCAGGCAGACTCCCATTCATACACATGCACACACTGAAGGAAGACCCCCCTCTCTTTCTTTTACCAGCAGCCTTGGAGTCTCTCTCATTCCTCTGCTGCTGCTGTCACAGCTGCTGCGTGGCTAATGAGGAGGAGCCGATCACTGCTGCTGGCTCTGAAGCCTGTTCTGCCGCCTTCTCTGTGCAGGCCCTGCGATATTAAAAATTTGCAAGGCTTTCAGTTCCTCCATGCTGATCTGGCGCATCACTTGGAGGTTTGGAGGTGAATTATTTTCTTCGGGCTGAGATGGGATGAGTTCCACCCCGCCCCACTGATCTTCCTGCTGTGCGCAACCACAAGAAAAGTTGTCTGCAGCCACAAACATGTACAGCTTAGAGGGAATTGTGACTAGCACATTTCCCTGCTCAGTTGCCAGTGGGATAAGGTCCTCTGGCAGCCACATGGCTTGTCTTCCTGTTTCTTGGCCAACAGTAGGATGGGATCCACCGGCAGCCGCATGGGCTTCCCTATGTTGGCCGTCAGCAAACCCCCCCCCCCCCCCGTATGCCACTGTTGACACCATCTAGGCAATCATTCATTCATCTCCAGAATGCAAGCTTCTCTACCTTGGCCTCTATCCACAACTGGAAGATCTGAGGAGAAAACTACTTGAGCAATGGTCACTTTTGACATGTTCTAGGGGATACCTAGCAATATTATTCATGCCAGCTGTGATTAGGTTCATCTTCTTAGTGAGCATAAGCTTACATTAAGTGTACGCTTCCAGCTCTTCCTCTCTTAGAGCCATGGTGCCAGGAGCGGGGCAGAGGGTCCCTTGCTCCCGGCAATAAAAAAAAAAAAAGGTACTGGGGAGAAGGGGAGGGGATCTATGATGGTTCACATCCTTGCAGGAGGGTGGGCGGGAAGAGAAGGGAGAAGGCTGCTCTTTAAATTGGTAAAAGACTAGGACAGGGAGCCTCTGCTCCATTAAAAGATTTTTTGGGGGTGAGAAAGGCATGGCTCAACAGGGCCTTTAGAAGATATTGTGGGGAGGTGGGAGGGAATTGGCCCAGTGGCCCCTTTATTTGTTACCTTTTGCATCCATATGACAGTGCTACTTAGCCGGATATCTTTTAAAGATATCCAGTTAAGTGGCATTTTATCTTGCCACACAAGGCCGGATAACTAAAAAACTACTAGATGATTTTCGAATATAGCCAGTTAGGTTTTTTGTTATCTGGGAATATGTAGCTGGATAACTTTAAGCTAGTATTTATTTATTTTATTTATTTTTATTTGTATTCTTTTATATACCGAAATATAGCTAAGTGCCTTCATTCCGGTTTACAGTGTAACAAATTCATACAATGAACAGTTATAAATTATAACATAATACAATACAAAGAGAAAAATATAGTATATTCAGTGGGAGATTTATCTCACTGAATATATGGGACAAGTTATCCGGTATTACGTGTCCCATCTGTGGTAGGCCCACGTCCGGGCCTACTCACCCCGGTAACCCAGCTCCTGGACTCGAATCACCTTCGCTCATGGCAGCAGGTAGCTGCCTCCGCCCTCGAGTGCCTGCGGTCTCCTCTGCCGCTTCTGACTCCTCCACGGTTCCTTCTGTGCCCGGTGGGTCTCCCCGCGTGGGCCGTGGGGAGACACCACCATCCAGCCTCCTCTGGGCCCAGGCTTAGGCGCGTGCGCGACTCCTGTTCTCTTAAAGGGGCCGCAGCGGGAAAATAACCCACGGCCCCGAATGATGACATCACTGGGCCTCAGTATATAAGGCAGGGCCCAGCCTCTAGTTCCCTGCCTTGGTAACAGGTCTGTATGTTGTTCGTGTGCTTGTTGCCGATCGTTCCTGGTTCCTGATCCTGTCTTCATTCCTGATCCTAACCAAAAGAATAGAAACTGATATACCACACTGAATCAAACTCAAATATGTACACCCTGGGTGCAACAAACAGAATTTTTTCTCTCATTGGTTAGACCTCATACATCGGCACTTTGTAATGCTAAATAGCATGGTATTAAATGCGCCAAAAAGTATAATCATAGGTCAAGTAATGAACATTTTTTATGCTTCAGTGCAAAACTGAACACCAAGTTAGTGAAAGTTAAAATAAATCATATGCATAATTTTCTTCAGTTTGTCAATGAAACATATGCATAATTTTCTTCAGTTTGTCAAAGTTCCAAAGGATTTTACTTAGCTTAATAGCTTGATAGCGCAAATAAATGCCATACTCCCATCGTGTAAGAGGCTCGAATTGTTAAAGCCTGATACGGACCCATGTTTCGGCTATGCCTTCGTCAGGGGGGGCTGAAATAAGCTGTAAAAAGTGACAAAAATATTGTTCAATGAAATATCAATATTAAATATACTTGCAATAGACATCCAACGATATGGTACCAACTTGTTATGAAACAGCTTTGCTTGCCGACCTGCCGGTAGTGTGTTTCCTCACCGGAGGGGCCGCAATCGTGCCAATTTTTAAAGGGAACCCAGCAAATGCAAAAATGCCACGTAAGTTATTAATGACGTCACTGGTTGCTAACAACAAATCAGACCTTTAAATGATAGAATACCATTCCACTGACATATTGAGGCCATTAGGTTGTACTGAATTCAGATTAAAAATCCATTGTTGTTCCCTAAAAGTAAGGAGATGTTGTGGATCACCCCCACTCCCTGATAGATGAATATGATCTATCACTCACCATTTTAGATCCACAAAGCTATGGTTTTCCGCCAAACAATGTGCAACAATAGGTGCTTGAATCTTTTCTGTCAGAAGGCAGCTACGGTGTTCAATGAGCCTAGTGCAGATAGAACGTTTTGTATGACCAACATAGACCTTATTACAGGGACAAACAATGATGTAAATCACAGATGAAGTCAGACAGTTAGAGTGAAAAAGTGCCGTGCGGATTTTCCCTGTATTATCCGTCCATGTGGGACCAATTAAAGTCTGAGAACAAAGAGAACCTTTATTGCAGGGCCAATGTCCAGGTGGCAAATCGGATTGAATGTTACTGTCCTGTGGTAAAAATTAATGTGTCAGTTCATCTTTTAAATTTTTACCCCGGCTGTATGAGATCAAAGAACAGTGGCGAAAGTAGGATGAATCTTCAAGATATGCCAGTTATTAAGAAAGATAGATGCAATATTCGATGATTTGGTGGAAAATCTCAACATAGAAACCAGAGGAATGTCATCCGTGTTGTTTGAATTATCCAACAGAAGCCGCTGTCGCTGTGCGTTCAATGCTCGCTTCAACGCTTTTTTAATGATGTGGGATGGGTAGTCCCGTTGTAAAAGACGAGTTGCCAATTCCTAATCTTGAGTGAAAAAATCTAGTTTTTCTGAGCATAGACGGCAAAGACGTAAAAATTGTCCAATCTTTTTAAGGCTAAATGAATGAAAACTTGAAAAATGCAATAATGTATTCTTATCTGTTGGTTTCTTATAAAGTGAAGTGGCAAAATGATCATCCTGTTGGGTGATAAGGATGTCCAAAAAACTGGTATGAATATGATGATATTGCATTGAAAAAAACAAATTTGTATCCAGAGTATTAAGCCAATCAAGAAATAAATGTAAATCATCAACGTTGCTATGCCAGAGGAAAAAAATATTGTCAATGTATGCATATGATTTATTTTAACTTTCACTAATTGTTTGAGAGAAGTGTTGTGACCTTCGTTCCTGATCCTGTCATGGTTCCTGATCCTGACTCCGTTCCTGGTTCCTGTTCCTGATTGCTCCATGGTCCCTTCCTTGTTCCTTTGGACAGATCTTCTGGCTTTGACCCCTGCTTCGTTGGACTACGCTTAGACTGATCTTCTGGCTTTGACCCCTGTTTCGTTGGACTACGCTTGGACTGATCTTCTGGCTTTGACCCCTGCTTCGTTGGACTACGCTTGGACTGATCTTCTGGCTTCGACCCTTGCTCTGTATTCTGGTACCTTGCTCTGCTCAGCTGCCTTCCCGGACACCAGCTTGTCTTGATCTTGTCTGTGGTATCTTCCTGGACTTGGCCATTCAGGCTTCGGCCTCTTGCTACCTGGGTGCCTCCTGTCTTGCCCTGTTCCTGTCGGTGTCCAGGTCTCTGGATCCCTGCCTCGTCCGGACCGACCTCAGTCTTCTGATACCTCTACTGGTCCCTGGCGAACCCTTGCTTCTCATCTACTGGGAGTCGTCACATGGAGGCCCACCTAAGACCAGCCGGCCCCGGCACCCAAGGGCTCAACCTGCGGGGAACGAGGGCTGGTATTGGCGAAGCTCCAGTTGGCCTCCTTCTCCTAGTCAGCTCCACCTCCCGACTGTGGGGACCTGTAGGGCTTACCCTCCGGTTAGCGTCAACCCCACCTCGGGCCAAGGGTCCACCACCAGCACAACATCCAGCTAACTTTAGCCAGATAACTTGCCCACTAAATGACCTATTGAATATTGCCCTCTAAATTATTTTAAAACTCCAAAATAAAACACAAAAAGAACTGCCCCCTCCCCCAGATCACACTTACTGCTCGAGTGTGGGAGTAATGGAATACAAATTAGACGCTCATTAAAAGTCAAAGACAATGCATTTAGCCTGGTTCACCTTAAGATAGTCCACAAGGGAATCCTGGTTGCAGGGTATTTCCCCTGGAAAGAAACTTAAGAAGGAAGATCCCAGAAAGACTAGAGAGCACCAGATGAGACTAAGAGAAATAGGAACTTTGCTAAACAATTTAAGTGTTTGTGAGCTGCTGATTTTCTGTTTCTAGCACTGCTGAGGTAAGCAGGATTGTATTCTATTAATTTTAGATTGTAATAAATAAAAACTGCAAAGGGATAGCCAGAGGCCAAACTGAATCTGTCCTCTAGCAAGCCAAAGACCACTCAATGTCAAATATTGTGACAGTTTGGAAATTTCTGTGTTAAGCAACTGTTTAGGCAGAGATCCAACCAGAAAAGAGAAGAAGAGAGAACATTTTTTCCCCTGATTGGCTTGAGCATTGCACAGAGCAGGAACTGAACTTGTACTAAGGAATTCTGACCTAAGCAGCAGCACAGGCCAGGGAAGCACACTGAAAAAAAGGAGAGGTTTTTTTTTTTCTGGAGCTTGTCTGCTGCTGCAACCATTGGGTAAAATACAACAGGCCAAGAGGAGTAGCCCCACGTGAATAGACAGAAAAAGAAAGTCAGTCAGAGCCAAATAGGCTAGAATTTTGTTTTCTTTTTAATAAAGTAAGGAACTGAAGCAAAGTTTTGTAGTGCCAAGGCTTATCTTATCTTCCCTCCCTCTAGAAATGACTCTAAAATGCTCCCTTCTTTCTCCAAGCCCTATCCCTACAATCCTTTCTCTCCCTGGCCTCAGGACCAATGCCAGTACTATCTCACCCCTCCCTCACCCCTCAGGTATAGGTACTCAGGGCTCGTGCAAGAAAATTTACTCAGCTGACAACACCCTTCTGCTTCCTGCTCCAGCCACTTCTCTCTCAGGCAGCCTAAAGGGAACATGAGGCGTAGGGCTAAGACAAAAGCTTGAAAAGTTAGAGAAGAGAAGAAAAGAGCCACTTTGCTCTCTATTCCAGTTTCTTTCTTTCTGTCTTGCAGGAAAAAGGATGTTAGGGGTGAATTTGGAGTGGACAGAGCAGAGAACATGAAAGAAGTGTTGTTTCCTGGCATACTGGGATTAAAAGGTCCTGAAAGAAAAGTCCATAAAGCATTATTATTTATTTAGGAGTTTTATATACCGTCGTTCCAAAAGAAGATCGCAATGGTTTACAATATTAGCATTCATATTCATGGTCAACGGTCATATACTTTGTGTTAATGTTCACTATTCTAATTCAACACCACGGAGAATACATATTCTAGATCATAATTATGCATTTTAAGGATATCATAGTAGTTCCTATCTAATTTAGTTCATATTAATTCATGCTATGTCTACATAACAGTGAAAACAGATTCTAATCATACTAGTAATACCTTTATATCATTCATTATATATTGATTGACTAGCTTTATCTCTTGTATTGTCAATGCAATTATTAGTATTATAGTTTATTTATTTTTATTTATTTAAAGTCTCTTTTATACCGATATCCGTTCGCACATCACATCGGTTTACAATTAAACAGGAACAGTTGGGCAGAGCCCTTACATATAACAGAGAAATACAAGTTAACTTTTTGGGCAGGGCCCTTACATGTAACTGAAAACAAAAGGCTAAAACAGGGATAGGGGATAGAGCTGACTATGCGGGGCAAAGTCATTAAAATCAGTAAATATATACAGCAGAAATCACTATATACGTATAACCGAAACTATATACATAGCTACATAGTTTTTTACATTAAATCGTAAGCCTTTCTAAAAAGCCATGTTTTCAGTTCACGCTTGAAGTTCTTTTTTCTGTTATCTGATGTAATGGCTCTGGAAGTGAGTTCCACAGCTTGGGGCTTGTTATTGCAAACATTCGGTCTCTTATTTGCATTAGGTGTGTGTTCTGAGTGGAGGGTACCATTAGCAGACCTTTGTTTTGTGATCTTAGTCTTTCTGTGGCGTATAAAGTTGTAGTGTCACTCCTAATAGGTATGGATCGATCTTGTTGATGATGTTGAATTAGTGACAATAGTTTATAATGGATTCTAGATTGTACAGGAAGCCAGTGCAGGGCTATCAGCGAGGGGGTGATGTGTTCAAATTTCCTTCTTCCTAGAAGGAGTCTTGCTGATGCTTTTTGAAGTAATTGTAGTGGTTTTAGTAGACTTGCGGGGAGGTCTCGTTAAAAAAAAAAAGAAAAGAAAAGTTAAATATTGAAGACAGAATACTGGACTTGATAGACCTTTAGTCTGATTTAGCATGGCAACTCTTACATTCATATGTAATCTAGTCCCTCCCCTCCAAGTTTCTCCCTCTCCCAGACAGACTGCAGATGCACAAGCCAGCACCATTGAGGCTTCTGGCAGACTGATCCACCAGAGGATGCCTGATCCCCTGATAGTTCAATCCACCACTGGCTTTACTCAAGAAAATGGGCATTTAATAAATTGCCCTCCTTGTATGCCACTGCACATGTAAGTTTACCTGCACTGAGATTATGATAGAATGGGGAAATAAGAAAAATTTGAAGGAGCAGTTGCAAATGTTAAAAGTTTGCATGAAGCATGGACATTGTGTAAGATATCATCTTGAAAGCCCAGATAAAATATATTCCATGCATTAAAAAAGGTTGAAAGAAGACCAAACTGTCAGCATGGTTTAATGGTGAGATGAAAGAAGGTGTTAAAGCCAAACGGGCATTGTACAAAAAATAGAAAACAGTCCCAAATGAAGAAAATATGGAAGAGCATAAGCGCTGGCAAGTTGGATGTAACACTATAGTAACACAGGCCAAGAGAAGATACGACAAGAAGCTTTCCAGAGAGGCAAAAACTAATAAAATCCTTTTCAAGTACATTCAAAGAAAAAAGCCCTTGAGAGAGTCAGATGGGCTACTAGATGACTGAGGGGTAAAAGGAATATTCAGGGAGAACCAAAAAAAAATAGCAGAAAAACTGAATGAATTCTTTTCCTTGGTCTTTACTGAGAAAGATGTTAAAAATATATCAACACCTAAAACAATCTTTAATGGTGATCCTTCTGAGCAACTAAAACAAATCTCTGTAATAATGGAGGATGTAATAGATCAAACTGGCAAACTAAAGAGTAACAAATCACCAGGACTGATGGTATTCACCCCAGAATCTTAAAAGAACTCAAATATAAAATTTCAAACATGTTGCTAGTAATCTGTAATCTATCATTTAGAACAGCTCAGTAAGGGGTGATCCTGGAAACTATAGACTTTTGAACCAGATGTCAATACTAAATCACTGATCATATAGATAAATATGGCTTAATAGAGTAAACATAGTTTTGGCAAAGGGGAATCTTGCCTTACCAATCTATTGGATTTTTTTTTTTAAACATAAACATGTAGATAAAAATGAGCCAATTGAAATAGTGTACTTGGATTTTCAGAAAGCATTTGACAAAGTCCCCCATGCAAATCGCCTCTAGAAATTAAAAAGTCTTGGGATTAGGAGGCAGTATCTTTTATCTTATTGTGCATTGATAACTAGTTAAAAGGCCAGAAATGGAGTACCACAAGGATTGGTGTGGTGCTATTTAACATATTCATAAATGATCTGGAAAAGGGAACATCAAGTGAAGTGATCAGATTTGCAGATGACACAAAATTATTCAAATATGTTAAAACAGCAGCGGATTGCGAGATACTGTAAACAGACCTTGTAAGACTGAGACTGGGCATCTGAACGGCAGATGAAATATAATGTGAAAAAATGCAAAGTGATGCACCCATAGAAAAATAATCTCAATTACAGGTCACACTGCTGGGTTCTGTATTGGGAGTCACCACCCAAGAAAAGGACCTCAGATTCCTTGTGGGCATAATATTGAAATGCTTGTCTCAATGTGTGACAACCATAAAAAAATCAAATAGAATGTTAAGAATGATCCAAAAAGGAATGGAAAATATACCAGAAAATATTAGATTGCATCTGTATTGATCTATGGTGCAACCTAACTTTGAATATCCCGTGCATTTCTGATCACCCCATCTCAAAATAGATATAGTGGAACTAGAAAAGGTGCAGAGAAAGTTTAAAAAAATGTTAAAGGAGATGAAATATATTTATGATGAGAGGTTAGGACTTTTCCACTTGGAAAAGAGGTGGCTGAGAGGGGATGTGATAGACGTTTATAAATTCATGATTGGGTGGAATGAGTAAATAAAGGATGGTTATTTACTCTTTCAAATAATACTACAACAGGGGGACACTCCATGAAACTAAAATCCATCAAATTTTAAACAAATCATAGAAAGTACTTTTTCAATCAGCACATAAATCTAGCTGTGGAATCCGTTTCCATGGCCAAGGCGACTAGCCTAGCAATGTTTTAAAGAGGTATGGGTGTATTCTAGAGGAAAACCATAAAATATAATTAGTAGACTAAAGAAAGCTATTGCTGTGTAACAGGAAATAAATCTATTTATGGCATCTGAAGATACTTGTAACTTGGTCAAAATGTTGTTTTCAATGGACCTTGGTCTGACCCAGCAATGTCATTTTTTTTTTAAATGTTCATCCTTGCTGGGTTGATGGTTGATACCCGGCATTGCCCATCGGTATAGACAGTGGCAACCAAATTTTAAAATTCTAGAGACAAACACAAAGCATGGTAGTTAAGGGCTGGCAGGGGATAACAGATTTAAAAAAATGAAAAAGAGGGCACACTGGGTCCAATCGTAAAGGCTGGTGGAGGGAGCAAGGTTGAGGGGTCAGGCAGGGGGACATAGATGGGGAACTGGTGTTAGTTTTGGGTAATGGGAATTTGTGTGTTTATCACCCCAAAGTGGTATATAACCAGAGCAAAAGAGTCTTAAATATCTGGCAGGATGGAAAGGGCCTATGGTCTTTATTTAATGTTAGTATGTGTAGAAGGATTGATAAACCTTGCCTACACAGCAAGATTCACTCACAGGTACAGACAGAGGAACGCCCTCCCCTTACTCACTGGAAAACCAACTGAAGTTCAAGTTTTAGAAAATTTGGAGCATAATAATTAGTAAGGGAGTTTTAGCCCTCAGTGATATTGATAATAATTCTGCCAAGCTATTAAGATGGCTAGAAAAGAACCGCATCTGAATGCTGATGTCAGAGGCTCTCTATGCAATAACGAAAAGGGAAAAGATCTACTGAGGAAAAGGCCATGCCAGCTAAAACTGGGAGCAATAAACAGTGGGTAGCCTATTTTCCAAAGGATGAAGACCATCAGAAGAGTGCTACCAGGCATGGACTAAAAAACATAAGTTATTTTTTTGTTTTTTTTCAGTTCCCTTTCTGGTAAAACAGACTGAGTTCAGCCAATACTTTAAACAGCACAATTTCAGGTGCTAAAGTTCTGATGACTCACCACCCTTTCCTTTAAAAGGCAGCACTAAGATTTACTTGAGTAAGTGGGTATTATTCAATGACTGTTCTTATTGTTACCAAGCTCGCCCCTTAAAAGGAGAGAATTTATAATGGTGATTCATCCTGGAGATGCTATTAAGCTAGAAGTGCATGAAGCTCATGTATGAAATGCTTATGCTGCTGGAACACATCAAGAATATTTTATATAATTGCTCTAAAAACAGAGGCTAGTAGCTGGAGATTGTTATTAGTCAGGCTGAAAAGTCAAATGCAAGTGTGCTGAAAGTTTGTGGGCAACTATAAAATTGCAGCTGAGTACTGCTACATTAGGGAAACTCTCAAGATAAAACAAAAGTGTGGTAGAGGGTAAGGCAGACCCATTTACCAGTTCTGATATTGCAGAGCACAGCTGATAGTGGTATAAATGAATGGGTGTAGGACAGGGGTGACCAACTCCAGTCCTCAAGAGCCTCAAACAGGCCTGGTTTTCAGGATGTCCACAATGACTAGGCATTGCATCCATTGAATATCTGAATTAGCCCAATAACTTTAACTCCACCCTGGGATACTCCTGAAACGCTCATATAACATCCGGCTAACATTTAGCAAGATAAGTAGCGGAAATATTCAAAAGTCAGCATTTTTCCAGATAATTCAAAAGTTATCCAGATACCTGCAACTGAATATAATTTTTTTTATGTTTTTGAAAGAGTAAACAACTGATTCACATTTACCTGTTCCACTCATGAGTATATGGACCTCTATCCTATCTCTCCTCAGTCGTTTCTTCTCCAAGATGAAGAGCCCTAACCTGCTTAGCTTTTCCTCATAAAGGATCCATTCCATCCCCTATATCATTTTCATCGCTCTTTCCTGTACGATTTCTAGTTTTGCTATATCTTTTTTGAGCTTCAGTAACCAGAATTGCGCACAAAACTCTAGGAGGTTAATATTCAAATATTTGTTTGTGCTATTTAACTGGATAAGTGTAACTTATGCGGCTAAGTAGTAGTCGCTGAATATATACCCAAGTTCAGCGGCTGTCGCTTAGCTGCATAAGCTACTTATACAGCTAAAAAGTTAGCTGCATAACTTGTGGGTGTGCAGTGGGTGGGTAGGGGTGGAGCGAGCTATCTGTACAAGTTAGGCAGCTAACTCCTGATATTTGGTCTTAGCCGCATAAGTTATGCAGCTAAGTTTAGACGAGCCATAAGGCAGTTCTAGACTTAAGCCGGTTAGAACTTATCCGGCTATGAGCGGATGCATATGTGTATATCCAGTGGCTTAGTCATATAATTTAGCCAAATGAGGTATACCTGGCCAACTTTGAAAATTGGCCCCAGGTGCGGTCGCAACATGAAGCAATGCAGAGGTATTATGATTGTCTCTGTTTTATTTTCCATTCCTTTCCTTATAATTCCTAACACTCTGTTTGCTTTTTTGACCACCGCTACACACTGAGCGAAGAAGTTCAACGTATTGTCCGCCATGATGTCCAGATCCTTTTCCTGGGTGGTGACTCCTAATATGGAACCTAACATCATGTAACTTTAGTTTGGATTACTTTTCCCTGACTCGCAGCTTGTTTCTCACCATGCTTTTCCCAGAAACTCTTAATTATCTTTGCTGTGTTGCTGTTATATCTCAGATTTATTGAAATTCAAATGTAGGTTTAAATAATATCTCAGGATTCATTTACACATTAGACAGAATCAATTGTTGCATTTCCAAGTATAGATTGATATAGAACAAATTAATTCAGATATACTATAACTTAAATATATAGTGAATTTTAATTTAAAATAATTACCGTAATGATTCAGTAGCCAAAGAGCAAGAGAGCACACTGTTTAACCTTTGCACATTCCCCAGAGTGCCTCAATTTCAGTGTTTCGCCATATTTCTGAATTTGCTCCCCTATGTTTTACCTTGTCTTTGTACCTGATCGCTATAATAAAACTCAAGAGGTTCAGGGAACTATTATTATTACCATATCTCTTCAAATTCCATAGGGGGATTGAAGTTTAGCATTTACTAGATGATATGACATGATGTACAATGAACATGTTTTGTGGTAACTCTGCAGTAAGATTCTCTGACTTTAATGCATGAGCTCCATGAATCACACTAGGCATGAATGCATTAACACAGCCAAAACAAAAATTCATGTCAAAGCATTTTATCATGGCTGCGGTAAATTGTACTGAGATATATATTCAATTACCTAATTGTCAAACAAACAAGGGATTACCATTGTGCCCCTGGACACTGACATGGATTAACAGATGCAATAATTCACACAGGGTCATTCATTCCTCCGGGAACTATACCAGCAGGAGGAAGGGGGCCATAGGGACTTCTTGAACCTGCATTGTTGCTGTAAAACATAATGGATTGGGGTTTTGGCCTAGAAAGGCAGCATACAGGAAGCAGAAAGGGGTGAACCTGTTATTTGTCTCCTCCTTTTGCTTTAATCCAGGAGGGTTATTTTTGGTGACTTACATGGGTAAAAAGTGTTTTACAGGTGGAAATAAGGCATCTGGAACTTTCGCTCCCTCAGTGTGGCTAAAGGTTTACCTGGTGTTCCACAATACGCATGCATTATATATCTTTCCTGTTACAGCAGCTGCTGTAGTCTGAAAATTGGACTATGTGGATGATGAGGGATAACGCTTTTTTTAAAAAAAAAAAATTTCCCTGGATCTCCTCACCCAGTAGCAGAAAACAAGATTCTGATGGCAGAAAGCTCACTATTTGGGATAATTGCTGCTGGCATATGAGAAACATAGTGTACAGCTCAGTTTTCATCAACAAGGTAAATTATGCAATAAGTGAAATTAAGAGCAACACACATTAAGGAATAAGTGGAGCATGCACGACAGGGAAGCGACGGAGAGAGGAAATATTGTGCAATGCCAGGATCTTGTTCTTTACACAGTGGCTTATTTCACTGCGGAGACGCTTCACGAACTTCACCAGTTTAATCCGATGCAGCTGTCTCAGTCAGTGTAAATAGCAGGGATGGATTCAAACCACACTAGACTTTGGGCTGTCCGAGACATGTTTTGAACATTTAGTAAATGTTTTTTCTATAGTCCCTTAGGTTTTCCCCCATCTTTCTTGACTGAAGACAGTGTTATGCGTTCCCCACAGACTGAGACATCTTCATGCAGCAGGCTCGTGTGGAGCCTCAAATCTCCTGAGTGATGAAGCCTGAGGATTTTAGGTCAGAGCTTCCCAAACCTTTCCTGGGGACCCCACAGTCAGTCGGGCTTTCAGAATATAATTCGTTATCCACAATGAATATGCATGAGATAAGCCGGCAGATACTGAGAGATCAATATTCAGAAAAGCAATGAGCGGACAAGTTGCCCAGCTAAAGTTAGAAGGAGAACTTGTGCCAGAAATTCAACAGGACAAGTCTCCTAAAGTTATCTGAATAATAATACCTGGACAATTTGAAACCTAACCAGATATATTCTGAGTATAGCTGGTAACTAAAAAAAAATAAAAAAAAAAATTTATCCTGGGCCTTGAGGCGCAATCCCCCAGCCCCTCCACGCCTCCAGAATACTTTAAGGTGTGTGTGGACTAACGCCCGATCCCACCCAACCCTCCTAACCTCCAAAATATTTTTAAAAAGTGGTCCATAGTGACGCAAGACTGGCTCCTCTTCCTCCATGATATTTAATGCAAATGCACCAAGCTCCCTCCAGCCCCCGCCCCCCTCCCCCAGCCTCCTCACTCATCTGCAGCCTCTGCCCGCCCTCTCCCCTCTCCCCTCCACCCGAACCCCACAAACCAAAGACGGGAGCACGGTACGGTCTCACCCCCATCCCGGCCACATCCAGCATCGCTCACACAGAAATGTCATTAGCGAACGCTTCTCGCGGTGCTGGAGGTGGCCGGGATGGGGTGAGACCGCGCCGTGCTCCCGGATGGGGTTTGGAGGGGACTGGCGGGGAGGAGAGTACTGCAGAGGTTACAAGTGGGTGG